>NC_053389.1:411917253-412229008 GCF_905171765.1 Bufo bufo | reverse complement strand
CTACAGGAGGTCTTAAACTCATTTTGTCAGGTAGCTCAAAGGAACCGTTGTACAACATTGCAGATGACTTCTTGGCACAGCATCTAGTTCAGTGGTGATCTAACAGGAAAATTAATTGTGGAAGTTCTGTTCTCTGTTACACTGCTCTAATTTAGCCTGTATTTCAGAATAGGTTCTGCTAGGATGACACAGGGGGTGATATACCTGGCCTCCTGCCCATGCCCCAAACTATATGTGGGTAAAACCATACAAGAATTACAACGCCGCATCTCAGGGCACCTGAGTACCATCGAAACAGGTAAAGATACACCAATTGCCAAGCATATAAAATATTTCCATGACAATAAGAGTTCCGTCCTACGATTCTGGGGAATTGAGAAAATATCCCTAGTAGAGTTGAGCGAACACCTGGATGTTCGGGTTCGAGAAGTTCGGTCGAACTTCCCGGAAATGTTCGGGTTCGGGATCCGAACCCGACCCGAACTTCGTCCCGAACCCCATTGAATTTTTCGGCACTAAAAAGGCTGTAAAACAGCCCAGGAAAGGGCTAGAGGGCTGCAAAAGGCAGCAACATGTAGGTAAATCCCCTGCAAACAAATGTGGATAGGGAAATGAATTAAAATAAAAATAAAAATTAACCAATATCAATTGGACAGAGGTCCCATAGCAGAGAATCAGTCTCTTCATGCCATAGCAGAGAATCTGGCTTCATGTCAGCAGAGAATCAGTCTTCATGTCATAGCAGAGAATCAGGCTTCACGTCACCCACCACTGGAACAGGCCACTGTCACATATTTAGGCCCAGGCACCCAGGCAGAAGAGAGAGGTCCCGTAACAGAGAATCTGGCTTTATGTCAGCACAGAATCAGACTTCATGTTATAGCAGAGAATCAGGCTTCACGTCACCCACCACTGGAAGAGGCCACTGTCACACATTTAGGCCCTGGCACCCAGACAGAGGAGAGAGGTCCCGTAACAGAGAATCTGGCTTCATGTCAGCACAGAATCAGTCTTCATGTCATAGCAGAGAATCAGGCTTCACGTCACCCACCACTGGAAGACGCCACTGTCACACATTTAGGCCCTGGCGACCAGACAGAGGAGAGAGGTCCCGTAACAGAGAATCTGGCTTCATGTCAGCACAGAATCAGTCTTCATGTCATAGCAGAGAATCAGGCTTTACGTCACCCTCCACTGGAAGAGGCCACTGTCACACATTTAGGCCCTGGCACCCAGACAGAGGAGAGAGGTCCCGTAACAGAGAATCTGGCTTCATGTCAGCACAGAATCAGTCTTCATGTCATAGCAGAGAATCAGGCTTCACGTCACCCACCACTGGAACAGGCCACTGTCACATATTTAGGCCATGGCACCCAGACAGAGGAGAGAGGTCCCGTAACAGAGAATCTGCCTTCATGTCAGCCAGAATCAGTCTTCATGTCATAGCAGAGAATCAGGCTTCACGTCACCCACCACTGGAACAGGCCACTGTCACACATTTAGGCCCTGGCACCCAGACAGAGGAGAGAGGTCCCGTAACAGAGAATCTGGCTTCATGTCAGCACAGAATCAGTCTTCATGTCATAGCAGAGAATCAGGCTTCACGTCACCCACCACTGGAAGAGGCCACTGTCACACATTTAGGCCCTGGCACCCAGACAGAGGAGAGAGGTCCCGTAACAGAGATTCAGGCATCATGTCAGCAGAGAATCAGTCTTCATGTCATAGCAGAGAATCAGGCTTCACGTCACCCACCACTGGAACAGGCCACTGTCACATATTTAGGCCCAGGCACCCAGGCAGAGGAGAGAGGTCCCGTAACAGAGAATCTGGCTTCATGTCAGCACAGAATCAGTCTTCATGTTATAGCAGAGAATCAGGCTTCACGTCACCCACCACTGGAACAGGCCACTGTCACATATTTAGGCCCCGGCACCCAGACAGAGGAGAGGTTCATTCAACTTTGGGTTGCCCCGCAATATAATGGTAAAATGAAAATAAAAATAGGATTGAATGAGGAAGTGCCCTGGAGTACAATAATATATTGTTAAGGGGAGGTAGTTAATGTCTAATCTGCACAAGGGATGGACAAGTCCTGTGGGATCCATGCCTGGTTCATTTTTATGAACGTCAGTTTGTCCACATTGGCTGTAGACAGGCGGCTGCATTTGTCTGTAATGACGCCCCCTGCCGTGCTGAATACACGTTCAGACAAAACGCTGGCCGCCGGGCAGGCCAGCACCTCCAAGGCATAAAAGGCTAGCTCTGGCCACGTGGACAATTTGGAGACCCAGAAGTTGAATGGGGCCGAACCATCAGTCAGTACGTGGAGGGGTGTGCACAGGTACTGTTCCACCATGTTAGTGAAATGTTGCCTCCTGCTAACACGTTCCGTATCAGGTGGTGGTGCAGTTAGCTGTGGCGTGGTGACAAAACTTTTCCACATCTCTGCCATGCTAACCCTGCCCTCAGAGGAGCTGGCCGTAACACAGCAGCATTGGCGACCTATTGCTCCTCCTCTGCCTTCGCCTTGGGCTTCCACTGGTTCCCCTGTGACATTTGGGAATGCTCTCAGTAGCGCGTCTACCAACGTGCGCTTGTACTCGCGCATCTTCCTATCACACTCCAGTGTAGGAAGTAAGGTGGGCACATTGTCTTTGTACCGGGGATCCAGCAGGGTGGCAACCCAGTAGTCCGCACACGTTAAAATGTGGGCAACTCTGCTGTCGTTGCGCAGGCACTGCAGCATGTAGTCGCTCATGTGTGCCAGGCTGCCCATAGGTAAGGACAAGCTGTCCTCTGTGGGAGGCGTATCGTCATCGTCCTGTGTTTCCCCCCAGCCATGCTCCAGTGATGGGCCCGAGCTGCTTTGGGTGCCACCCCGCTGTGAACATGCTTCATCCTCATCCTCCTCCACCTCCTCCTCATCCTCGTCCTCCTCGTCCTCCAGTAGTGGGCCCTGTCTGGCCACATTTGTACCTGGCCTCTGCTGTTGCAAAAAACCTCCCTCTGAGTCACTTCGAAGAGACTGGCCTGAAAGTGCTAAAAATGACCCCTCTTCCTCCTCTTCCTCCTGGGCCACCTCCTCTTCCATCATCGCCCTAAGTGTTTTCTCAAGGAGACATAGAAGTGGTATTGTAACGCTGATAACGGCGTCATCGCCACTGGCCATGTTGGTGGAGTACTCGAAACAGCGCAACAGGGCACACAGGTCTCGCATGGAGGCCCAGTTATTGGTGGTGAAGTGGTGCTGTTCCGCAGTGCGACTGACCCGTGCGTGCTGCAGCTGAAACTCCACTATGGCCTGCTGCTGCTCGCACAGTCTGTCCAGCACGTGCAAGGTGGAGTTCCACCTGGTGGGCACGTCGCATATGAGGCGGTGACCGGGAAGGCCGAAGTTACGCTGTAGCGCAGACAGGCGAGCAGCGGCAGGGTGTGAACGCCGGAAGCGCGAACAGACGGCCCACACTTTATGCAGCAGCTCTGACATGTCGGGGTAGTTGCGAATGAACTTCTGCACCACCAATTTCAGCACATGCGCCAGGCAAGGGATGTGCGTCAAACCGGCTAGTCCCAGAGGTGCAACGAGATTTCGCCCATTATCTCACACCACCAGGCCGGGCTTGAGGCTCACCGGCAGCAACCACTCGTCGGTCTGTTGTTCTATACCCCGCCACAACTCCTGTGCGGTGTGGGGCCTGTCCCCCAAACATATGAGTTTCAGAACGGCCTGCTGACATTTACCCCGGGCTGTGCTGAAGTTGGTGGTGAAGGTGTGTGGCTGACTGGATGAGCAGGTGGAAGAACAGGAGGAGGAAGCTGAGTAGGAGGAGGAGGAGGAGACAGGAGGCAAAGAATGTTGCCCTGCGATCCTTGGCGGCGGAAGGACGTGCACCAAACAGCTCTCCGCCTGGGGCCCAGCCGCCACTACATTTACCCAGTGTGCAGTTAGGGATATATAGCGTCCCTGGCCGTGCTTACTGGTCCACGTATCTGTGGTTAGGTGGACCTTGCCACAGATGGCGTTGCGCAGTGCACACTTGATTTTATCGGACACTTGGTTGTGCAGGGAAGGCACGGCTCTCTTGGAGAAGTAGTGCCGGCTGGGAACAACATACTGTGGGACAGCAAGCGACATGAGCTGTTTGAAGCTGTCTGTGTCCACCAGCCTAAATGACAGCATTTCATAGGCCAGTAGTTTAGAAATGCTAGCATTCAGGGCCAGGGATCGAGGGTGGCTAGGTGGGAATTTACGCTTTCTCTCAAATGTTTGTGAGATGGAGAGCTGAACGCTGCCATGTGACATGGTTGAGATGCTTGGTGACGCAGGTGGTGGTGTTGGTGGTACATCCCATGTTTGCTGGGCGGCAGGTGCCAACGTTCCTCCAGAGGCGGAGGAAGAGGCCGAGGCGGCGGCAGCAGCAGAAGAGGCCGAGGCGGCAGCAGCAGAAGAGGTAGCAGGGGGAGCCTGAGTGACTTCCTTGTTTTTAAGGTGTTTATTCCACTGCAGTTCATGCTTTGCATGCAGGTGCCTGGTCATGCAGGTTGTGCTAAGGTTCAGAACCTTAATGCCTCGCTTCAGGCTCTGATGGCACAGCGTGCAAACTACTCGGGTCTTGTCGTCAGCACATTGTTTGAAGAAGTGCCATGCCAGGGAACTCCTTGAAGCTGCCTTTGGGGTGCTCGGTCCCAGATGGCGGCGGTCAGTAGCAGGCGGAGTCTCTTAGCGGCGGGTGTTCTGATTTTGCCCACTGCTCCCTCTTTTGCTACGCTGTTGGCTCGGTCTCACCACTGCCTCTTCCTCCGAACTCTGAAAGTCAGTGGCACGACCTTCATTCCATGTGGGGTCTAGGACCTTATCGTCCCCTGCATCGTCTTCCACCCAGTCTTGATCCCTGACCTCCTGTTCAGTCTGCACACTGCAGAAAGACGCAGCAGTTGGCACCTGTGTTTCGCCATCATCAGAGACGTGCTGAGGTGGTATTCCCATGTCCTCATCATCAGGAAACATAAGTGGTTGTGCGTTAGTGCATTCTATCTCTTCCACCCCTGGGGAAGGGCTAGGTGGATGCCCTTGGGAAACCCTGGCAGCAGAGTCTTCAAACAGCATAAGAGACTGCTGCATAACTTGAGGCTCAGACAGTTTCCCTGATATGCATGGGGGTGATGTGACAGACTGATGGGCTTGGTTTTCATGCGCCATCTGTGCGCTTTCTGCAGAAGACTGGGTGGGAGATAATGTTAACGTGCTGGATGCACTGTCGGCCACCCAATTGACTAATGCCTGTACCTGCTCAGGCCTTACCATACTTAGAACGGCATTGGGACCCACCAATTATCCCTGTAAATTCTGGCGGCTACTGGGACCTGAGGTAGTTGGTACACTAGGATGTGTGGCTGTGGCAGAACGGCCACGTCCTCTCCCAGCACCAGAGGGTCCACTAACACCACCATGACCATGTCCATGTCCGCGTCCCTTACTAGATGTTTTCCTCATTGTTCCCGTTCACCACAATTTTGAAAATGGCAAATTTGGGAATAGTTTTTCAACCCAGAACAAAAACTGTGCTTTTACGGTCACTACAAATAATTTGACCAGCTAAAACAGTACTGATTTGGAGGAATATAAATGTCAGGGCTATTTTTTAGGCGCTGTGTGACAGGTATACCTTTAATCACAGAATTAGACTTGTATCTGCACTGTAGCGTGTGTGTTAAGTTTTTCAGAATGACACTATCAGCACCTTGAATCTAATATACCCTTTTTGGGATAGATTTAAAGTAGGCCCGATATAGCAGAAACTACCAATTTAGAAAATGGCAAATTTGGGAATACTTTTTCAACCCGGAACAAAAACTGTGCTTTTACGGTCACTACAAATAATTTGACCAGCTAAAACAGTACTGATTTGGAGGAATATAAATGTCAGGGCTATTTTTTAGGCGCTGTGTGACAGGTATACCTTTAATCACAGAATTAGACTTGTATCTGCACTGTAGCGTGTGTGTTAAGTTTTTCAGAATGACACTATCAGCACCTTGAATCTAATATACCCTTTTTGGGATAGATTTAAAGTAGGCCTGATATAGCAGAAACTACCAATTTAGAAAATGGCAAATTTGGGAATACTTTTTCAACCCAGAACAAAAACTGTGCTTTTACGGTCACTACAAATAACTTGACCAGCTAAAACAGTACTGATTTGGAGGAATATAAATGTCAGGGCTATTTTTTAGGCGCTGGGTGACAGGTATACCTTTAATCACAAAATTAGACTTGTATCTGCACTGTAGCGTGTGTGTTAAGTTTTTCAGAATGACACTATCAGCACCTTGAATCTAATATACCCTTTTTGGGATAGATTTAAAGTAGGCCTGATATAGCAGAAACTACTAATTTTGAAAATGGCAAATTTGGGAATAGTTTTTCAACTCAGAACAAAAACTGTGCTTTTACGGTCACTACAAATAACTTGACCAGCTAAAACAGTACTGATTTGGAGGAATATAAATGTCAGGGCTATTTTTTAGGCGCTGAGTGACAGGCTCAACTTGCCCCTGATGTAGTATATGGCCAAAAAATAACCACACTATTGATGGTTAAATGCACTTGGGTGACACAGGCTCAGCCTGCACCTTATGTAGTATATGGCCAAAAAATAACCACACTGTTGATGGTTAAATGCACTTGGGTGACACAGGCTCAGCCTGCACCTGATGTAGTATATGGCCAAAAAATAACCACACTGTTGATGGTTAAATGCACTTGGGTGACACAGGCTCAGCCTGTACCTGATGTAGTATATGGCCAAAAAATAACCACACTGTTGATGGTTAAATGCACTTGGGTGACACAGGCTCAGCCTGCACCTGATGCAGTATATGGCCAAAAAATAACCACACTGTTCATGGTTAAATGCACTTGGGTGGCACAGGCTCAGCCTGCACCTGATGTAGTATATGGCCAAAAAATAACCACACTGTTGATGGTTAAATGCACTTGGGTGACACAGGCTCAGCCTGCAGCTGATGAAGGATATAGCAAAAAATAACCACACTATTGATGGTTAAATGCACTTGGTGGTAGCTTGTGCTGGCGCACCACAAGCCACAAAATGGCCGCCGATCACCCCAGAAAAAAGTGAGCAATTCAATATCAGCACTTCAATGATCCACAGCTGGATATCGATCACTGAATTAAGTCTTTTGGAGGAGTTAATCTGCCTAATCTCGCCCTAACGTCGCAGCAGCAACCTCTCCCTATGCTTGAATCAGCAGAGTGACGTGCAGCGCTACGTGACCCAAGCTTATATAGAGGCTGGGTCACATGCTGCACTGGCCAATCACAGCCATGCCAATAGTAGGCAAGGCTGTGATGGCCTCTTGGGGCAAGTAGTATGACGCTTGTTGATTGGCTGCTTTGCAGCCTTTCAAAAAGCGCCAAGAAAGCGCCGAACCCCGAACCCGAACTCGGACTTTTACGAATATACAGTTCGGGTTCGCTCATCCCTAATCCCTAGGACCAAGAGGAGGCAACCTAGATAAAAAAAAAATTGCTACAAAGTGAGGCTCGCTGGATACACAGATTGGACACAATGAGCCCACAGGGCTTGAATGAAGGATTTTCCTTCACGGCATTTATTTAGCATATACTTTTAAATTGGGAGGTACCCCCCATAATACACTAGTACTATTAGTAAACAACAATAAAAAGAAAAGATAACTTACCTGGAGGAAGAAGGATAGTAATCCATAATTCCACCTAGCCCCATATATTTTCTTCATCCTAAAAATAAGGATAAAAAGAGATAGTGATTTGTCATATCTACAGGAAAAGCATATGAATAGTAACTAGTCACAGCGCATTTGACTATATATATACAGGAGATCCCAAAAACAGGCAACTAACTGAAGTATACAGGTATACAAAGAAGGATATAGACTCCAATAAAGTTCCCACTTATGTGGAAACAGTGCCTAGCTGGGAAACATATCCAAAACTAAATAGAAATGGAAGAAATCTATAAATATAAATAGAAAAGTAAAATATTATACATAGTGTAAGCACTTATAGTGTAAGTACATCTGACTATGTATATACAGGAGATCCCCTCTCAAAAATATGTAACCAACTTAGATATACAGAAAAGGATATAGACTTCAATAAAGCCCCCACCCATGCTGGAGGGACCTGGAAAAATCTATGTATATCTAACGTAATGGTACTGTGTTAATCTACGAGTTGAAATGAGGTCCGGGCGCAAGCGCTGGATGTTATATAACATCACAAAAGATCTCGCGCATGCGCGGGCAGTTGGAAGCAAGAATATAATGGATACCTGTATACGACTGAATGGTCTCTGCGGGAATCTAAGTCTAGAGGCATGCTCTGATTAATCAAGACATACGCAGAAGTATCCCGGTGTCTGAAAGAGATTTTAAGTTTTCACGCATGCGCCGTAATACCTAGGAGATGTGAAAACATGATGAACAGGCTTATGAGAATCTAAGTCCAGGCGCATGCGCAGTACATCTAGGAGCATGCGCTGTACGATTTCATACTTAGAAAGAACTTTAGAGTCCCCATGCATGCGCTGTTGTCTGGTTTAAGCGGATGGCGCAAGGATATGACGAATGAACCCTAACGGAGGCGGGTGATTGGGTTGCCCGACTGTCACACTAATGCAAAGCAGTGATTGGCTTCAGGATGTCTAATGACCCACCTACAATGGTTAAAAGCGCTCACTTGCAAAGCATTTGTGTTGATAGTAGCTCCATTTCCCTGAAGAAGCCACATTTAGTGGTGAAACGTGTTGGGGGAGCTGTATTTTCGGATTTTAGATTAGGTGCAAGTTGGACTAAGTGTCTCAGTGGGGAGTGACTGCAGACTCACCGCACTTTGACATTACAGTGGCGGAGAGTCGCGATAAATGACATATAAAGCGAATAATTAAAAGCGACTTGATAGGTGGTCCTCAAATATGCGATCTATCGAGACATTTAAATGACTGTTGCTAACAGAAAAATAAAAAAAGAGAGATGGACGCATAAGAATGAGGCAGAATACATGGGAGAAGTAACCCTTTAATCTCTGCCGCCGGAGTCCAAACAGCACCTATAATTTTAAAGTTTCCTTTTTTCTCCCGATTCATATTATCTTTAATAAATGAAATAAACGTTACGTTTTAATAGACCTAAAACAGGAGTTTAGTAGCCACGGCTATTTGAACTATATGATTTAGAATATCCCGGGTCCTAAGGGTCCTTGAAATACGACTGCTAGGATTTGAACTCACAACCTTCTGCATTAGAGGCAAGGCACTTAACCACTCAGCTACAATAGCTGCATATCCAGCCGCTTTAAAAAAATAAAATAAAAAATATGAGACTTCTACTGTACTGTACTTCTACTGAGACCTATACAGTAGAAGTCTCAGTGACTGGCCATGCAGCTATATAGTGTAGTAGTTAAAGTTCAGGGCTGTGATGCAGAAGCTCAGAGTTAAAATCCTGTCACAAACTTTTTCAGAAATAGAGGCTAAACTTAATTTAAACATATATATATATATATATATATATACAGTACAGACCAAAAGTTTGGACACACCTTCTTTATTTTCATGACTATGAAGGCATCAAAACTATGAATTAACACATGTGGAATTATATACATAACAAACAAGTGTGAAACAACTGAAAATATGTCATATTCTAGGTTCTTCAAAGAAGCCACCTTTTTCTTTGATTACTGCTTTGCACACTCTTGGCATTCTCTTGATGAGCTTCAAGAGGTAGTCCCCTGAAATGGTCTTCCAACAGTCTTGAAGGAGTTCCCAGAGATGCTTAGCACTTTTTGGCCCTTTTGCCTTCACTCTGCGGTGCAGCTCACCCCAAACCATTTCAATTGGGTTCAGGTCTGGTGACTGTGGAGGCCAGGTCATCTGGCGCAGCACCCCATCACTCTCCTTCATGGTCAAATAGCCCTTACTTTCAAAGTTTTCCCAATTTTTCGGCTGACTGACTGACCTTCATTTCTTAAAGTAATGATGGCCACTTGTTTTGCTTTACTTAGCTGCTTTTTTCTTGCCAGAATACAAATTCTAACAGTCTATTCAGTAGGACTATCAGCTGTGTATCCACCTGACTTCTCCTCAACGCAACTGATGGTCCCAACCCCATTTATAAGGCAAGAAATCCCACTTATTAAACCTGACAGGGTGCACCTGTGAAGTGAAAACCATTTCAGGGGACTACCTCTTGAAGCTCATCAAGAGAATGCCAAGAGTGTGCAAAGCATTAATCAAAGCAAATGGTGGCTACTTTGAAGAACCTAGAATATGACATATTTTCAGTTGTTTCACACTTGTTTGTTATGTATATAATTCCACATGTGTTAATTCATAGTTTTGATGCCTTCAGTGTGAATCTACAATTTTCATAGTCATGAAAATAAAGAAAACTCTTTGAATGAGAAGGTGTGTCCAAACTCTTGGTCTGTACTGTATATAATATATATATATATATATATATATATATATATATACATACATATATATACACACACAGTGGATATAAAAAGTCTACACACCCCTGTTAAAATGTCAGGTTTCTGTGATGTAAAAAAATTCAACAAATAAATCGTTTCAGAACTTTTTCCACCTTTAATGTGACCTATAAACTGTACCACTCAATTGATAAACAAACTGAAATCTTTTAGGTGGAGGGAAGAAAACTTTTGGTCTGTACTGTACATATATATATATATATATATATATATTTTAGTAATTGCACATTTATTTTATGCAATACATTTTTTACAATTACAAATAAAAAATATAAACCTAATTTAACCTCTATTTCTGAAAAAGTTTGCAAAGGGATTTGAACTTACAGCTTCTGCATCACAGCCCAGAACTTTAACCACTACACTATATAGCTGCATAGTTAATCACTGAAAAAAAATTTGAATAAATATGAGACTTCTACTGTAGAGGAATACTTACTACTAGTAAGTAATTCTATACAGTAGAAGACTCATATTTGTTTTATTTTTAGCGACTGGCTATCTAGCTATATAGTGCAGTGGTTAAAGTTCTGGGCTGTGATGCAGAAGCTGTGAATTCAAATCCTATCACAAACTTTTTCAGAAATAGAGGCTAAACTTAATTTAAACATATACATATATATATATATATATATATATGTTTTAGCCATAATATATTTACACATATAATTATATATTTAGAATATATAATATATTATAATATATGTAAATATATTATGGCTAAGACATCAGTAGTATTTTCCCACATATTATGCATTCATATATATCAGAAGTATGATAATATTTATTTATATATATACACTGCTCAAAAAAATAAAGGGAACACTTAAACAACACAATGTAACTCCAAGTCAATCACACTTCTGTGAAATCAAACTGTCCACTTAGGAAGCAACACTGAGTGACAATCAATTTCACATGCTGTTGTGCAAATAGGATAGACAACAGGTGGAAATTATAGGCAATTAGCAAGACCCCCCCAATAAAGGAGTGGTTCTGCAGGTGGTTACCACAGACCACTTCTCAGTTCCTATGCTTCCTGGCTGATGTTTTGGTCACTTTTGAATGCTGGCGGTGCTTTCACTCTAGTGGTAGCATGATACGGAGTCTACAACCCACACAAGTGGCTCAGGTAGTGCAGCTTATCCAGGATGGCACATCAATGTCGAGCTGTGGCAAGAAGGTTTGCTGTGTCTGTCAGCGTAGTGTCCAGAGCATGGAGGCGCTACCAGGAGACAGGCCAGTACATCAGGAGACGTGGAGGAGGCCGTAGGAGGGCAACAACCCAGCAGCAGGACCGCTACCTCCGCCTTTGTGCAAGGAGGAACAGGAGGAGCACTGCCAGAGCCCTGCAAAATGACCTCCAGCAGGCCACAAATGTGCATGTGTCTGCTCAAACGGTCAGAAACAGACTCCATGAGGGTGATATGAGGTCCCGACGTCCACAGGTGGGGGTTGTGTTTACAGCCCAACACGGTGCATGACGTTTGGCATTTGCCAGAGAACACCAAGATTGGCAAATTCGCCACTGGCGCCCTGTGCTCTTCACAGATGAAAGCAGGTTCACACTGAGCACATGTGACAGACGTGACAGAGTCTGGAGATGCCGTGGATAACGTTCTGCTGCCTGCAACATCCTCCAGCATGACCGGTTTGGCATTGGGTCAGTAATGGTGTGGGGTGGCATTTCTTTGGAGGGCCGCACAGCCCTCCATGTGCTCGCCAGAGGTAGCCTGACTGCCATTAGGTACCGAGATGAGATCCTCAGACCCCTTGTGAGACCATATGCTGGTGCGGTTGGCCCTGGGTTCCTCCTAATGCAAGACAATGCTAGACCTCATGTGGCTGGAGTGTGTCAGCAGTTCCTGCAAGATGAAGGCATTGATGCTATGGACTGGCCCGCCCATTCCCCAGACCTAAATCCAATTGAGCACATCTGGGACATCATGTCTCGCTCTATCCACCAACGTCACGTTGCACCACAGACTGTCCAGGAGTTGGCAGATGCTTTAGTCCAGGTCTGGGAGGAGATCCCTCAGGAGACCGTCCGCCACCTCATCAGGAGCATTCACAGGCGTTGTAGGGAGGTCATACAGGCATGTGGAGGCCACACACACTACTGAGCCTCATTTTGACTTGTTTTAAGGACATTAAAATAAAGTTGGATCAGCCTGTAGTGTGTTTTTCCACTTTAATTTTGAGTGTGACTCCAAATCCAGACCTCCATGGGTTGAAAAATTTGATTTCCATTTTGAATTTTTGTGTGATTTTGTTGTCAGCACATTCAACTATGTAAAGAACAAAGTATTTCAGAAGAATATTTAATTAACTCAGATCTAGGATGTGTTATTTTTGTGTTCCCTTTATTTTTTTGATATATATAAAGCAAAGAAGTCAGCAGCACTCTATAAGTTTGCCAGGTGCAAATTCCACAACAGTTCCCGGACCAGGAACAGCAAAGTAAAAATGATGAAGAAAGGGCAGCACTCCGGTCTTGTAGTGAAAATCAGGTGATGTTTATTACACCCAAAAGTAATGCTGCATTTCAGCTCTCTCAATGGAGCCTTTGTCAAGCTATATATATATATATATATATATATATATATATATATATATTTATTTATTTATTTTCTAGTAATTACACATTTATTTTGTGCCATACATTTTTTACAATTACAAAAATATATATAAAATATATAAATCTAATTGAACCTCTATTTCTGAAAAAGTTTGTAGCAGGATTTGAATAGCTTCTGTATAATAGCCCAGAATTTTAACCACTACACTACATAGTCAGTCTCTAAAAAAAATAAAAAAAATAAAAAAAATATGAGACTTCTGCTGTATAGGTCTCAGTAGAAGTACAGTACAGTAGAAGTCTAATTTTAACAGTGGTGTGTAGACTTTCTATATCAACTGTATGTATATATATATATTTGTAATTACACATTTATTTTGTGCAATACATTTTTTTACAATTACAAAAAATATATAAAATATATAAACCTAATTTAACCTCTATTTAAATACACTATATAGTCAGTCTCCCAAAATAAATAATAATATGAGACTTCTGCTGTATAGGTCTCAGTAGAAGTACAGTATAGTAGAAGTCTCATATTTATTTATTTTAAATATTATTAAGTAACTGGCTATGCTGCAATTATAGCTGAGTGGTTAAGTGCCTTGCCTCTAATGCAAAAGGTTGTGAGATCAAATACCAGCAGAAACTTTCCTGAAATACAGGCTAAATTAGATTTAAATACACTGGGGTGTAACCCAAGCACTGGCTCTATATAAAATGGAGTCAGAGCAGGGACTCACTGTACAGCAATCTTCTGCATAGAAATAGAGGCTAAATTAGATTTATATACACTGACTCGAGCATAGCGCTCAAGCACACTTGGTGTTCGGCCGAGTATGCTCGCTCAACACTACTACGGTAAAGACATCCGAAAATAATTGATGTTCTGTGAGATGTTAACATCTCCATTCTTAGTGATAAGTGTTATATAAATTCCAATCTCTATATTTTTGGCCTGCATGCATTGCTTTGGCTAATTCCACATACGCATTACAGCTATCTGGCAGGCTGTTCAGACAAACAGCCTGCCGGAGTTCATTATGAACAGCATAGCCTGATACTGCCATTCACCACTGAAGCCCATTGACTATAATGGGACCAGGCGGGGATCCAGTTGGTTTCTAGCATAGGCCTGGTTTTCTCCAGCTGGATCCCTGCCAGGTCCTATTATAGTCAGTGGGTTCTGACTAGTGTTGAGCGAGCATGCTCGGCACATCCGAGTGCTCGGCCGAATACTGCGGGTGCTCAAGTACAATTTAATACAATGAAAGTCAATGGGAGACCTGAGCATCAAACCAGGCACCCCCTTCTCTGAAGAAGAGATGGTGTCTGGTTCACAAAAAAAGTTTAGAAATTGATGGAAACCCCATCAAAATGGTTTGGAAACAGCATTAAGAGGATGGCTGGATGTGTTTTGGACTCCTATTATCTACGACATACAATAGACAACCACACAAAGGCTATTTGCCAAAAGCCAGGTATATGCAAGCCATCAATCTATCCATAAGACAGATGACAGGCTTAGTCAGCATACCTTACAATGGCAGCCTTGTGCACTATGAGATATTCCAAACCATCTCTCATCTGACTGAGAGCCAGTAAGCCTCAAAGTTACTTCAGATTTGTTGGATGGCTTGGGTTGACCTGAGCACCTAGATCAATATCATAAGGGAGACAAAAAGTTTTCTTATTGTCCTAACAAAATATTCAATAACCTTTCTATACAGTTTTGTCATGTAGAAACTAATTTGCATAAACATGGGCATATGGGAAAGACATGCAAATAAGCTGAATCTGCCTTGTTTTTCAGCTGAAAAACCATTTGCATGGAAAATTCGCAATTTAGATCTGTCAGATGAGAGCTGGTTTGGAATACCTCATAGTGCACAAGGCTGCCATTGTAAGGTATGCTGACTAAGCCTGTAATCTGTCTCATGGATAGATTGATGGCTTGCAAATACGTGGCTTTTGGCATACAGCCATTGTGTGGTTGTCTATTGTATGTCGTAGATAATAGGAGTTCAAGACGCATCCAGCTATCCTCTTAATGCTGTTTCCAAACCATTTTGATGGGGTTTTCATCAATTTCTAACTTTTTTTTGCAAACCAGCCACCCTTTTCTCTTTCGAGCAGGGGGTACCTGGGGTTCTCCCATTGACTTCCATTGTGCTTGGGTGCTCGGTAGAGCACACGAGCATACCAATGTGTTCGGCTAGAGCACCCGAGCACACGAGCACTTTGGTGCTCGATCAACACTAGTTCAAACCACTATAACATTATTTTCTACCTAAAAACACAGGTAGGTAAAGATAGGTAAACATTCAATTTAACCCATAGAGGACCCTGCGATTTTCAATTTTAGCGTTTTTAATTTTTCACTCCCTGCCTTCCCAGAGCTATAATTTTTTTTATTTTTCCAACACATCTGCCAGCAGCATGTTATAGAGAAGAAGAAGCTGAGCAGATTGATATATAGTTTTATGGGAAAAGATTAAGTAACACTTGTAATTTAGTCATTGATTTAAATCCCAGCTTATTCTGGACTTTGAAGGACTTTGCACCAAATATCTGAAAGGCGGAGCTGCACTGAAAATGTCTACATTGAAACACTGAAAATGTCAGTGATCACATAGATGGAGCAATTTTAATTTAAAAAATTAATATAGCACAGTTAATATTATGTAAATTAGGGAGGGAATCCAAATTAATAAGCAATTAGAATTTAAATGAGCTAAGCATTGGTGACTGTCTTCTATAATTTTCAGACGCACCTTTTAATGCCTGTCAAAAATGAAATCACTGTAAAGTTAATCAGGGCAGGGTTAGAGGACTCGGATTTGTTACTGAGAATTTTATAAGTCACACAGATTTGAGTTCTGTACTGTTTAAAAGGAAAGATTGAGTTCAAATAATCTTCTGATATCTTATAAAAAGATCTGAGAAGTTTACTGTAATGGTGCAAAACCCCAAGCAACCAGACAGAGGTTAAACAATAGTGGATTTATTAAGATTTCTCCTCTTCATCTGCGCCGTCCCGTTTAGTATTCGGCGCATGCGCAGTGAGTGAAGGACGCGCTCAAGGAAAGCGTCCTTTACTCACTGCGCCTGCACCGAATACTAAACGGGATGGTGCAGGCACGGGACTTACTGGACGAAGAGGAGAACTTGCCAGTCAATTAACTTGACCTGGCTCATTAGCATATTAAAAGCATACTGTAATATGCTAATTCAAATTATAACATCTTTTGTCACCTTCTAGGATCATTGTAAAGCATATATATACTGTAGATTGGCTTCTTTATCCCTAATGTGTCTGTGTATGATGTCATTTCCGTAGCCCCGCCCACAAGAGTTTGGCCCCCCTTTTTGATTTTGTCTATTGTGTATATATATATATCTGTAGATCCTCATTCACCTTCCCTATCTGCTCCTGAGGAAGGGGGGTATTATATGGACCACCGAAACGCGTTGAGCTTGTTTTATTTCCAATAAAGTTTCATGAAGTTGAGGATCCGGCTGCTATTTTCGATCTTCACCGCAGATCTGGTCCACTTACCTGGATTTCTACCATTCTACGAACGATCTCGGATCAGGGGGGAATCACCCCAGGTGTCGAGTTTATCCTGGAGACGACCCCCCTTGTGAAGTGAGTGGAAAAGTTCTTTGTTCTTATTACCTGTTTTTATATATATATATTTATTTTACTTTGACTTCTATTGGGGCATATCCACACACTGGTTTTTTAGTCCAGTTTCAGTCATAGCGAATGTAATCTGGTATCAATACCATCGAGAATCTAAAATAACAATAATACATTCGTCCTTTTTGTTTACTTATCTAGAAGGGTATTTATCTATCCATCTACCATTATTTTATGTATATTACTTTTATGTACATCACATTTATTCTTTATCATATCTGATATTAGACTAGAAGTTTGGCGCTCTCCTTCTCCCTCCCTGTGTTGTTTTTTCCACTTCACTGGTTACTGATTTTTTTCCTCTATTCTGTTTCATTGACTTAGTGTTAAACTTTGTTGACACTGATTTGAGCAGCCTACTTCCACTCTGTTGTTCTATATTCCTCACTTCACATCACTACAGTCCTGTTGGCGCCCTTTTCCACCTCTTCAGGGGCATTCAGTTGATCCCTGGATAGAGTTTGGATAACCTTGTTTCTTTTTCTTTTTTTTACACTTCTGATATGATTAAGGGGGGTAGGGGACTGGGCAAAGGTGACAGGGTATGATTAAGGGGGGCAGGAGACTGGCTATGGGTGACACTGGGTATGATTAAGGGCCATAACCAGTCTCCTGCCTCCCTTAATCATACCCTGTCACCTTTACCCAGTCCCCTGCCCCCTTAATCCTACCCAGTGTCAACCAAAGCCAGTCCCCTGCCCCTTAATCATACCCAGTGTCACCCTTATCCAGTCCCCTGCCCCCTTAATCATACCTAGTGTCTGTCACACTTATCCAGTCCCCTGCCCCCTTAATCATTCCCAGTGTCTGTCATCCTTATCCAGTCCCCTGCCCCCCTTAATTAGACCCTGCCCCCATTTAATGAAAGATATTTGGTAAAAAAAAACAATAAGAACAGGTACTCACTATTTGAAGTCTTCTGCTCACTCCCTGTCTCCCTCACACATTAAGCGGATTCTTCCGCGGCTCTCTGTGAAGGTGAAGCACTTGGACGCTGCGCCCCTAAGCTCCTCCTCCATGCTCCGGACCTGACCTGGCAGCTGTAGTGGCTCAGCTCACCAGGCTCGCCTCACACAATCTTGGGCCGGCCTGCTGTAAGAGAACGACTGCCAGCTGTGTCGGCCGCCGGGCGCCCCTGTTGCCATGGCGCCCTGTGCGGCCGCATTGCTCGCACACCCCAAAGGCCGGCCCTGAAGCTACATCCCCAGTTATAACAGGGTGTGCACACTTATGCAACCACATTTTTTTTTTTTTTTTCTCCACCTAAAAGATTTCAGTTTGTTTTTCAATTGAGTGGTACAGTTTATAGGTCACATTAAAGGTGGAAAAAGTTCTGAAATGATTTATCTTTGTCTCATTTTTTACAACACAGAAACCTGACATTTTAACAGGAGTGTGTAGACTTTTTGTATCCACTGTAGATCTGACACCAGGTGTTAGAACTGAAGTTGGTAGCAGTCGACAAGCTTTGTCATAGTTATATATATAGTTACATAGGCTGAAAAAGACATGTGACCATCAAGTTCAACCCTTCGCTAATCAATAATAAGGCATAATTGTTAGAGTAATTATAACCCTCAATGTCATTTGCTATTAGATAAGTATCTAGTACTTAAAATGCTGACATGCTATCTGCCATTATTACTTCTTGGGGTAAGTCATTCCATAGTGTGACACACTGTAAAGAACCCTTTCCTGTACTGATGTCTGATGTAATGAATGTCCCCTGGACCCTGGTAAAGTACATGGAATAAATATATCATGTGCCTTGTCCACTCACCAGTGGCAGTAAATAAGATCATTTCTATAGCATCTGTTTTTGCAAGCTGAGCAAGCCGAATTTCCCTATCTTCTAATTAAAATATAGACCTTCCATCCCATTTAATAATCTGGTTGCTCACCTCTGAATCCTTTCTGGTTCTCCTATATCCTTTATATAGTATCTGGAGCCCAAAACTGAATCCTATATTCAAGATGTGTCCTTAAAAGGGACCTGTCACCACAAAATGCAATGCAATCTGAAGGCACCATATTATAGAGCAAGAGGAGCTGAGCAGATTGATATATAGTTTTATGGGAAAAGATTCAGTAAAACCTGGAATTTATACATTTATATCTTTGCTTTTTCTAACAACTATCGGTACAGGAGACGTAATAGCAAAATAAAACGATAAAAAGTTCACCACTGTATTACTGCAGTATCTCATCGGCATCGCAGACCTCCATGTGAAGTGGGCTCAATTCACATTAACCAGTAATTCATTCAATATAGTGGTCGCGCTGCCACATTCAGCATTTAACTTCTGAGTGTAGGTCAGTATAAGACAGTCTCTTCTAGTGCAGCCGAACGTCCAAGTTTCAACAGAGGATAGTCCTTGTCACAAGCGATCCTTCTTTTTTCTTTCTTTTCCACATCAGTATTTGATGGCTTAGAAGATCTTCCTATACCAACGATGACCCCCTCATCCCAGCCAACATCTTCACTCACATCCGCAAACAATGCCGGCGCAGCTGGTAAAAGTCTTGTCAGTGACCTTGATTCTTCTCTTGCAAGTTTAGTAGGCAGTAAGTCCTGATCTTGAAAGGGTTAACATCCACCCCTTTAAAGCAGGAATATTTGTAGCTAGGATCCTCGCCAAACCATTGTCCAGTTGTTTCCTGCTAACCTGTATTCACCTGTCTGAATACTATTATAATACTGAATAATATTAGCATGGCCATGCAACAAAAAACTGCAAAGAATCCAAAGTAAGTGGACTTACATTCAATACCTCTCACTGCAGAAGACTACGCGAGAACAACAAGGAGACATCCTTTCAATCTCGCGAGCAGTCGATAACGGGAGTACGGAGCGGAATAGATGAGACGCCGAATTCACATGTCGGACACCCGCCCGCTCCTGGAATATAGGGAGAGGTAAGCGCCCATATTTGGGCCATCACAGAGAAGCACCCTGCACATCCTGTGAATGGGAAGGTCATGCGAAGGACACAGTTGTGGATTGTGGAAACAGGGAAAAGTATACCACCTGGTCGTTTGCAAGTGAGCATATACAAACCAGACGCGTTTCGAGGTGAATATCTACCTGGTTATGTTCAGACTGCTGAGACCTGGTCTTTTATATTGAGACTCTGTTGAAGCAAATGAGTGGAATGGATCTGTCACGGCTGAGGATGGGGAATACCCTCAGCCGTGCGGTATCAGCAGATGGAGTGGTCGCTGCGCGACCAGGACAACAGGATTAGGGAGCTGGTGACCTCCTAATCGCATCCCTAACCTGACCCTGACTCCTAGCTACATGAGCCGACCTTGATGGTAGGAGGGCTCATGCTCCGGAACCTAGAAGTCCCTGCTAGCCCTCAAGATGGCCCTAAACTAGGAGCTGGGTAGACAGCCCATTCCTCCTGGACACAGAGGAACAGGAGTCTAAAGTGGCCAAGAAACGCAGACAAGGAAACATAAACAGACATATGGCAGTGACAGGTAAGTGAGCCTAGTACCACACTTACCTGCCACAGACACACAACCTGGAACCCAAGTGCTGCTGTCCAGAAACACCAAAGACAGAGCACACAACACACATCACAGGAAACCAGGAAACCATATGCTGCAATAAGAAACGACCAAACAAACATCTACCACACACCATACATTAAGTAAACACACAACTTCATAAACATAGTGAATCACAATTTATGACCACAAGGGTGGCCCTCACTGGCAGATGGAAATGTGACCAGGAGAGTTCCTCCAGCTTACAACAAGGCTGGAGTACCCCTCAGACATCAGGTCTTAACTGAGGCTTTATAGCCCATGTAGCCACACCCACAATCGGACACACCCAGTGCACACACACACTAGGAAGGAAGTTAACCCTTCCAACACCAAAGAAGGGAAACACACACTAACACACACTTAAAGGAGAAGTGTCCAAAACACGAAACACACTGTGGCTGTTGCCGCAGGCAACGACATGGGTGGCACTCATGTCCTGGGAGTCAGCCCGAAGGCCGGGACACTGCCACCACATTTACACACTACAAACGTTGCCACGGGCAACCACAGTGCAGGAACGATGTCCGTGCACACCACACATAAGACAGAGTGCACACAGACATACATAAGTGCATACATACACGCACACAACTCCAAGGAAACCGCACACATAGCTGTTGTCCGCGGCAACCGCACATGAGGCAAACAACATTATACCTCCAGCTGCGGTTGACACTACAACCCAAACCGCGGGCAACTGTATGCGGCTCCCAAGGAGTCACGACCAAAACCGTGGCCGTGACAGGATCACTGGATTAAAAAAATTGTAAAATCAGGACCATTGCGGTTTTTCTGCGTTTTTGATGCGTTTTCTTTATATATATGCGTTTTTTTGCATATAGTTGCTAAATTTGTTGATAATGATAATCTATAGATTTGTTTGTAGTTATATCGTCCATTTGGGTAAAATTGTCATCAAAATAGGGAGATACGTCAACAATGTTGTCATCAGATGACAAGGCGTGCTCCAGTCAGACCTAAAATATAACTCAGGGATCTCAAGTCTCCCGGAGGTTCAGGGAGTCTCCCGCTATTAGATAGCGGCTCCCTGACACCCACATGGAAAGGTTTACTGATAGCAGAGCAGAGAGATAAGAGAAGTGACAGGACACAGAGTTTAGATTACAGGTTGAATTAACCCTTTAGGGTCAAATTGGCTTCTCAAGGAGATATATATGTTAAAGGCATCCCTTCTTCTGTCTCATTCAGTAGCTATATAACTATTGAGAGAGATGTATTTTTTTAAATACATTTAAACATTTAACGCTTCATTTTAATTATATTATTTACCCCAGTGTTAAATTCACCCCCCCTGGATGCTTGTTTTTTTCCTACAGTGGGGTAGATAATTACACACAGGGTTTTAAAGAATAAACTTCCTGACTCAGACCAAGAGCCGACTCAGCGAGTCAGCAAGTGAATCGAAGCATCTGCGCATGCGCATTAAGCAAACCTAAGCTTCGGTTTACTTGCTTCTTGTCAGCTCAGCGAATGAACCGAAGATTTGATTCATGAATCGGTTCATTTGAATGAACTGATTCAAATGAACCGATTCATGTGAAAGATCTGAACTTCCCATCGCTAGTTTACTCGCAGTAAACCTTTCCGGCAACCTGTAGCAGTGTCCCCTTCTCGCCGCGTGCGCACAGTGCAAGAAGAAGCCGATGCCAGCAGTCCGCAACAGCGCATCAGGCTGAGACTGTGCGCACGCGCGGGATCTCAAAGCGGGAGGAGGGAGAGGGAGAGGCGGCACTAAAGAGTAGAAGGCGGTGCTGGGCACGAACGGCGATGCGTGCGGCCGGGCACCATGCATCCACAGACCTCCCCTGCTTGGGCACCTTAATTCAGTGATTGACAGGTTAGTAAAACCTGTTTTTCCGCAGAATAAATCGCTTTTATAAGGCCACCTTAGAAATCAGAATGCTACCCTGGACATGAGCATATGTTTAGCTCACAGGGCTTATAGGTGGTGACAGAGTCCCTTTATACATAAATATGATAATTTGGGGCAGGGTAATGAGCACAGTCCTTTACACCATAGAGCAAAGTGTGCAGATACTGCATATGTTTGGAAAATGTAATAAAAAGTTTGTGAAAGAAAAAAAAAGAAAACCTCCCTGAAATGAGAAGTGCACCTCCCTGAAATGAGTTTTTGCAGGTTGGGATGTCTGTATAACTTATAGCTTAAATTCTCACTATACATATACTTCAATGTTTTAAAATGTCATAAAATATACGGTAATTACAAAGGCTTCAGTAATATAAAAGAGGCGTGATGAGAATTGAGATGAGAACTGGGTGGGTGCCCCATGTCAAGGGACATCGCAGTGCTGATAGACAGCCGGATATGTGATCTCCCGTCGGCAAGGGCCACCCCCCATCATAAACAGCCAAGAATCTCCAATTCTGCGTTCAACCCTGCAGGTAGGAGACTCCTAAATTCATATATTCCTCTAGATTCCATTCTGGACATTTTTGAAATATGATTTCCCCCCCTCCACTGTCTATCCACCTTTTCCAATGCCGCAAAAGATAATTTGGTGTAATCCTTGTCGTGGAAATCTTTGAAGTGTTTGGATAGTGAATGTTTGTCATACCAATTCTTAATATTAGTCATATGTTCTGCTATTCTGACTTTTAATAGTCTTTTTGTTCTTCCAATATACTGTTTCTGACAGGGGAACTGGATAATGTAGATGACACTGGAGGAGTTACATGATAAACACTCTTTAATTTCCCAGGAAAATGAGTTTTGTGTAGACTTGATTATGCTAGTCTTTTTTGGAAATGTATTTTTACAGCCTATACATCTACCACATCTATGGAATCCATTCATAATGGCCCATTTTTGTATTGATGTTGTTTTTTATTATTAGCATGTTTAACTGAGTGGGCCACTTTTAGACCTAAATTTGGTGCCTTTGTGAAGGTAATGAGTGGTGATGTAGGTATTAAAGAGCTTCTGTCACCCCACTAAACTCATTTCTATTTTTTTTGGGTACTTATAATCCCTATACTGAGATATATCTATACATTATGTTATTAATCATTTTCGTTCGCCTGCGCCGAATCAAGACAGGCGCGCAATTTTTTAAATGCAGACATAGCCAGCCGGAGGAGGAGATCGCTGCTGGCCCTGTCAATCAACAGGAGGAGGGGGCGGTTTTTTGCGGCTGCTACCAGCAAGTAGCCGCCCTACTTGCTGGTAGACAGGTAATTAGCATATTATAAAAGTATGTTTTTTGCATTATCTACTGAAGAAAATGATTAATAACATAATGTATAGATATATCGCAGTATAGAGATTATTAGTACCCAAAAAAATATATATTAGTTTAGTGGGGTGACAGAAGCCCTTTAAAGGCCCAACATTTTTGTCTTTCAAAAGATAATGCCAATGTTGTTTTATAATATACAGAATTTTTTTGAAATGTGTATTGAATGGTAAAATCAATCTTAATTCAGGTTCTTTTTGTGAATTCTCTTTTCGGTCTGTCTCTAGGAAGAAATATTTCCTCTCCATTTTCCTTACTTTATCCAGTGCATTATTTATAATGTTGTCAGGGTAATTTTTATTTTTAAGGAGTTCGTTAATTTTTGTAGCTTCTTCTTCGGATTTCTCGTCATGTGTGCAGTTTCTTTTGATACACGAAAGTGTCCTACAGGGATATTAAGCAGCCACCTAGGAAGATGGCAGCTGGAAAATAATATGAAACCATTTTTACTTTCAATAGATTTTTATTGTCAGAGTAAATGCTGATGCCATAATAAGTACATTGTACAAACAGCTAGATATATCATTGAGCAAGAAACTCCAATTTCTTTTTTTTTTTTTTTTTGCATAGACAAAGTATACGATTGAGTACAGAATATCTTAACAAAATCATAATATTTAAAACAAAGTAAAACGAAAGTCTGGGCCGTGTCTTCACATCACCACTAATATACATATAGGTTAATTAGGATCAATCGAGACCATGCACGTGCAATCCAATCCAATCCGACCCCACGCCCCAACATCCCTAATGCAACCATCTATCCCGACCCTGTACTCTCTGGTGTTGCTGGACACAGACCATCCCAGGACTCCCACAGCCGATCATATCGGGTAACTTGGAAAGTTTGATGAGCTAACATGTGCTCATAGGACTTCGTGGTATTTACCGCCCTGATAATCTCGTGGGGATCCGGGATAATGGTGCTTTTCCAATTCCTTGTTATTGCTAACTTGGAAGCAAGAAATAAATGCAAAATGATAATCCTAGATTTGAGAGGAATTTTGTCTAGGTCTATTAACAGCAGGGCAAGGGCTGGGTCTGGAGAAATCCGATATCCAGCAACCCCAGATACTTTAATGAATACCTGGGACCAGAGAGAAGAAATCTTAGGACATGCCCAAAGTATGTGAAGCAGCGTCCCCTTGCATCCACAACCTCACCAACATTCCACATTTGAGTTCGGGAAGAACGTATGTAGCCTGACCGGGATATAGTACCATCTAAGTGTTGTTTTGATGTAAGATTCTAAATGCGAGGAGCATTTAAGAGTGGAAATAGCGAGCCTGTTTGCAGCTGACCATTGCGCAGGGGTAAATGTTTGTTTCAGGTCTGTCTCCCACGCTAGGAGTGGGGCTGTTTTGAGAAACAGGTCTTTATCCCCCTAAGTACATGTATAAGGGTTTAATCCCTGTGTGCGCAGATCTAGTCACGGACCACCGTATTAGTAACTGAATGTGACCTTTGAGAGTGAATGAGGAGTTATTCGACAGCATGTGTCTTATTTTAAGGTAAGAGAAAGCTTCCCTTTGGGGGATATTGAAAACCCGCTTAATGGTTTCAAAGGATTTCAAATCTGAGCCTGACAGTAGGTCAGTCACAGTAGTAATTCCCCTATCTCTCCATAACTTCAGATTCAAATCCGGGACCAGATATTGGAGGGACTCAATTGGGGTTAGGTGAGCCAATGATATAGGAGCAGCTCGTCCTTTCTCATGGTATATTTTCCACAAGGCTAACGAAGTAGAGACATAGTATGCGGGTTGAAGGCCTGTAAAGCAATCATGCAATGCGACCATAAGTAGGGCGTGTAAATTACGACCTGGGACCTGTGATTGTTCAATAAGCACCCAGTGTTTCCCCGTCTCTCCTGACCACCACTCCCTTAACTGGTTGATTCTAGAAGCTAAGTAGTAATCATAGAGATTGGGCATACCTAGACCACCGTATCTTTTATGTCTACACATAATGCTTCTAGCAATTCTCAGCTTGGTCTTGTTCCAAATGAAGGAGCTTAGCATTTTATTAGCTAGGTTAAAAAAGGACACAGGGACCGGGATGGGGATGGTTCGGAATAAATATAATAATTTTGGAAGTATGTGTTGCTGAAAAGCTGCAGTGCGTCCCAACTAAGATAGTTCTGATTTGGCCATGCTATTGAGCTCTGGTTGAAGCGATTGCAGGAGGGGAGGGAAGTTGGCTTTGTATAATTCCTGAGGGTGGCTGTCACTTTAAATCCCAGGTATTGGACCATAGAATCTTGCCAATCTAAGGAGAACTCCCCTTTCATCTGGGACAAAATTGCCACTGGGATCCCCAATGGAAGGGCTTGGGATTTGCTTTCATTGATCTTGTAATATGATAGGGCCCCATAAGAACGGATAATATCCATCACTGCCTTCAAGGACACCCAAGGGTTGGTTAAAGACAGAATGATGTAATATGCATACATAGACAAGCAATGTTGTCTGTCTCCAATTTGTACTCCTGTCACATCAGTTGCCTGTCGAATGGCTTGAGCCAGTGGTTCTAGGGATAGGATAAATATTAAGGGTGACAGGGGGCACCCCTGTCTCGTGCCATTAGACAATGTGAACGGGTCAGATAATACCCCATTTGCTAACATTCGGGCCGAAGGGTCGGAGTAAAGAACCCGTATGGCTTGGAGCATAGACTCCGGAAATCCCATCCTATGGAGTACCGAGAAGACAAACTACCAATTAACCCGGTCGAATGCCTTCTCGGCGTCCAGGGTGACCATCACTGTCGGTACCTGGGCCTGATTTACAAAGTCAATCAAGTTCAGTACCCTCCTGGAGTTATCCGTGATCTGACGCCCCTGTACAAACCCTACTTGGTCTGGGGCCACTAGGGTGGGAATAATATCAGCTAAGCGGGTTGCTAAAATCTTCGCGTAGATCTTAAGATCTGTGTTAAGTAAGGAAATGGGGCAAAAGTTTTGTGGAATTGAAGGTTCTTTCCCGGATTTGGGCAGAGTCACATTGACAGCCTCTAGCATTTCCTTGGACATTTTCCCAGTTGTCATGGCACGAGACAGGGCTGCATGAAGATGTGGGAGCAGACATTCAGAGAAGAGTTTGTAGTAAGAGTTCGGAAGCCCATCTGGGCCGCGACTTTTATGATGTGGCAAGCCAGCTATAACTCTAGAGATTTCATCCTGAGAGATGGGAGCACAGAGGGATTCACTTTGGCATTTATCCAAAGAGGGTATTGTTAAGGATCGCAGAAACTTATCTATGTCTCCGGGGGAGGCAGGAGTAAAGCCTGGTTCCCCCATAAATTATACAGTTGGGAATAATAAGCCATAAATCTATTGGCTATAGCCTTCGGGTCATACAGTTTATCGCAAAGAAATGCTATTCTTGATTTCAAGGCCCTTGCTTTTACCCGTCCGGCTAGCAATCTCCCTGCCTTGTTGGCTTGTGAATAGTACATCGTTTTAGTCCTTTTAAGAGAAAGTTCATATGTGTGCAGGAAACTTTCTCTAAGCTGGGATCTAAGGAGTCTGAGCTTTTCAGAGAACTCTAGTGACGGGGAGACCTTGTTTTGTGCTTCCACGTTCTGAATTTGCATTATAAGGTCGTTTTGGTGTTTCTCCCACAATTTTTTATGCCTATGACTCAGCTTAAGTAGGATGCCCCTTATGAACGCCTTGTGAGCCGTCCATACAACGGTGGGGTCCGACACAGAGGCAGCATTGAATTTTAAATATTCCATTAAGGCAGCGGACACCTCAGATTGGTACTTAGTATTAGCTAGTATGAATTCGTTAGCCCTCCATATCGGATTTGGTGAGGTGACAAATTCTTCTGCCAATTCCAAGGACACTGGAGCGTGGTCCGACCAAGTAATAGTCCCAATAGAGGACCGTACGGAAGCCCTGTCTACTAGAATCAGGTCAATACGGGAGTAGGTTTGATGTGCAGTTGAGTAATATGAGAAATCCTCAGAGGCATGATGAATGCGCCATACGTCATACAGGAAGTTAGCCAGTAGGGACGGTGCAAGAGCAGTGGGGCAAGTTCTTGTGAGGGAGGAGGAGTCTTGGGATGGGTCAGGGACTAAATTAAAATCCCCACAAATGATAACTCTACCCTCCCGCAGGGACTGTACTTTTTTAAAGTGCTTGTTTAGAAACCGCATAGGCCGTACATTCGGGGCGTACACCCCTACTAGAGTATAAGTGACATTATTTATAGAACACACATGTATGACATAAAGTCCCCCTGAATCTACTACAGTGATCTTCTCCGTGTGTGCCACTGAGTTCCGTATCGCTAAAAGCACTCCCCTCTTTTTGGCTATACCGTGGGAATGAATCAAGGTCGGAAAAGTTGGATGCTTTAACCTCCCAACATCTGCCTCCACTATATGTGTCTCTTGTGCACAAAAAACATCACATTTGATCGAAAGGGCTTCCCTCCACATCATCCGCCTCTTGAATGGACTATTTAAGCCCCTGACATTTAAGGAACCTACTGTCAATACCATCGTATTAGGTGTAGAGCTGTATACAGAAAATCACTCAGATGATACAGAGGGAGGCATACATTAACACATTGCATAACAATCAGATGCATGGTGAAATTGGGACACGGCTCAAAGAAAAAGTACAGATAGATAACTGTGAACATAAACATAGAGAACCAGAACTGGCTGCCCAAGTATTGGGGCAGTAATGGAGTAGCACAAGGGAACGCAAAACCCCTTGTGATCGTCGTGAGGGGGAAACAGTCATGCCTACCACAAGGAGGATCAAAGAGGGTAGAACAAATCCCCGCTCCTGCTGAATGCAAAGTATATGAAAGAACCCTTCATCAGTGTTTCTTCTGACGGCGTCTTTCTACTCGATGCCACTCTCCGTCTTCTGGTAGATATTGGTGCTGTTTCTCAGGAGGGACCTCAGCCGCCGTGATATTCCAAGTGGCTAACATGGCTCCATTTCTCTGAACTAGCAATTTTACAGGATAACCCCAACGGTAGGGAATGGAGTGAGATCTCAATGCTAGGGTAATGGGAGCTAGAGTACGGCGTAATTGCAGGGTGGCTATAGATAGATCTGTGAAAAGCTTCACTTGTTGGTACGGGTCCAGCAAGGCGTCCATTTTCCTTGCAGCCGCCAGGGTGTCCTCTTTAGCATGGTAGAAATGCAAGCGGGCCAAAACATTCCGTGGCGTATCGTCAGGTAAGTGCTTTGGCTTAGCGATCCTGTGGGCCCGATCAATGAGGAGATCTTGTTCGGTGCAGGCAGGTAAAAGAAGTTTAATCAGCCCTTTGATGTAGGCCTGGAGGTCCGTGGCCAGGACCGTCTCTGGCACTCCATGCAGTTTCAAATTGTTTCTGCGGGACCGGTCCTCTAGGTCTGCCACCTTTGCTCGGAGGTATGTAATTTCCTCCGACTGGGCATCGTGAGAGTCTATCAAGCTGTTATGCGACTCAGCGAATTCGCCCATCTTTTGTTCGACATGCTGAACTCTGTTGTCTAGTTCAGTGACAGATGTTTGAATAGGCACGATTAGCTGCGACAAATGGGTGGTGACCGAGTGGTTAAAGGCCAGAAGCATGTCTTTTAGTAAGATGCAGGTCTATCGTCTGTAGGGAATTTGCAAAGCACCTCTGTCAAGGTGCCGTTATCTTCCAGGCCCTGGCCTTCACAGGCATCATGTTCTTCTGCCGCGGGGCCTTGTAGTCTAGGCCTCTACTTCGCCGGACTTGTAGTAGGGGACCGTTGCGCCGCAGGGTTGCCTGAAGACACACTATTGCGCCCCGTTTTGTCCCCTCGTATATTATTCACATTCTTACCCTGACTGGGCATGCTGCGGGGAACCTCGAGGGCTCTGTCGTTGCGAGCTTCCATCGTCTGAGGCTCTGTATTTGCGTAGCTGGTGGCGAATCTGGTCCCCATGGCGGTATCTCGTTTCTGTAAATAATAATCTCCCTCAAAATAAAAATAATTGTGATTGAGGATATAATTTATTCCCTCAGCTATATAGTCGATCTGTGGTGTGCACAATGTTCCATCCATTTCTAATTGAGTTCTTGTAGCAGATATACCTTGATTGTGGTCAGTGTACAGAGATTGGACATCTAATGTCCCCATGATCCACCCTGGTTGGGCTTCCAAATTTTCTAAAGTTTGAATTATGTGCGTTGTATCTTTTATATAAGACTTAATGTTTTTTACCACAGGTTGTAATAAGGTGTCTACTATATATTTAGATAAATTTGACGTTAATAAGCCTATTCCTGACATTATAGGACGAGCTGGGGGATCTTTTAAGTTTTTGTGTATCTTGGGCAGACAGTAAAACACTGGCAGTCTCCGCTGTGTGCCCAAGATAAAGTCATGCTCTTGCTCTGATAATTCTCTGTGTCCTAGGCCTCTCTCACAATATTGTTTGAGGGTTATATCAAACTCATCTATTGGATCTCCCCTTAGTTTTGAATAGGTAGTATTATCTGATAACTGTTTCAGACATTCTTGTTTGTATTGTTCTGTGTTAAGGATGATGATGGCTCCCCCTTTATCTGCTGGGCGTATCGTTATGTCTTCTTGTTTCTGTAATTGTCTTATTGCTTGGATTTCATTGGTGCTTATATTTCCCTTTCAGGTGCTTTTATCCTTGATTTGTTTCAAATCATTTTCAACACACCTTTGAAAGGTTGCAATTTCTGGGCTAATCTCATTTCTAGGAAATTGTATAGACTTATTTTTTAAACCTGTGTGTTTGATTGATCCATCTAGTATTTCATTTAAATTTGACGCTATCAGATTTTTAAGGAAATATTTCTTCAGGCAAAGTTTCCTGATAAATTTTTGGACTCCAATATAAGTTTCGAATTTATTGATGCTCTCTGTTGTGGCAAATTTCACTCCTTTCATAAGTAATTTTATTTGTGTGTTAGTGAGAGTAGTTGAACACTTAAATTTACTATTGATTCCTGATCATTCTCTAATAGTGTTTTTTGTGATGTGTTCTTTTTTCTCTTTCTGTCACGAGGGTGTCAAGAGCCACGTCTGACTCTGTTATACCCGGGGTCAGGAAGTTGCAGCGGGTGGCTGCGTGCTCTATGTATAAAGATAGTGCTGTTTCTTAATGGTAGCTTTCTGGGTTTGCCTTGCAACCCTTTTTGGCTCACTCAGGGATCCGTAGCTTCTTCTCCTCAGCTGTCTCTTGTCCAGCACTCCCAACCTCCTTATATTCCCCTCTCCCACTTCTCTGGTTGCCAGATATAGAGCTTCCTGCCTGGACTTCTATACTGACCCACTGGAGCTGAGTAGCTGTGATCCCTGGTTGTTGTTCCAGAGCGTTACCCTCCGGATCCCTGTTGGGCTTTTGTTGTCTGCTGTTGTCACCCACCTGGGATTATATGTTTTGTCTGTATTGTCTGTCCTCTCCTTGGTGTTTTCCTTTAGTGTCAGTGGTGCGGACTAGTGATCCCACCACCCTGTTCACTACATAGGGCTCATCTTAGGGAAAGCCAGGGTTTAGGCACGTGATCGGCGTACGGGTGAGGAACCCGTCTAGGGATGTCAGGGCAGTCAGGTGCCAGCCTCAAGGTGAGTCAGGGGTCACCACCTTTCCCTCTCCCTTAGAAAGGGCCTTCCCATTTCCCTCCCTTTGCGTGACGCCGGTCATTACATTATATCTGGCCCTTATTTTGTTTAGGTATAAAAAAAAAAAAAACTACTTTTTTCTTTTTCTGCCTATTTAGAATCCAGTATGGATCCAATTGCTGCTTTGACAAAGCAACTTTAAGGCCTGTCTTTGGAGGTGGCAGGATTGAAGGCGTCGGTCCTCCAGCAACAGCAGCAATTGCAACAGACCGCAAGCCCAGCGGTTGCTACGGGTAACCAGGTTGTTGCGGAACCCAAGGTTGTTCTTCCTGACAGATTTTCTGGGGGAAAGGACAAATTTGTGACGTTCCGTGAGGCCTGTAAGTTATATTTTAAGCTGCGCCCTTACTCCTCTGGTAATGAAGAACAGCGGGTGGGGATTGTTATTTCCCTGCTTCAGGGGGACCCGCAATCCTGGGCGTTCTCTTTACCCACTGATTCCCAGGCTCTCCGGTCAGTGGATGAATTTTTTGGGGCTTTGGGTCTCATATATGATGACCCTGACCGAGTCGCTCTGGCTGAATCAAAATTACGGAGACTCCTACAGGGAGAGTGGCCAGCAGAGGAGTATTGCTCAGAGTTCTGTAGGTGGGCTACGGATACCCAGTGGAACGACCCGGCTCTCAGGAGTCAGTTCTGCTCTGGGTTATCCGAAAGGATTAAGGATGCGCTTGCGCTGTATGAGACTCCCTTTTCCCTTGATGCTGTTATGTCCCTTTCTATCAGAATAGATAGACGTCTGAGGGACAGATTGAAAAATCCTGAGCAATTGGTAACCCCTCCCAAGCAGCAGTTAGTCGGTTAGGACTTAGACGAGCCTATGCAGCTAGGAGGAACTACTCGTCAGGTCCGTTCTCCTGAGGCTCGCCGTAGGCGTGGGCTTTGTTTTTTCTGTGGGGGGAGGGGTCATTTCATTAATGTCTGTCCTTCCTTTGCCAAAAACAAGAGACCGTCGGAAAACTACTAACCCCAGGCTGTGTGGAGGATGTCAGCTGGGGGGGTATACGTTTCCTCCATACGAACATCTCAATTTGTGTTGCCAGCAGTTGTTGTTTTTGGTGTTAAGACGGAGACTATTTCTTTCTTTCTAGACAGTGGAGCAGGAGTAAATTTGATAGATGCCCATTTTGCCCACACTATGGGTTTGTCGCTCTGTACGCTACAGAGACCTATTCCCATATTCGCTATTGATTCTGCTCCTCTGTCTCAGAGAAACCTCACTCACATTGTCCATAACTTACACCTTCGGGTAGGGGACCACCATAACGAGTGGCTTTCATGTTATGTTCTGGAGGGGCTTCCCACTCCTGTGGTATTGGGTCTTCCCTGGTTGGTAGCGCACAATCCAGTGGTGGATTGGCAGGCCAGGGAGATATTGGAGTGGAGTGAGCATTGCAGAGAAAATTGCTTAAATAGCAATTGCTTAGTCGCCTCCATAGCTACTCTACCTAAATTTGTTTCGGACTTTGAGGACGTTTTTTCTGAAAAGGGTTGCCAGAAGTTACCACCTCACCGTCCTTATGATTGCCCGGTTAATCTGATTCCCGGTGCAAAATTACCCAAGACCAGGTTATATAATCTTTCGGGTCCAGAGAGACAAGCCATGAAAGATTATATCTCCGAGAGCTTGGCTAAGGGACACATCAGACCCTCTTCTTCACCCGTGGCTGCAGGGTTTTTCTTCGTTAAAAAGAAAGATGGGGGCCAGCGTCCTTGCCTAGATTTCCGCAAACTAAACCGGATAACCATCCGAGACTCTTACCCTCTTCCTCTCATTCCTGACCTGTTTAATCAGATTGCGGGTGCTAGGTGGTTCTCCAAACTTGATCTTAGGGGGGCCTACAATCTGATTCGTATCAAGGAAGGGGATGAGTGGAAGACAGCTTTTAACACCCCTGAGGGGCATTATGAAAATCTAGTCATGCCTTTCGGTCTGACCAATGTTCCTGCTGTCTTCCAACATTTCGTTAATGACATTTTTAGTCATCTTATCGGCAGGTTTCTGGTGATATACCTAGATGATATTTTAATTTATTCGTCTGATCTGAAAACACATGAGGTGCATGTCAGACAGGTACTGCAGGTCCTACGGACGAATAAATTATATGCGAAAATTGAAAAGTGTGTCTTCGCCGTTCAGGAAATACAGTTCCTAGGTTATTTATTATCTGCTTCAGGTTTCCGTATGGATCCTGGGAAGGTCCAGGCAATTTTAGATTGGGATCTTCCTGAGAACCTCAAAGCACTGCAACGGTTCTTGGGCTTCGCAAATTTCTACAGAAAGTTCATTAAAAATTATTCGGTGATTGTCAAACCCCTTACTGACATGACTAGGAAGGGGACTGATTTTTCTAAATGGTCTGACGCCGCTAAAATTGCTTTTTCCTCTCTAAAAGAGAGGTTTACCTCGGCACCTGTACTAATCCAACCTGATGTCTCCCAGCCTTTTATTGTTGAAGGAGATGCGTCAGAGGTGGGAGTGGGGGCTGTACTGTCTCAGGGTCCGTCTCCTGGCAAATGGCGTCCTTGTGCTTTCTCTTCTAAAAAACTATCTTCAGCGGAGAAGAACTATGATATTGGCAATAGGGAACTATTAGCTATTAAACTAGCGTTTGAAGAATGGCGTCACTTTTTAGAGGGGGTAATCCACCCTGTCACGGTGATTACAGACCACAAAAACCTTCTGTACCTCGAATCAGCTAAGCGTCTCACCCCTAGACAAGCTAGGTGATCGCTATTTTTTACCAGGTTTAACTTTTTTTATTACCTATCGTCCTGGGGCAAAAAATACCAAGGCAGATGCATTATCTCGTTGTTTCCCTGGAGGGGGTAATGTGAGTGATCCGGTACCCATTCTACAAAGAGGAGTGGTTGTCTCTGCGGTACACTCTGTTCTGGAGGGGAAGGTGTTAGAGGCCCAGGGGGACGCCCCGGTCTCTTGCCCCTCAGAGAAATTGTTTGTACCGTTAAACCTGCGTCTCAAATTATTAAAGGAACATCATAATTCGGCACTTGCTGGGCACCCGGGTAGTAAAGCAACCTTGGAGCTATTGTCTCGTCATTTTTGGTGGCCAAGGTTGCATCAGGATGTAATGGATTTTGTGTCTACTTGTTCTACTTGTGTGCGCGCGAAAGTCTCTCATACACGTCCTGCAGGGTCTTTATTGCCACTTGTCATTCCCAATAGGCCATGGACACATCTGTCAATGGATTTTATTACTGACTTACCTTTGTCTGCGGGTAAAACAGTTATCTTGGTAGTAGTAGACAGGTTTAGCAAGATGGTACACTTCATTGCGTTACCCGCACTACCTAATGCTAAGACTCTTGCTCAGGTATTCATCTGTGAAATCGTGAAGCATCACTGGGTCCCTTCCGATGTTGTTTCGGATCGGGGAACACAGTTTATTTCTACGTTTTGGAAAGCTTTTTGTTCCCGTTTGGGGGTACACTTGTCCTTTTCCTCAGCTTTCCATCCTCAGTCGAATGGACAGACTGAGCGTACCAACCAAAACCTTGAGACATATCTAAGGTGTTTTGTGTCTGAAAACCAAGAGGTGTGGTCATCATATTTACCGTTAGCCAAGTTTGCCATAAATAATCGCCGTCAGGAATCCACTGGCAAGTCACCATTTCTTGGTGCATATGGTTTTCATCCCCAATTCTGTACTTTCAAAGAGGGGGGGTCTTCTGGGGTTCCCGAAGAGGAACGGTTTTCGTCATCTCTTTCATCGGTATGGCAGAAAGTGCAAGCTAATTTGAAAAATATGGGAGGTAAATATAAATGCATGGCTGATAAGAAACGGTCGCTAGGTCCGGACCTAGGTGTGAATGACTATGTGTGGTTATCTACTAGGAATATTAAATTAAAGGTTCCCTCTTGGAAACTGGGTCCTAGGTTCATTGGTCCTTACAAAATAGTAGCCATCATTAACCCCATGGCTTTTCGCCTGGAGCTACCTCAGACTTTTAAAATTCATAACGTCTTCCATAAGTCGTTACTCAAAAAGAATGTTCCACCTCTAGAACCATCACCGCTGCCACCCCCTCCTGTTATTGTGGATGGTAATCTAGAGTTTCAAATATCCAAAATTGTTGATTCTCGTCGGGTCCGCCGCTCTCTTCAATATCTGGTGCATTGGAGGGGTTACGGTCCCGAGGAAAGAATGTGGGTTCCAGCGTCTGAGGTAAACGCCGACAGGTTAGTTCGGGCTTTTCATGCCTCTCATCCTGAGAGACCTAGTCCTGAGTGTCCGGAGGCCCCTCGTGGAAAGGGGGGTACTGTCATGAGGGTGTCAAGAGCCACGTCTGACTCCGTTATACCCGGGGTCAGGAAGTCGCAGCGGGTGGCTGCGCGCTCTATGTATAAAGATAGTGCTGTTTCTTAATGGTAGCTTTCTGGGTTTGCCTTGCAACCCTTTTTGGCTCACTCAGGGATCCGTAGCTTCTTCTCCTCAGCTGTCTCTTGTCCAGCACTCCCAACCTCCTTATATTCCCCTCTCCCACTTCTCTGGTTGCCAGATATAGAGCTTCCTGCCTGGACTTCTATACTGACCCACTGGAGCTGAGTAGCTGTGATCCCTGGTTGTTGTTCCAGAGCGTTACCCTCCTGATCCCTGTTGGGCTTTTGTTGTCTGCTGTTGTCACCCACCTGGGATTATATGTTTTGTCTGTATTGTCTGTCCTCTCCTTGGTGTTTTCCTTTAGTGTCAGTGGTGCGGACTAGTGATCCCACCGCCCTGTTCACTACGTAGGGCTAATCTTAGGGAAAGCCAGGGTTTAGGCACATGATCGGCGTACGGGTGAGGAACCCGTCTAGGGACGTCAGGGCAGTCAGGTGCCAGCCTCAAGGTGAGTCAAGGGTCACCACCTTTCCCTCTCCCTTGGACAGGGCCTTCCCATTTCCCTCCCTTTGCGTGACGCCGGTCATGACACTTTCCCCTTCTTGTCTTTCTAATTTTTGATAATCTCGTCTCTGTGAGCTGGTCCAAGTGTTGTTGTATGTGGGTTATTGGTGTTAATTTTGTGAGTAATGTGTTCGATGAGATCTCATCTCGGGTTCCTGTTCCCGCTGTATGTTCTTCTGTCTTAGGTTGTATAAGCGTGTAGGTAATCTCTGTGCATGATAAACAGGTTTTGATGATTGTGTCCTGTGTCTTATTCGTGCTTTGTGGTGCGGTGGAGTCCGATCTAAAAAATGGTAGTCTGATAGTGTCTCATATCTATTATTTACGGGTACATTGTATTTGTTTTGTCCATCCATTTTTTCTCTATTTTGTTTTCTCTTTGTTGGTCTGGGAATTGATGTGATTTTATGGGTTTTATCTGTTTTGATCAATTTTTCTGAGAGTTTATATGTTTTTTTTTTAATTGATAATCTCTATTTCAATCTTATAAAGGCCTCTGCACAATCTTTCTTGCCACATCTCAAATTCACAATTTTTTGGTAATTTTTCTATTTTATCTTTCAAATTGTTTAATTTTGTAGTCAGATTTTCCAATATTTCTGATCTTTTTATTATTAGTTGTATTAATGCAACTGATTTTGTGAACAATAGACTGTTCCATTCTTTGTCAAATTCATCGCAACTTAAGTCTTGTGCAGGGGCCTTAGACCACATTAGACCACATTAGACCTTTTAGGATTTTCCTTGTGCAATGTATTGTTTTAGGGAACGAATTTCTCAATATTGCCTTAATTGTTTCTGTAAATAGCCCTCTAATTCTCAAAAAAATCTCTGAGATTGGTCTTTCTCCCTCTACAATATCTTCAATATTATTTTCTCTGTCAAATAAAAAAGGTTTCTGCCTTTAATCTTTTATTCTCCATGTGATTCCAAATGTCCATGGTTGACAGTTAAGGAGCACACTCACAAGTGGGTGAAAAAGAAGTAACGAATATTCAATATTTTGTGACATTGCTCACCCTCTGTCACCCTGGTCAGGTGTTCTTGTTGAGAGGTAAGCGCCCATATTTGGGCCATCACAGAGAAGCACCCTGCACATCCTAAACCGTGAGTAAAGTTTAAGAACTGTATGTTGAAATCACTATAAGGGTCCTGTGAATGGGAAGGTCCTGCAAAGGACATGATTGTGGATTGTGGAAACAGGGAAAAGTATACCACCTGGCCACGATATACTTGAATGGTCTCATGAAAGACATAGCTGCAAAATATTGAGACATAGTGGCGAAAAATGGAATACCTCAAGAGGATCCATCTATTTCTGAGTTCACTCATTTATTCATTTATCCATCTATCTTATATATAACTTGAACAGGTAGAATACAGCTATCCTATGGAGTATTATATTGAGACCAACACGGATCACTCCTTTATCCATATGTAAACAAGACATTTTGCGTCCTCATTCCTATTATCTTATATGATTAGCTGGGTGTAATAATTTGTGCGGCGGGGTCATATAGACACTTGACTTCCTACCGCACACAGCCTTTTCTATATATCATACCTTTTGTATATCTTACATTTATGATTTTATCTTAGTTACACATTTAAATTTATGTTTTTATGTTTTATATATCTGAATCATATTAAAAAGAGTTTTAATAAGAGATACTTCTCACGTCATCCCATCTGTATGAGTCCCTGTCCATCCTAAACTACTGTAAATACTGAATGTGGCAGCGCGACCACTATATTGAATGAATTATCAGTACAGGAGGGAGGTGTTTTCAGTGATAGCCTTGTGTGTATAATGTGCATACAGAGATAGCTGTCAGTCACTGATAACTCCTCCCTCCTGTACCAATAGCTGTTCACAGGAGGTGGAAAAAGCAGAGATATAAATGTATTAATTACAGGTTTTACTTTTCCCACAAAACTATATATGAAATTTGCCCAGCTCCTCCTGCTCTATAACATGCTGCTCTTAGATTGTATTGCATTTTGTGGTGACAGGTCCTCTTTAAGAGGGATTTATAATGAAGTAATATTACATTGGGGTCATGGGTTTTATCTTTTTGTTTTTGCAGCTGCTGCTTGACACTTGTGTTCTCCTGCGTAGCCTACTTGTAAGCAGAATAGCCAAGACCTTATCTTGTGTTGTCCTTAATTTTTGAGTGACATATCATTGAGCACATATCATTTTGTGTGACATATCATCCTCCATAATTGTGACTAGTTGTATGACGTAATATAGGCTGTAATTCAGTTTCTGTACAAGTAAACCAATGCATTTACACAGTTACTGCTCATGTAGAAGGATTATATGTAAAAACTGTAAAATGTTTAAAGGGGGTGTCCCATTAAGACAACTTATGCCCTATCCATAGTATAGAGGGCAAGTTATCAACGGGGTCTGACCGCTGGGTCCTCCACCGATCTTGAGAATGTGGGTCTTTGCTCCCCATTCATGCTTGCATGTCCGCCACTCTATTCATCTCTATGGGATTGCTGGAGACAGCTGAATACAAGCCCTCGGCAGCCCAAGGAGAGTGCATGGGTGACCACTGCTCCTTTCAAACAGGGGACCCCCTATCCACAGGTTGTATTAATGGGACAGCTCCTTTAATGGTTTTTACTTTGAGGAAATCAAGTTGCATAGACAATTGACTGTAAATTAATCAGTAAGAACTGTTCAGTGTATTATGCTGACTTTTCTAAACTATACTTTGCCTCTCCCCTGCTACAAATGTATTGCTTAGGGCCCCCAAAGACATTGCTCTTGTCCTGTTAGTCGGTCTGATTGTCATGTAACAAATACCAGTTGCTCATTATTCTATATATTGTGCAAGACAATAAAGTACACACGGGGTCATTTATCAAACTGGTGTAAAGTAGAACTGGCTTAGTTGCCCATAGCAAACAATCATATTCAACCTTTCATTTTTGACAGTTCCTTTGGAAAATGAAAGGTGAAATCTGATTGGTTGCTCTGGGCAACTAAGCCAATTCTACTTCACACCAGTTTGATAAATGGCTCCAACAATGTTTTCTTTTCATCCCTTTTTAAAAAAATCTCATCAACATCTTCAAATGGTTATTATTTGGAGATCTCCTTAAATTTGTCTTTATTAGGCTGCTTTTACATCACATTTATAGCCTCTATTTAATATATATGCTAGGATGTATACATTAAACGAATGACTTTAATACATACAGTGGCATCTGTCATAAGGTCCCATTGTGAAAAAAAAAAGTGAAAACACAGTATGGAACAGTATATTATATGATGCGATGCCATCCAGTAAACTCAAGGTATATGAAACATATACCTTGAGTTTACTGGATGGCGCTGTCTAATATGCTGTTCCATCCTGTGTTTTCATAGTATACCTTATTTTTTTAGCTTCTATAGGGCTAAGGTTAAATTTATGCATGTTGTGAAATCTATTTTTGTTCCCACAAAAGAGTAAAAAAAAGACATTCTGTGATCCGTCACAAGATGGACACCAGCTTTGCTATTTTACTTGAAAGATAGCACTGCATGCTGCACAACTTTTTTCATCAAATCTCATGGAATGTTTTATGGAGGCTCAAAACAGAGACTTCAAAGCAGATGTGAACTTAGCATTAGCCAACCCTATGGACATGTTTAGCATTTCTTACACAACTTAACAGACGTTATATGAACCAAGCGTTACGGTGATTGTTCAACATGGATAAGCAATATGCCAAAGTAAGGAAAGCCACCTAGTTACTGGTATTTCAATGGCCTATCTGTCGCTGATTGGCAGGGCTGCAAAAATTCACCCCCCCCCCCCCCACCTATCTGATATTGATGGTCTAACATAAAGATAGGCCATAAATATGCCGATCCCAGAATACCCCTTTTATGAATGGTTCAATATATTTGTACAGTACATAATCGAACCATGATAATGCATACCTTCTTCCCAGAATTCCAAAGGAGCTTTGTCTGGCCTATAAGACTCCTCACGCTGTTAACTGGCTCTCCATAAGGAAATATAGCATCCCCAGAAAGCTTTTACAATGTTACTCCTCAAATCTTACTATTTTCAATCAATGACCAACATGTAAAAACTTTATTTGTCATCTTTCAAGATTTGGTAAGTTTACCATTTGAGTTTTATATGCTGTTCTCTTCTAAATAAGTGTAACGTTGTCGTATACATTGCGTATTGATGGAGTCCCAAAGCCTAAATCTGTGGACTATTGCTATAGGGAGGAGTTGTGTATCTGGGAAAGTATGTTCAGAACATTAAAGTCTAAAAATGCAGCTGACTCGTGAACTGTAACATATACAATTCCTCCATACAGAAGCAGTCCCCCAGATCTTGGCTTTAGATTCATATTATAATTGATGGTATATTAGTTGCTAAATTCACATGATGCTAGGTCATTATTAAGTGCCTCAAAACAAATGTCACAGGCATATGCAACTGTACAGTCGTTGCCAAAAGTTTTGAGAATTACATAAATATTGGAAATTGGAAAAGTTGCTGCTTAAGTTTTTATAATAGCAATTTGCATATACTCCAGAATGTTATGAAGAGTGATCAGATGAATTACATAGTCCTTCTTTGCCATGAAAATTAACTTAATCCCAAAAAAAACTTTCCTCTGCATTTCATTGCTGTCATTAAAGGACCTGCTGAGATCATTTCAGTAATCGTCTTGTTAACTCAGGTGAGAATGTTGATGAGCACAAGGCTGGAGATCATTATGTCAGGCTGATTGGGTTAAAATGGCAGACTTGACATGTTAAAAGGAGGGTGATGCTTGAAATTATTGTTCTTCCATTGTTAACCATGGTCACCTGCAAAGAAATGCGTGCAGCCATCATTGCGTTGCATAAAAATGGCTTCACAGGCAAGGATATTGTGGCTACTAAGATTGCACCTCAATCAGCAATTTATAAGATCATCAAGAACTTCAAGGAAAGAGGTTCAATTCTTGTTAAGAAGGCTTCAGGGCGTCCAAGAAAGTCCAGCAAGCGCTAGGATCGTCTCCTAAAGAGGATTCAGCTGCAGGATCAGAGTGCCACCAGTGCAGAGCTTGCTCAGGAATGGCAGCAGGCAGGTGTGAACACATCTGCACGCACAGTGAGGCGAAGACTTTTGGAAGATGGCCTGGTGTCAAGAAAGGCAGCAAAGAAGCCACTTCTCTCCAAAAAAAACATCAGGGACAGATTGATCTTTTGCAGAAAGTATGGTGAATGGACTGCTGAGGACTGGGGCAAAGTCATATTCTCCGATGAAGCCTCTTTCCGATTGTTTGGGGCATCTGGAAAAAGGCTTGTCTGGAGAAGAAAAGGTGAGTGCTACCATCACTCCTGTGTCATGCCAACAGTAAAGCATCCTGAGACCATTCATGGTCCATTCAAAACACAGCCATGAATAAAGAATGGTACCAAAACACCCTCCAACAGCAACTTCTTCCAACAATCCAACAACAGTTTGGTGAAGAACAATGCATTTTCCGGCACGAAGGAGCACCGTGCCATAAGGCAAAAGTGATAACTAAGTGGCTCGGGGACCAAAACGTTGACATTTTGGGTCCATGGCCTGGAAACTCCCCAGATCTTAATCCCATTGAGAACTTGTGGTCAATCCTCAAGAGGCGGGTGGACAAACAAAAACCCACTAATTCTGACAAACTCCAAGAAGTGATTATGAAAGAATGGTTTGCTATCAGTCAGGAATTGGCCCAGAAGTTGATTGAGAGCATTCCCAGTCGAATTGCAGAGGTCCTGAAAAAGAAGGGCCAACACTGCAAATACTGACTCTTTGCATAAATGTCATGTAATTGTCGATAAAAGCCTTTGAAACGTATGAAGTGCGTGTAATTATATTTCACTACATCACAGAAACAACTGAAACAAAGATCTAAAAGCAGTTTAGCAGCAAACTTTGTGAAAACTAATATTTGTGTCATTCTCAAAACTTTTGGCCACGACTGTATACCTATGTGTATGCAACCGTATGCCTCAAGATATATAGTTTTTTTTGCAACAGTACTATTTAACATCATAATTATCTATGTGTTTCAATGTGGTTGTATGAAAACCATGCCAAAGGTAAGTCAAAAGGACCTTCTTGCCTGCTGAAAGTCTATAGGCAGATGTGTATATCTGGACAATTTCCCAACATGCTGTAGTTAGTTAGTTAGATCTGAACAGAGCCTTAGTTATACAAACAGACCCTGAATCCTTGTAACCTTTTCCGAATATATAATAGCGGGGTAAAAATGTCCAACTGCCGTGGTCAAGAGTTTTAGTAGCAATTCAAATCTATTATTCTAATAAAGGCTCTGAAAAATGAAGAAAATGTTCTTAAAGGTCACATAATACTGAAACGTTCCGCAAAATATACGAGCAAATTACGTTTATGCTTGAAGAAGCCTTTACGCTTAACAATCCCACTACAAGATAATTGCTTTAAAGTTTTACTGCGCTTGTTTTTTATGAGTTGATTTTTACTTGATCTGTCGAGTTGACTCACATGGCTGGAAGGGGAGGCTGAAATGCATTAAAGGCCGCTCTTAAATCACTGAGCTGTTAGAAAGTTGCAGCAATCAAAGCTCATTTGGTTTTACTTAATCTATGACATGGCAGCTACTGTTTCTTTATTGATGCTGTCTCTCTGTCGGCCAAATTGATTTCCACGCCAAGAAATTAACCATTTAAGACACTGGGTGCATTTTCCTATGCCTATTCAGATGTGTTATGGTAAGACATATCGAAGGTGAATGAATAAAAACTTTATGAGCTGTTACTGAAATAATTATCTACTCGTGAACAGTCATAAAGAGAGGGGAACGAAATGTCAAGTAAATATAAATTGGTAATACTCTAGTATAAAGAGTGATAGCACAATCCACCTCAGTCTGCAGTATTTGAAAGGCAATTTTCCCCAGTACAGATCTAAATAACATCAGAATTTCTGTACTAATTTCTATAAAGCGGTGATGTCTTGGAAAATAAAAAAACTGCACACCTCGACCGAAAGGTTCGATAGAAGTAAAAGGCCTCTTTCACACGAGTGAGTTTTCCACACGGGTGCAATGCGTGACGTGAACACATAGCACTCGCACTGAATCCTGACCCACTCATTTCAATGAGCGTTTTTTTTTAAGCATTAGTTCTGCATTGCGTGAAAAATGCAGCATGTTCAATATTCTGCGTTTTTCACGCAGCCCTGACCCCATAGAAGTGAATGGGTCTTCAGTGAAAAAATGTTTTCACTGATGGTTGCTAAAAGATGTTGTTTGTAAACCTTCAGTTTTTTATCACGCGCTTGAAAAACGCATCAAAACGCACTGCACCCACGTGGAAAAAACTGAACAACTAAACGCAATCACAGACAAAACTGACTGAACTTGCTCGTGTGAAAGAGGCCTAACAGGGAGGACTACCTGGGCTTGTGCATTGGTGACAGGGAGCTGCCAAAAAGCCACTTTGCCTTGGCCAGGGTATTTAAATACAGTGCTACAGCACTGGAGATGGAAAGCTAGCTTTGGTTCTGTCTTAGACATTGGGAGCTGCACCTGACAAGTAGCACAGGACATGAGAATTTTGCAAGTAAAATCTTCATTCAAGGGGTTCTCCATGAATTAAGAAAATGAAAATACTTAAATATTACTTCATTATAAATATGTTCCCAAATACCTTTCATTATTTATAATGACTTGTTTTGTCTAGGCAGAAATCATCAGGGGAAACAAAATGGCCGCCGTCCCATTAGTGCGCAGAAAACCTGTCCTAATCACACAGGAGCACAAGTAACTTCACAACACAGAGGTAAAGTGCTGCCTCATCCTCCTCTACTTATTAGGGATTATGGTCCTGAACACAGCTGATAAGAACTTTAGTGGAATCTCTGTAGGAATGTAGTTCATGAACAAATGTGGCTAATGAGCAGCAGAACTTGTATGCAGTCTCCATTACCACAGCCCCACATTACCACAGTCTGTCCTGTCCGTCCTCTCAATATTTCATGTCTCCTCATGGACTCTACTCCCACAGATTCAGTTTCTGAAAGATCTTATCAACTGTAAATCCCTGAGAAGCAGAGCAGAGAGGAGGATGAGGCTGCTCATTAGTTCAGTGTCCTGAACTAACTTGTTCTGCTGTGTGATTAGGACAGGTTTTGTGTGTACTAATAAGATGGTGGCCATTTTGTTTCTCCTAATCTTTGATCCCCAGACAAAATGAGCCATTATAACTAATCAAATGTATTTGAGAATATATTTATAATAAAGTAATATTTACAGCTTTTCATTTTCTTAATTCCTAAAGAACCCCTTTAATAAGAAAGACTTAAGGTGAAATCTCCTTTATGCACTCTCCTACGTTTATTTGATACAGGAAGCATCCTCCTTAAATGGGTTTTTGGATGGAGGTTTTCTATCTAATCATTGATGGGCAATAGTCCTCAGTCAGGATGGTCCTGCAGTGTCCGTCCCCACCAGACTGCTTCCTTAATGATCCAGCAGAGCTCTCATACAGCATGTTTCTGGATCAATGAGAGATCTGTGTTTTTGCACACCTCTCTGTCCCTGCCCAACACTAATCTATGTGATCAATGCAGGTAGGAGAGTAGGATGAGCAATTATGGAAAGGACGTGAGAAACACTGTTATCTCCATCCCGAAGGTCTCCAAACAGCAGTGAAGGAGATGAAAGTTCCGAGTAACTGCAGCTTGAGAACCTTTGATGATGTCACCAGTGGGAGGATCCAGAAAATGGGAAATGTTCGTTTTTATTAACAATAATTATGTAATAATAATAGTGTATGTGTGTGTTTTTGTGTGTATGTATTTATGTAGCAGACCTGTGTCTATGCAGCAGAGCTGTGTGTGTGCAGCAAATATGTTGTGTGTGCACCAGTGCTTTATGTGAGTGCAACAGAGTTGTAACTGCATGCAGCAGAGCTGTGAGTGTATGGAGCAGGGCTTGTGTATGTATCCAGCAGAGCTGTGCATGTATGCAGCAGAGATGTGTGTGTATGTGCATACTGCACTGGGGTTTGTATATAATATATGTACTGCAGAGCTGTGTATGTATATAATGTTTGTGTGTATGTATAATGTGCGCTGTAGAGCTGTGTGTGTATAATATACGTACTGCAAAGTTGTGGTGTATATTTTTGTATAATGTAATGATCTTGGAAAATAAAAAATAGCTAATCTAATAGATCAAGCAGGGCAGGACACAAGGGCATAACTTGAAATGATTGGGCCTCATAGCAAATTTTTGAACAGGGCCCCCCAGTTACTTTCCCACAACCCCCTCCTCCCATGCAACCCACTCCAGTCTAAATCATCCATGCTCACCATACAACTCCCTCACCTAATCAGTCATATAATGGAGATAAAATATAATAACCTGAAGGTTTTGTTTTTTTGCAATTCTGGGGTCGTGGCAGCCTCACGATGAAACCCCATTCATTTCTATGGCTGCACTGCTACACTGCGATCCTTGGTCACAAACATATGCATTATGCATTCATATATATCAGAGGTATAATTTTATATATTTTTTTTAGTAATTACATATTTATTTTGTGCTGTACATTGTATTACAATTACCAAAAAATATATATAAAATGATGCATATCTAATACAAGAGAAACTTCTATGACGTTTTTCAGAAAATACTTAGCATTGAGCTCTATAGCTCAGTGGTTAAGGTTCTTGCCTTTAATGTAGATGGTTGTGAGTTTGAATCCCCACGTAAACATTTCAAAAATAGAGTCTAAATTAGACTTATATACACAGGGTGTCCCCAAGCATAATGACCATGCTTGGGAATACCCCTTTCATGTTCATAACACTGACTCCATATATGGACACAGCCATATATGGAGTCAGAGCAGGGACTCCTAAGCCAGGAAATTCCCCACTCTTCAACAGTGATGGCCAGTTCGCAGTGTTCGCCCGCGAACACATGCGGGCTGCCATCTTAAATCACAATCCCGGCGAGGCACAGGTAAGTCCTTACCTGTGCCTGCGCCGCGAGCCGGTCTGAAACAAATGCGGTCACCAGGAGCAGGCAGTTCCAAGAACAGCCACCGGTGGCCTTCATCGGGCTGTTCTCGGAACTGCCTGCTCCCGGTGACCGGCTCGTCGGACTTGTGATTTAAGATGGCAGCTCGCATGTGAATGGCCATCACTACTCTTGAATAACACTGGAGTCCTGACTGTTCAAGGATCTGCCCAAACTGAAGCAGGGGGGCCTTGGGCAATTGCCCAGTTTGCCAGCCCTGGTCACAGAATTGTTTTATGAACATACAGGTATTTACCAAAGCAGACATATCAGGAGAGTTGACAAGTCCTCATTAAATAGTTATTATACTCTATTAATATGTCTGTACTTTAATAGTAGAAAAATCAATAATGTGCCAGCTTGAATAAATGAGATAGTAAAAAATTGGCACATTTCATTATTACTCAATTCATTTCATATTTAATAAAGCACATTACTGTTGCTCTTTCTTGTTTGATGTAGCTCGGTTATAATCTGCTACTTGTTTTTACATGAATATGTGTCTGAGTAGTTACCAGTGCAATTAATTAAGGATTTTATCCAAAATCTCAGTATAATTAAAATGTACTGCAAAAGAAGATTGACTTGTTCCGTATAAATTATAATTTATAGTACATGCCAGCTAGATATTACTCCTCAATAATATGCTCAGGGAAAGATCTATCAGCCGCTTCAGTAGATACAACTGATTCTGCTTTCTGCATAGATGCCAATATCTGAAACTATTTTATAATGGTTTTGCCAAAATATCATGTTTATCATAGACTGAATTTTAAAGGTACCATATACATGTATTTAAAAAAGGCAGACCTGTCATCATGTAGGAAAGGGTTAATGTGGAGAAAAGAGGCCCCATGGCAAAATCAGAATGAGGTCCTCTCCCTGCTATTCTTGTCATCCAGAAGAACAGCAGTGCCAAAATAGATTCCATCCTGCAGAGGCTGGAGAAGTAATGGCTGCTTGTGCACTGTGTATGCGCATAGCACCATAATCGCTCCTCTACCTACCCAATTGCAGCTAAGACTCAACGGTAGTGAACCTACAATAAAACATAAGTCAGATACATCTGTTTTGTAATGTAAAATAGTCACAGGTCATGGCAATTGCAGCGTTTTTATGACATTTGGTCACATTTTGCTACATTTTGTGCTCCTCCCCACTTTTCAAAGTGGTCAATGTTTAAGGGCTAAAAGTGAGATTAGACCTGGTTTAATGGCACATAATTAAAAGTCACAACTCTACGCCAAGCAACCCCCTGATGTACCTTAACACATATAGGTATAAACCACATTGCAGTCACGCCAAATATATTACTAAGGAGCATCATTTCATAAATTCAGGCACACAAAGCAAAGACAGACTTAAACCTGACATAAAAACAACCGCAAATAATTAATGTCCCCCTAGGACTTTAAAAATGATTGGCATGGATTTGCCATGTATACCACTAATATAAAAAAAAAATCTGTACTAAATTATGTTTCCATGTAAATACACATCTGCTGAATTTTTCAAATGATTAGAAACACAGAGGGCAGGCGTTTCACTTAAAAATGGAATAATAAAAATTAGAATGATTATATATTCTTCAAGCATTGTGCAAAAATGTAAGAAATACAGTTTTATAAGGGTTGATGCACATGAACATGTGTGGCCCGTGCCTGTGTTGCTGCCCGCAAACAGCGGGTCTGCAATATACGGGAACCGGGTGCATGTGCTCTGTATCACGGATGTGGACCCATTCACTTAAATGGGTCCGCAATTCACCAGGTATAGAGTGGTGCAGAGCAGAGGCATGGAACAGAAGCCCACGGAAGCACTACTGAGCACTTCCATGTTCTATTTTTTTGCAGTGCGGACAGAATCTTGTGGATCGTGGACCTATTCAAGAGAATGGGTCCGCATCCGCAAACGGCAGCCTCAAGGACAGTGTTCGTGCTTTGCGGACCACAATTTGTGGTCTAGTGATGAATTATTCATCCTTACCTGGTGTCATGGAACATGCATGATGACCAGTTTGAATGGCTGTAAAGACTAAAATGTGGATGGCTGTGTCAACTTAACAATCATTTATCCATCCACGTACTTCTATCTGATGTGCACGGGCGACCTTTAGGCCATGAGTAGAGTAGGAGAACCCCCCCCCCCCCCCCAATATGAAAAATTAAAATCATCATACAGTACATGACAATCTCTTTCTAACAAAGCTAAAAACCAGCCCTGTACCTTACATGGATCCAGAGATCTCCCCATTCATTGCTCTGCTAGATTTATATCAAGCTGGCAGCTTTGGAGGTGCAGTTGCAAGAAAAAGTATGTGAACCCTTTGGAATGATATGGATTTCTGCACAAATTGGTCATAAAATGTGATCTGATGTTCATCTAAGTCACAACAATAGACAATCACAGTCTGCTTAAACTAATAACACACACAGAATTAAATGTTACCATGTTTTTATTGAACACACCATGTAAACATTCACAGTGCAGGTGGAAAAAGTATGTGAACCCTAGGATTTAATAACTGGTTGAACCTCCTTTGGTAGCAATAACTTCAACAAAACGTTTCCTGTAGTTGCAGATCAGACGTGCACAACGGTCAGGAGTAATTCTTGACCATTCCTCTTTACAGAACTGTTTCAGTTCAGCAATATTCTTGGGATGTCTGGTGTGAATAGTTTTCTTGAGGTCATGCCACAGCATCTCAATCGGGTTGAGGTCAGGACTCTGACTGGGCCACTCCAGAAGGCGTATTTTCTTCTGTTTAAGCCATTCTGTTCTTGATTTACTTCTATGCTTTGGGTCGTTGTCCTGTTGCAACACCCATCTTCTGTTGAGCTTCAGCTGGTGGACAGATGGCCTTAAGTTCTCCTGCAAAATGTCTTTATAAACTTGGGAATTCATTTTTCCTTCGATGATAGCAATCCGTCAAGGCCCTGACGCAGCAAAGCAGCCCCAAACCATGATGCCTCCACCACCATACTTCACAGTTGGGATGAGGTTTTGATGTTGGTGTGCTGTGCCTCTTTTTTTCCACACATAGTGTTGTGTGTTTCTTCCAAACAACTAAACTTTGGTTTCATCTGTCCACAGAATATTTTGCCAGTGCTTTTTTATAGGGCATGGCAGCTGTAACCAACACCTCCAATCTCATCTCATTGATTGGACTCCAGTTGGCTGACACCTCACTCCAATTAGCTCTTGGAGATGTCATTAGCTAGGGGTTCACATACTTTTTCCACCTGCACTGTGAATATTTACATGGTGTGTTCAATAAAAACATGGTAACATTTAATTCTCTGTGTGTTATTAGTTTAAGCAGACTGTGATTGTCTACTGTTGTGACTTAGATGAAGATCAGATCACATTTTATGAACAATTTGTGCAGAAATCCATATAATTTCAAAGGGTTCACATACTTTTTCTTGCAACTGTATGTCCTTCTCAGGGGTGTGCCCTTTCTGCTGCAGCTATCTCCCTATCACAACTCAGGAGGCAGTTGAAGGATGGAACTGAGCATGTGTATCCACCTCAGTGAAGTGGACAGAGAACTAAGAAAAATAACAAACAGCAGATGGCGCTATACAGATACATTTTATTGAATCAAATAGTTGCTATACAAAATGTTTAAATACATGCAATTACAAAAGTAATCCTAATCCAGATGCTGATTTAAAAACTGTAGAATTTTGTTTGTGGGACAACCCCTTTAATAATATATTAACTTTCCACACCCTTTCTATGTTGCATATTTAGATTTAACCTACTTGCAGTCAAAAAATCTAATTACAAATTAATGTATCATTGATGCATAACTCTGGATCAGCAAATCTTATTCATCTGCCGCTTACCTGAAGAAAAAAAAACTAAGGAAATACCCTATTTTTTTTTTTACAGTTGAATGGAAGGCAGAAGAACACATCAATGCTTGGCGTCTCCCTTTAAACAGATTATTCAGTGTACAGATACAGCAATTTGGCACCATAATCCTTAATCCTCATACATGCTAATAACTTCTGGTGAATAATATTGTACACACCCAAAAATTAATTATGTGTGACTAATTTTCCACAAACTTATTATTCAAAGCAATTTGTCTGGTGTTAACACCTTATGTCTTTTAGGAAGACAGATATGCAAACCTTCTTTACTGAGTGTGACTCATTGTATTGCCACAAACTGATTGAGAAACAGGGTCATTCCTCTTATAAAACTCACCCACATCCAGAATTTTAGCACATAGCACAATTCAAGCCAATTCAAGATGGCTATGAAATGTCTATCATCAGACTCATCTGCTCATTACCAGGAAATAGGATGACAAACTCATTTGCATTGTCTGTACATGTCAGCAACATCAGTAGGCACCTTCTCGAGTTTAATAATACATAGACAATTGATATTTCAAATAATTCCCAGGTGCATTTTGACATTTTGGATTGAGTATCATTATTTAAAGTAGACACATTTATTAGATGGTAAAGTTAATACAACAATAACCTTAATTGTAAGCAGGCAATGAATCAACTGAATGAGAGGAAAGCTGGCCATACAACGGTGAATCTAGATGGCCATAAAGGCAGATTTAGACCATTTGCTGCAAACTGTTGGAACCTTTTCATTGCATACTGTGGCAGGTGCAGTGGCCTGGTTTGGGGTGGCCCCGACTTTACGCTGGGTCCCATGGACTTCGTCGAGGTGTCACCATGTGTTGCTGCTCTCCGGAATGGATGGTAAGGCATGGGGCACCCTAATGGGAAATAAGTTCAGAGAGTCAGGGTCTGCAGTAAACCAGTGTGCTTCTTTACTGGAGGAATTCAGGTGCAAAACAATACAGGTGAGGCATAGGGCTGGCTTCTCCAGTCTCCTCCCTGGCAGAAGAAGGGTTTGATGCTAAGGAAAGGCCTGAGATAGCTATCCCTCTCTCTCTCAGAAGGCTGGTACCCTGGTCAAAAGCTGGAGGCTGACGGTTTGTAGCTCAGTGGTGCAGGCAACAGGGCTGGTGACTCATGATCTAAGGCTCAGAGTCCCCATATCAGCATCTTCTTCTGGTTACTCATGAAGAGTCTTCCGCTTCAAGCACTGGTCCCTAATTGCAGGACACTGCAAAAATGCGGATAGCACACTGTGTGCTATCCGCATCCGTATGTCCGTTCCGTAGCCCCACAAAAAAAATAACATGTCCTATTCTTGTCTGTTTTAGAAATTGTTACAATGGATCCGCCAAAAAAACGGATGACTTACGGATGTCACCCGTTATTTTTGCGGATCCGAAATTTGCAGACTGCAAAACACAATGAAACCTAAGGGCTCTTTCACACTTGCATTGTCCGGATCCGTCGTGTACTCCATTTGCTGGAATTACACGCTGGATCTGGAAAAACGCGTCAGAACGCATTATTTTTTTCTTTCCAGATGCGTTGTTCCGGCTTTTTTGCTAAGAGACTGATCCGGAAATTCTGAAGACAACATCAAAGTTTTTTTTCCGGATCCGTCGTACGGATCCGGTATGGTGCCGGATCCTTACGACGGATCCGTCGAAACAGCGGATCCGTCGTGTACTGATGAGCGGATCCGGTATGTAAATTAATTCCTTATCAGAAATTTAATTCTTATCAGAAAATTTCTAGTTTTACAACCAATAAAATATGCAAATATTTTGGTCTATAAAAGGTAAACCTAGGTGACTACCTCAGATTCTGCTTAGGATTTTCACAAGGATGATGCCTGAACAAGAGTTTGCTTTCAAAGCCCTGATCTTGGTTTCAAGATGGAGGAAACAATAGCGAGATAGACGTCGGCGTCGTCTTCGTCGGTATTGGGTTCATCCAATATCTTCGGCACGGATTACTAAAGGAGCATTCGAAGTCCTGTACCCGGAGTTACGTCATTATCCGGAAAAATTTTATAACTATTTCCGCATGAATATGGCTACCTTTGATGAGCTCCTAGACCGAGTATCACCAAGAATGGATACGTTCTTCCGCAGGAGTGTGTCACCAACAGAACGACTCATGTTGACCATCCGGTAAGATAATGACATATAGATATATTAATTTTAATAATTTCTATGTGTTGTTTAGTATTTAGATTTCATTTACAATTTTTCTAGCAGCTATAATAATCTGTCTGTATTTTATATAAATATTACTGCCATTTATATTGATCCTTTCAAGTATAGAAAAATTTAAATCATTAAAAGGATATTTATGATAATCATAGTCATTCAGGCCATATCCAATTTTACAAGTCCATATTATTTAATTTTTCTGTATTTAACGTTAATAATCTAATATTTAATAATTTTTTCATCAGCTTTCTGGCTACAAGTGACAGTTTCACCTCGCTACACTATCATTTTCGGCTCGGAATTTCAACTATTTCAACAATTGTCAAAGAAACCTGTGAAGTTTTATGGGAGCAACTGCATGAGGAGTTTATACCTACTCCCAATAGGCAGAGATGGCTACAAAATTTCACGAGGTGTGTCAATTTCCCCATTGTGTCGGCGCAGTGGACGGAAAACATATCCGTATAATAAAGCCGCCATGTACCGGATCTGAATTTTTTAATTATAAAAAATATTTTTCAATTGTTTTAATGGCCATCGCTGATGCTGAGTACCGGTTTGTGGCCGTTGATATTGGTGCATATGGCCGCACCAACGATTCCATGATTTTCAAAAGCTCTTTCATGGGACGGAGCGTGTACAATAGGCAATTTGACTTTCCACCTCCTGAACCTATGCCTGGAACCAACTGTCCACCAATGCCATACGTATTGGTGGGTGATGAAGCCTTCCAAATGTCTGGAAACCTGATAAAACCCTACTCCAGCCGTGGATTGGATGCCACCAAATGCAATTTCAATTATCGCTTAACAAGGGCACGAAGAATGGTCGAGTGCACCTTTGGGATCCTTGTATCTAAATGAAGAGTGTTTGCAAAACCTATTCAGTTGAAGATCAAAACTGTAGACGAAGTGGTAAAGTGTGGGGTAGTACTTCACAATTTCCTACGGACTAAAGAACCCGCCATTGAGCGAATAATGGAGGACAGCCAAATGACAAGTATTACAACTTTTGGACCACGTGGTACTGAGGCGGTGTCCGCCATGCGCGATTCATTTGCTGCCTACTTTAGCTCACATGCTGGACGTTTACAGTGGCAGGACCAGAATGTATAATAATATTGAAATATTTTCATGTTGTTTGTTTTACAAAATTGTTCGATAATAATGTTCATTCAATTTTTCAAATTAAATATAATAGTATGGTGTTTATTTTTAGTTAAATAATTGAAATGATTATTTCAAAAACTCTTATCTCCGCATGAGTAGCCACTATCATTGGCTGGCTCCACAAGCGGTGGGAGAGCATGTCAGGCCTTTATCCAATACACCCTCTCCCACCGCCTGGAGAGCGACACAGTTCCACTGTCGCTCCCCAAGCGGTGCGAGAGCATGTCAGGTATATTTTTATTTTATTAAATAAACACAAGGACACATAAAACGTTTAACATATTTTTACATATTTTTTTAAATAACGATATAAAACTATAGATAAAACAATAAAAAAATCAATCAACAAAATCACAAATCCCGGTATTGTGGTTTTGGAGGAGGAGGTTGGGGGGGGGGGGGGGTGCCAGGCAGTGCATGACTAGATCCCTCTCCACCTTCATATGTTCTGGTGGACGCTGAAATGTGCGATGTGGGATGTGGGAGGAGAGACAGCGGGAGTATGCAACCGGGATGGGGGATTGGGTGAAGGAGTTGCCCGAGCCAGCGAAGAAGGAGTGGTGAAAGTTGTTGGTGGAAAATAGTTAGGAGGAGAGAGAGAACAGTGCTGAAAAGGCTCGGGTGTTGGAGAATGGGGAGGTGGTTGAGGTGGACGGGTTGGAGTTTGCGGAGGTTGGAAGGGGTGAGGAGTTTGGAAGTGGTGAGGATATTGTGGTGGGGGATAGGAATGGGATGTGGGATAGGTTGGTGGTTGGAAAAAAGGGAGGTTGTGCGGTATCTCAAATCCCACACCGCATCCTCCACCCTACGTCTGAACTCCAACACCTGGTCGGGCGTGAACTCTGCCACCAGCTGATTAACTGACGGCCAATAGGTTTGTAGCGGGCCCTGCTGAGAAAACTGCGCCACACACTCCCGCAGACTTCTCAGCTCGGCCTCCATGGCTACAATCTTATTGCTGTAACCACACAAGGTCTCATACAAGAGCCTTGTGAGGTCTTCATAATCAGCTTGGCAGCTTCTACCGGCCCTCTGGCGACGCATCAACGCCTCAAAAAGTGGCGCCATAACGGCCATTGTTGCGTCACCAGAGGGCACCAGTAGAGCACGATTTGGATCCTGACCAGGTGCTGGATGAGGTGGAGAGGAATCCGCGGGGGGCAGCTCAGCAGGGACCGCCTCTTGATCACTTTCACGAGGAGGTTCTGGCGCCCGAGTACTGCTAGTTGTTCTGTTAAAAAAAATAAAAAATTTGCATGTTTTGAAAATCTACTTCTACATTCTACCATTTTTAGATTTTAGATTTTTTACTTACCTTCGCAGCTCTAGGGTTCTACGTAGGAACCCTAGGGTAGCCGCATAGTGGTACGACTGCCGGCGGGTTCCGCCAGACCCACTCGGGCGATGTACCTCCTCGTTATAATCTTTTTTGTAGCGGTCCCTTATTGAGCGCCATCGCACCATGACTGACGTCTCTGAAAAATATCAAAATAAACATTACTCTCAAATTACAGGCATTACCAAACTACAGCCCTACAGCTGTTTCAAAACTACTACTGCCGACATGCCTGGATAGGGCATGCTGGGAGTTGTAGTCTTGCAACAGCTGTAGGGCCGCAGTTTGGAGATGACAGATAAGTAATCAATTAAAAAAATTTAAGGCTGCTTACTGCAATCTTCCTGTTGGCCTTCACTGAGGTCGTCCCAATCCGGCACTATTTTGCAACAAATCTCCATCCACAGACTCCGGGTCAGGTGATGGTCCGCATGTCGGCAGTCGGTATGGTCCCAGAGTGGGACGCGTTCCTCCACCAGATGGATGAGGAGTTCATTATCAATATAGAATCCGGATAATTCCTCCTCATCCGTTCTGGCAGAGGCCCTTGAACCCTAAATAAATGAGAAATTAAATTATTAATTAAAATAAAATAAATCCTAATTTGCACATATGATATAACAAGATTCAATACGGAGATATACTCACACGTCCCTGACCGCCGCGTGCTCCCCGGTGCCTTGTGGGTGGTTGCTGATGACCTCTTGAGGCAACAGGAGGATTAGACTAAAATCAAAGAATATCAAACTTAATACTCAAAAATTCTATTTAAAAAAAAAAAAAATTACAAAAAAAAATGAACGCTTCCTGGTGTCCACCCCCAACTTCCTCCTCTACCGCTGTCGTAGCAGGGCCGGAACACCTCTCCTCCGTTGACGATTGCTGTGAAAGAAAAAGATAAAATAATATTTTGGATATGGGATAATAAAATAAAGCTTTAAAACATGACATACCGTATCCAAGCGAACTCGTTGGCTTGGAGGAGAGTTCCCGGCCTCACTTGAAGAGCCTATTGAAACAATTAAAAACAATTAACCATTGATTTTTAATCATTGAAAATATTCCATCGAAAATGATACTTACTGGACATATTTTTATTTCGTTGCAGATCTCCCAAAAAATATAACCTAAACAATGAGACAAAAAAAAATGAAAATTAGCACATTAGTATTAAACAACAGTACTACCTTAACCAGGGGACTACTACCCCCAACATCCTCCATGCAGTCACCCCAGCTGCAGTCCCAAAGCAAAAGCACTTGGGGCTGGCTGCAGCTGGGGTAACTGCACGGTGGGTGCTGGGGGATTTCATTCCCCAGGGGACTACTACCCCCAACATCCTCCATAAAGTCACCCCAGCTGCAGTCCCAAAGCAAAAGCACTTGGGGTTTGCAGCTGGGGTAACTGCACGGTGGATGCTGGGGGATTTCATTCCCCAAGGGGACTACTACCCCCAACATCCTCCATGCAGTCACCCCAGCTGCAGTCCCAAAGCAAAAGCACTTGGGGCTGGCTGCAGCTGGGGTAACTGCACGGTGGGTGCTGGGGGATTTCATTCCCCAAGAGGACTACTACCCCAACATCCTCCATGCAGTCACCCCAGCTGCAGTCCCAAAGCAAAAGCACTTGGGGCTGGCTGCAGCTGGGGTAACTGCACGGTGGGTGCTGGGGGATTTCATTTCCCAAGAGGACTACTACCCCCAACATCCTCCATGCAGTCACCCCAGCTGGAGTCCCAAAGCAAAAGCACTTGGGGCTGGCTGCAGCTGGGGTAACTGCACGGTGGGTGTTGGGGGATTTCATTCCCCAAGAGGACTACTACCCCCAACATCCTCCATGCAGTCACCCCAGCTGCAGTCCCAAAGCAAAAGCACTTGGGGCTGGCTGCAGCTGGGGTAACTGCACGTGGGTGCTGGGGGATTTAATTCCCCAAGGGGACTACTACCCCCAACATCCTCCATAAAGTCACCCCAGCTGCAGTCCCAAAGCAAAAGCACTTGGGGTTTGCAGCTGGGGTGACTGCATGGTGGGTGTTGGGGGTAGCATTCCCCAGGGGACTACTACCCCCAGCATCCGTTTATGCCTCCTACATGCATCTACTATGTCTAGGACATAGTAGATGCATGTAGTTAATGTTTTTTTAGTGAAAAGACAAACACACACAATACTCACCTCCAGGAGCTTCTTGCACGCCCTGTCTTCTCCCGCGCGGGCTGTCTAGTGAAAGTTTTAGCGCCAGCCAAGGCCTTCCTACTTCCTGGCGCAGACGCAACTTCCGGATCCGTCGTTGCGTCGTAACAACTGAAGATGTTAGGACAGATCCGGACTAATACATTTCAATGGGCTATTATTCCGGATCTGTCAATGCGGCAAGTGTTCAGGATTTTTGACCGGAGCAAAAAGCGCAGCATGCTGCAGTATTTTCTCCGGCCAAAAAACGTTCCGGTCCGGAACTGAAGACATCCTGATGCATCCTGAACGGATTTCTCTCCATTCAGAATGCACTAGGATAATCCTGATCAGGATTCTTCCGGCATAGAGCCCTGACGACGGAACTCTATGCCGGAACAGAACAACGCAAGTGTGAAAGAGCCCTAACACAGCACATTCTAAGAAGAATCCTCAGAAGCAGCATTTGACACATGTGCAGTGAAGTAAGTTGTGTTGGTCCCTGATTCATCTGTTCACTGCACATGCGCTGGATGCCACTGGACTCTTCTCCAAACTGATTTTTGGTACTTTACATACCGAACACACTGCATTATACTGCTTTTTATACCTAATTTGACAAGCAAGACTTTTGATTAACATGTTGGTGAGCTAGTGTATACAAAGCTAGTGACAGGTTTACCTTTACCTTTAAGTAGAATATAAATTATTTTTGGATGCACAGCACAGACTTTAGTCAAATACTTCGTTCAGAATTGACCAAACAGCTCTTACCTATTGAGGAATTAACTTAACAAAAGTACACTACACTAGCTTTTCTGTAGGATCAGACCAGCAAGCCTCAAATACATCAATGAACCTTCGATGTCCATGACCCTTGCAAATTCACCAGTTGTCCTTTTCTTTGACCCACTTTTGGTAGACACTAACCACTGCATAGCAGAAACACTGCACGAGACCTGCCATTTTGGAGATGCTCTGACACTGTCTAGCCATCACAATTTAGTTCAAGTCCACAGTTGCTCAGATCCTTACACTTGCCTATTTTTCCAAATGTATATCCAACACATGTTCAAGGTCAAACTTAATGGACATGTGTCTTGTTTTAACCTATTTGACTATGTACTGTAACTTCAAAAACAGACTTTTCTCTTGCTTGACATGACCTATTGTCGCAAGATACTCACTTCACTAGTCAGTGGTTCTCATGTTATGGCTGATCAGGGTATTGTTTTTGCCATTTTTATGGTTTTGATTTTATGTTATGTTTATTATTTGTGAAGATAATGCTACTTAAAGTAAACCAAACCCAAGATTCATATTTTCTCTGTCAAATTGCACTGGATTCATTCATTCTTTTTTTTTTTTTTTGCATCTTCCTTTACACTTTAAAGGGTTTCTGTCATGAGAAAAATCGTTATGTAGCTGACTGACATTAGCGATGTGTTAATGTCAGCAGTACATAACAGTATGATTTATAACTCCCTGCCTGCTGCTTCCTGCAAAATAAAGACTTTTATAATATGCTAATGAGACTCTAGGTGCTAGTGGGGCGTTGCTGCAGCACCTAGAGGCTCCGTCTTCTCACCCTTTGGCACGCCCATGTACAGTTGATTGACGTGTGAGTTCTCCTCAGTGTCCCGTAAATCCCGCGCCTGCGCCGTCCCATTTAGTATTCGGCACAGGCACAGTGAGTGAAGGCCGCGCTCCTGCTGCCGGCTTCCTTCCTTCTGCGCAGGCAAACCTATTTAACTCATTATTCACCACAATGGGATATGATTATTAGTGATGAGTGGCAGGGGTCATATTCGAATTTGTAATATTTCGGGAATATTTTGTAGAATATTCGTCATATATTCTCGAATTTGTATATTCGTAATATTCTACATTTTACGCCAAAATCGGCAAGGTATTGAACACGTAATGTGAATATTGCACGCTCAATACAGGCGTGGGTCAAAAACGAATATATAGCACTATAGAATATAGTGCTATATATTAGTTTTTAGAATATTCAGCATTTTTTCCATCTGAACACATGATTCCTCCCTGCTTCTTGCTTGTGGGCCAATCAGTCATTGGCCCACAAGCAACTTAAGCAGGGAGGAATCATGACTTCAGATGGAAAAAAATGACCAATATTCTAAAAAACAAATATATAGCACTATAGCACTATATTCAATATAGTGCTATATATTACTTTTTTAGAATATTCGTCATTTTTTTCCATCTGAAGTCATGATTCCTCCCTGCTTAAGTTGCTTGTTGGCCAATAACTCATTGGTCCACAAGCAAGAAGCAGGGAGGAATCATGTGTTCAGATGGAAAAAAATGCTGAATATTCAATATAACGAATATATAGCACTATATTCTAAATATTCGCAAATTCTCGAAGTGGCGATATTCACGATAAAAACTCGCTTTTTGAATATTCGTGCTCAACACTAATGATTATGTCACAGTCTGGTCACGGCTTCGATCAGCGGTTAGATGTTTAATCTTAGTTACCACTTCCTGGCTTCTCTAATGATTCCACAATTAAATCATTCCCTCCTTGTCATCATGCACTTTCCATTCATTTCCTCCCACTTCTATATCTGCTCCTTATCTGCCCTGTCTCTTTCTATCTAATTACTTCCACAGTGTTTCTTTTATCAGGCCTTTTTAAAATGTTCCAGAAGTTCACAAAAGAAAGATTGAAGTTTTAAATATGTCTGGACTATAACTATGTGTGCCCTGCGAAAACATTGTAAACTTTATCACAGCATATTATTGAATATAAGATTTACTGTCATCAAGTGTATTGCAAATGGGCCAGAATCTATGTTTTGCCATAGATATAGCTGCAGCGAGCAAGAAGAGAGATGGCACGTGCACACTGCGTGCTCCTTCTCTTCATACAGCTGATCGGTGCAGATGCCAGGTGTTGGACACCTGCCGATCTGATATTGATGACCTATCCTGGGGATAGGTCATCAATTTTAAAAGCCCGGAGAATCCCTTTAATGTGATGGTGAAATGTTGAGAGAATTGAAGCATCCGAAGCGGAATTCAATCTGGAGTTTAGGAAAAATTTGATTCGCCACAAAGCCAAATTTCCTTGCGCTTTGTGGTAATAAATCAAATTTTTTCTAAAACGGCTGCTGCACATGTTAACAAGGTGAAAATAAGAAGCCTGGGAATGCGAGATGACCCATTAAGCCATGCAGCTAACCAATCAGCAGCAGCCATTCCCTGTGATGTCACAGCCCTTAAAAAGCCTCATCCCGTGTGGTCTCTGTCATTTTACTGTGAGCTGAGCTTTAGGTTAGACATGACAAGCGCTTATGCACTAGGGATAGTGTTGCAGAAAACAGATAAAAAAGATAAATAGAGAGTTTTCTGAGACTGTAGGGAGAGTATAGGGAGACTGCAGGAGCAGTGCAGGCTGAGTGTAATCACCCTGTGCATCATGTTTACCTGCTGTGCCATTCATACTTAATCTGTTCTGTTATACATAGACTTACTGTGAATCAGACTTAGTCTCAACAGGCAGTCGAATATATAGCTGTGTTTATCTTGTTCACCTGCTGCAGCATTCATACTTAAACCGTTACATTACTAATTAAGTTACTGTACATAATGGTGAACAGACAGTTGCCTGGGCCCACCAAAGGAATGGGCAGTGGAAAAAAATTTAGCTGTAGCTGGCACAAATAGCAGAAGAAGAAGGGTTGGTGGTAACAGCAGCTACAGCAACAGGCCAGATATGCCACTGTCATCCAGTGACCAACAATCCAGCTGTACTGGAATTATTGACTCGCTCTTCAACATCATCTCAGGTGACAACAGATACACACAGCCAGGAATCGGTGGGTTTCCGACACTACATTTAGTTGGCATGGCCCAGGAACTGCCCTCATCTTTCCTGAACCTGCCTCTTGCTTTTGCTGCTTCTTCTGCTAGCTTCTTCTGCTAGTTCTGCTCTGCTTTTCAGCAAGGATGAGCTTTTTCAGGACATTTGGTCAGTAGTGCACTATAAACTGCATATTGTATAAAGATTGTATATGTGCTGTAGTTTTTGTATACTTAAAAACAAAGGCTGCATTCAGGAGAACAGGGGCTTCATCAGATTTCTGACAATGTGGAACTACAAGTACTTGGATATTTCACAATATTACATCTCATGGCATCATTATAGTTTGTTCCAACAATATTACTAACAAGAAGTACTGTTTGAATCTGCTTACCCGTCTGACCCTATGTAACATGGATCTTTTCAGAGGCAATATTAAAATTTTTGTAATAAAACATGAAATGCAGACAATTTTCAAAAGTTTCATATAAAAGTACAAATATTAGGTGTGAATATAAAAAAGGGCCAATTTAATAATGCATTTTGGATCAGTTGGGATTATGAAGGTCCATTTATGAAAACTATTCCATTTCTGCCTGTCGGAAAGCTAACATCAGGATCTCATACTCTTTCCTTTTGTTTCTAAACAAAACAGTATGTGTAATGCATCAGTTCATATGTCTGGCAGCTAAAAAAGGCTGTTGAAGAAAGAAGAGAGCAGAAGCATTCATTTAAAATAAATCATTTAAAGGTATAAAACCAATAAAAAACTCTAATTGAATAAAAGTAATATTTGTATTATTTGTATTGTAGTTCAGATTTAGCAATTGTACTTTCATCTTTACATTTGAAATTGTAGATGTAAAAACCATTGACGCTGTTTATGCCATGGAGACTCTGGTGTCACTTTAAGACCAAAATGTGGAGCTCTACAAAGAATATATGTCATCATAATGATGGCCAGAGTATCCTGTTTAATTATTTCCAAATTGACTTGTCTTCTCTTGTCAATAAGGAAAACATGCAGGTAGGTTTTCCTATGATTGTGACTATAGAGGGAAACATAAAGAGGTTCTCTGAGACCTAGACATTGATGGCATTGTTTGTGATTGCGTCCATATGTTTTGGTTAAGGCTATCCCTTTTATGAATAACTATACTTTCCAGTGGGCCAGGTTGTCTCATATCTCTAAGATATCAAAGGTTCAGTCTGTTCATTTGAGTTTCAAGTAGAATAGACTTAAAGTTTAACTTTAGTTTCTGTTTTAATATGGTGTATGCACAGAGATGTGGAACATTTTTGTAATATACAGTACTTTATTAGGTAAAGATGTTTCTTTGTTCTAGAACAGGGTGTAAAGAGTGTAAAGCTCTAACAGCATTTCTAAGGAGAATCTGTCTTAAGTGCTCAGTCTTCAGAAGACGTTTATCTGTAACATGCAGAATCTTCCAGGCCGCCTCTTGTCACAACCTCAATCCCTATGCACATGAGGCCTAACTATCACTGGTCCATCACCCTGCCTAACTGGCCTGTTACACACAGGCATCTTTAGCGCTCAGTAAAATGCTTAAGACTGAAGACAGATTCTCCCTAGTAATGCTCAGTTAGAAAATAGCTTTAGCCTCTTTGTGATTGTACATTGGTCTTGTGATCCATTAATATTCTGTCAGCTGCCTTTATTCAAATGTATGTATGTGCCATTTTGAAAACATTAATTTGCTGTCTGATCAGAATAGTTATGGAACATGCTCAACCATGAATTGGCATAAACTGAAAGTGTGTAAAGCTTTAAGAAGAGGCTAGAGCTCTTCCTTGTGAAACCCAGTATACTGTACAGGGTTACTGGTATTAGATAGAATGTTGATCCAGGGATCTGTCTGATTGCAAGCTGGAGTCACAAAGGGTTTTTACCCTTTATGATGAATTGGGTTTCTGCCATCTAGAATGTTTTTGCCTTCCTCTGGATTAACATGGATTTGTAAATATTAAATGGTTGAACTTGATGGAGGTCTTTTTTCAACCAACTATGTATTTATTCATTGATGTTTCATCTTGAATAAAGGAAAGGATTCTTTGCAGAAAGGGTGTTTTCAGGAGTCCGGACTTGCAATAGGAAAATTCGTCATGGATTTTCATTGATATCCAATGCAAAAATCCACTGCTGAAACTAAAATTTCTGCTGTGGAGTCAAACATTGATTAGTTCTATAGCAGTTTAGTGAAGCATATCCATGTGAATACTGAAAATGCTGTGGTTAAAAAGACCTGTGGCAAAGTCATCCAGCACACGTTTTCCAGATCTTATGAATGAGACATAAAATACCCAATGACATACATTACTAGTAGAGTTGTACCATAAGGAAAAAATTTAATAAATAAAAAAAAGGTGATTCAGAATTTCAGTTTATTCAGAGGAGCAATTTAACTCTCTTAAGGGATCAGAAAATAAATTATTTTACTCATGACACTAAACTGACTACAGTAGCCCTGTAGAAGGAGGGACCTTAATAGTCATGTGTCGTAATTAGGGATGAGCGAAGCGAGCTTCAGATGCAAGATGAGAAGTTGCTTTTCTCCAAAATTTGTTCTAATGCTATATGGAGATCCGTCTCTGTACAGCATTAAAATGTATGGCCTCCGACAAGGCAAATTGAGATATCTCCAAAGTCTCGCAGGACTTTAGTGAATAACTTCAATATTTGATTTTTGAACTTAAAAACCATTTTAAAACTTGGTTCCGAAGTTTGCTTCAGTATCGAGGTACCAATTGGAACCAAAGGCGGCTCCTTATACTTGTTTTAAAATGGTTTTGGATTTTAATAATCAAATATTGAAGTCATTCACCGAAGCTTCGCAAGACTTCGGTAACAACTCACTTTGCATACATTTTAATGCTGTAAGGAGACATACAGCATAAAAAGGAATTCTGGAGTGAAGAGACTTTGGATCTTGCATCCGAAGCTGGCTTGCTCATCCCTAGTCGTAATTAAAAATGTATTCTAATGTTACAATGTGTAGCAGTCCTATTATTCATCTATGCCGAATCCTTAGGTTTTTCATACCCTCAGGAAACAGACTGAAGGAATTATTAGTCTACAGTCTATTAGCCCATAGCTACACCATCAGACAGAATGTCTGGTAATGAATATCATTCTGGTGTATACACTGTTCACATGACTAAGCTGCAGAAACTTTCTTATATTCTTTGGAAACATGAGAGGGTGTAAAAGTAAATGACATGATTGGATGATGTCACAATAAATTGATCAGATTCCCTTAGCCCTTGACATAAATTTTATGGTCAACTACTGGACTCAAATGTTGTAACATTATCTGTATAAGGCTCAGCGTCCCTCTGATGTAAGAATCGTTTGATCAAACATCCTTGTTATCTAAATCAACCTATTAGAAATGGAGTAATTAAAAGTAATTTGTGAACCACAAAAAATGCAGACTTGATCTCCAAAGCTTTGACAAATATGTCTAATGAACTGCTATGCATATACTAAGGTTCAATCATAATTTCATACCTATTCTTCAACAGCTTTTAAGAATAAGTGCAGTTTTATTACAGGAGCAACAAGTATCTTTGAACATTTGTCGAGAACAAAATTTTCAATTACATGTGTACTTTTTAAGTTTGAATGAGTCATCACAGCACACAATAATAAACCGGTCTACTGTGTAGCTGGTCAATATTTTACTTTAAAGATCCAGAATGCATTCAGCACCAATATAAAATGACTGTGGGAAACTGAATGCAAACACGTATTAAGAAAAAATGTGCATATCTATAGTTATTTTGTTTATCAACACCATATTAGTCAATGGACAACATTTTCAATCTTAAGTAAAACATAAACCTTAGAAAACAGTGATAGAGCCCAGATATTTTACAACCAGCCATAGTATACTGGCGCTGTTGCTGGAACTAAATTTTGGAGATATCAAAATAAAGTGCTGCAAAAAAATGTTTGTGAAAACAATAACCATTCTTAAAGGTTTTTTTCTGGGAATAAAATATTGATGACTTATCCACAGGATAGGTCAGCATTATTTGATTGGTGAGGGTTCAACTCCCAGAACCACCACTGATCAACAGTTTGAAGTAGCCATGGTATTCCATTAGATTCTGCAGGCTTTTACTAGGTGAGTGACATCACGTTCATTGGTCAAATAGCCCATGTGCAGCTCAGTCTCACTCAGGTGAATGGGCCTGGGCCACAATATCAAGTGTAGCCACACAATACAATGTATGGTACAGTGCTTGTAATGCTATGAGGAGCGATGGAGGAGGGAATAAATATAACTTTTATTCAGCCTCTTCTTGTATCTGGTCTTTGTAGAGTCTTAACCTCAGTACCTGTTGTATTGGAGGCAGAAGCAACAACAATAACCACACATTTTTGCAGTGCAGCAGGCCACGTTAGTCTTAAGGCAAATGTGGCAAAACCAACCTCGCCACTGGGTGCTGGAGAAGCCTGGTTGCCAGCCTCTTGCCCCAGGATTATGGGCCCTCTCATCAGCCCATGCTAAACTTAAACCCCATGGCGATTTGACTGTGTTTGTGGCATCTGAGCGCTGTTTGGATATTTTGAGCTCTCATATCCAAGCCATCTGGGGATATGTTAAATGTCTATATTTACTGTAATGGTTGGGACATTGTATATTTGAATAGTGATGTCTGTCCTATTGTCCCCACGTGTGTATTGGCGATTTCCCTTTGTCCTGAGACATAATTGAATTAGTTCTCGGTTGTCTCCAGGACAGAAGACATTGTTTAAAACTATGTATTCTCCTGCCTGTGATAATTACATCAACCCATTGTGTAAGGTAATTGTATCACAGGCAGAGGGGAGGATTTTGTATGGGAATGTTTAAACTGTAAAGCTGTAAAGGATTGGCTGCTAGGTCATGTCCTCAGTTCCCAACCAGGTCTACGGGGGTGGTAACCTTGTTGGAATATGTGTATAAGTAAATGCTTGTGTGTTCAATAAAGAGTTCCTGTTTTACATTCAACATGGAGCCTCGTCTCATGTGTATGGGGATTGCTATACGCTGTATACTCCACGGGCTATAACTCCTAGCTCTTGTAAGAGCTGTTCCTGCTCTCTGGATTTAGGAGAGGTTCACCCACTGGAGCCTGGAGCCTTGTCGTAGGTCCAGGGTGGGTAGGAGACGGTGAGACCTCAACCAAGCTTCGGCGGTTCGTGGGGTCTGCAGTGCTTACGGTGTCAAGTGGAGTGCTTGGAGTCCTCGGGAAGCACTAGGAGCATCATTCGACGGAGGTACCCGGTCGGGGTGCCAGGAGATCCGTTACAGCGAGTTTACTCCACATGATGTTACAGCAGATAGTCAGGAAGCATTCCTTCTCGACAGTCGGCTGCTCGTTCATTTGCATGCAGCAATCTCCTTCACTGTGTGAGGATGAAGGATTGCTATTTTGATAGCTCGTCCACATACAAAATCATTGTTTCTGGGCAGCAGACCACTGTTTACACAGCACGATCTGCTGCCTAGAAACATTGATTGGTGGTGCCTGCACGAACAACAGGATAAACCCAATGATTGGTGATCGGAGGCGCATTTGGATGGGCAGATCGTCAGGAATTAGCATTTGAAGGAACGGTCGTTCCCGATAATCTGCCCAAAAATCGAGCAGTCTCAATCCACCTTTAGAGTCCACGTTAATTAGAAAATACCGTTGCCATGAACGATGTGTACTTGGTCTGTAACAATGTTTAGGTTAGTGGTAAAATACACATAAATGTCCAGACTCAAGTTTTCCCAGCAGGTCGCTGACCAGGGCATCACGCTGCCTCTGCTGGCTTGCCTTCTTCACATCGTTCATCCTGGTGTTATCCATGAAGCTTCAGAACAGGCTTTGTTGTTTTATTGCTCTATGGTACAGTTCTAGTGCTTATATGCCCTTTGTATGCACTTTTGGTTCTGGCAGTGATCATTACGGGCTACACAGCCCAATATACACACCAAGCTGTGATGCATTGGAGCCCTTTCAAAAAGCTGACTGGTCAGGGAGCCAGAAGTCAGACCCTCAATGATCTGATATTGATGACCTATCCTGAGGATAGGTCATCAATATTGTACTCATAGAAAACCCCTTTAAGATGTCATATACTGTAGGTGGTAATAAAAAGACATGAGTGATTATGAGCAAAGACAGCTATGTGAAAAATACTTCTCAATCAGACACAGAGTCATTTTTGAACTTTTAAACAGAATCTGTTCTCCTAAAAATTTCTGGTGTCATTTTTTAAGATTGGCGATTTATACGTCGGTCTAAATACCCCTGCACTGGTGGTGGATGCACCTAAGTTATGTAGAGGTGTAGGCCTCTATATAACTCAGGAACATGTTCCAGTGGTGTACAACTAGCTTAAACCTATGCCAGCACTCTTGCTGGCGTAGATGTAAGCCATTTTCTATGCCAAAAATTGTCATCGAAAATGATAAATGAGACAGGCCTGCGGGCCCGCCCTCTTATACTCCATGCCTCCTTTTCTCGTCACTGGCGTGAGCGGCGTACAAAGGGGAACAGTCACAGATTTTACCACAAACCACCTTTGCGACTAAATCTGCGCCTAATATACGACAAAAAGTGGTGTATATTGGTTAATAAATTACCTCCTTCATATTTACCCAAAATACTTGTAGCATACACGTGCATTTGTTGCTTTAGGTCTATTCTTCTATTCTCAATTATATGTAACTGGTCTGTGGACAGTTTCGACAGTATAGCTTAGTCTGCTCTCCCTTCTGACTCTGGGCTTGCTGGCATAGACCAAGTTGTGGCCTGCTGGCCTAGAGAGGTAACAATTGTTGTAGACCCAGTATATATACGTGGGTTCTGCTCTCCTGGAATTTAAATGCTCACTGGCATAAATATAAGTATTAAATAGAGTAGAGTCTAGTTGTCACGACCATGGTTATGCTCGTGACTCCTTATCCGCAGGCAGTTGCCTGCGGTTTTGGTTTTGTTGTCAAGCAGCCACATGGTGAGGGCTGCTTGTATGTTGCCTCACGTGTGGTTGCCGCTGGCAACATGACTGTATTTGGCAGTATAGCAGCCTGAGCTGTTGCTAGGCAGCTTGCTGTCAAGTGCATGCGGTTACACCTGGTTGGGTGTGTGTGTGTATGTATGCACTTTGTATGTCTGGTGTGCACGAGGTTTATGTAGGTGTGCACTGTGCCACTTCCCTTCACTTGTGGCTGCCCGTGGAAACGTGTTGTATTGTGTACATGTGGTGGCAGTCTCTCGGCCTTCTGGCTGACTCCCAGGACATGGTTGCCACGCATGTCATTGCCGGCGGTAACAGCTGCAGTGTGATTGTTGTTTGTACACCAAAGTGGCATTTTCCCTTGCCTGGTGTAGGAAGGGTTAACTTCCTTCTTAGTGTGTGAACACTGGGTGTGTGTGTGTGTGGCTATTTAGCTCCTGCTGGATGCCAGACTCGGAGGGGTACTTCAGCCATGGTTAGCTGATGTCATCCTCCTGGTTATATACCATCTGCCAGTGAGGGCCACCCTTGTGGTCATAAACTTTATGTCTGATGTTTGAAGATGTCTTTATGGTCTATCGGTTTATTGCAACTATGGATGTCCTGGTTACTTGTGTGATATGTGTTGTGTTCTGTGTCCCTTAGTGTTGTGTGGACATCAGTAGTCATGCATGGGTTCCAGTCAGCGTGGCTGTGGCAGGTAGGTTTGTAACTGCTTTAGTTCACCTGCCATATCCATATGTTGTATTTGTTCCCCCTTCCTTGCAGCTTGGCCTGTGAGACTCCTGTTCGTCCGCATCTAGGAGGAACAGGTCGTCTTACCCTGCTACTAGTTCAGGGCCACCCTGAGGGCTAGTAGCGACCCCAAGGTTACGGAGTATGAGCCCTCCTACCATCAGGGTCGGCTCATACAGCTAGGAGTCAGGGTCAGATTAGGGACGCGATAGGAGGTGACCTGCTCCCTAATTCTGTCGTCCTGGTCGAGCAGCGACCAAACATCTTCTGGCATCGCACGGCTGAGGGTTTCCCCAATCCTCAGCCGTGACACTAGTCTAACTTTACACCATCATGCCCCTTGTTGGACAAAATATAATGGGAAAAATAGAGAGAAAATGTGTTTAAGAAGAAAGATTGAAAAAGCACCCCACACAGACGGAGCCAAAGGACTGTAGAAGTCTAGAGGCAATGTTCAGAAGGAAAAAGTCTCAAATAGTTATATTATTAACACACCTCTTGAGAAGTAAACTATCCAGTGTGGGAAAGCAGTACTCAACAGATAAAAATGCTTGGCGGGTGAAGGAGCCACTAGCCACCGTAGTTAGCACGTAGGATATATACAAATGAGGAGCTAGTAACACAATCTACAAGTAGAAGTCAGATTCAGAGGTTTTTACAGAAGATCCCCTGCACTCAAGGGATAAATGAGATAAGTACATGTAATTGTACAACTCATCCCTCACCCGTTCATCTGGTGTATTGCAAGCAGTCACCAAGGATGGATACAGGGATACCAATTGCTGGAAGATTTTTTATTAGACCTTAACACATTTAAGGGAGTTTCTAACCATGATGGGAAATTGTGTCACTTCAAAAAGTAAACCGTAAATACTGAAACACCTTAGTGGGTTCAAGCCAGTCTAATGCATATAAAGATGATCATCAGTGTTTTTTTTGCTACACCTATACAGAATTCTGTGATGGAATTCCTCAGGAATTGTACAATGGATAAAACAGTACAATTGAGATTAAGAGATTACTGTCCTATATAAATGGTTTATTAACTACAACATTTTGATTTGGAAAGGAGATCAGGAGTTCATTTTAGAATTCATTAACTCCTTAAGGACCCGGCCATTTTTCATCTTAACTCCTTAAGGACACAGCCTTATTTCACCTTGAGGACCAGGCCATTTTTTGCAAATCTGACCAGTGTCACTTTAAGTGGTGATAACATTAAAACGCTTTGACTTATCCAGGCCATTCTGAGATTGTTTTTTCGTCACATATTGTACTCCATGACAGTAGTAAAATGGAGTAAAAAAAAAATATATAATTTATAAAAAAATACTGAATTTGCCAAAAATTAGCAAATTTCTACTTCTATAATACATAGTAATACCTACAAAAATAGTTATTACTTCACATTCCCCATATGTCTACTTTATGTTAGGATAATTTTGGGAATGACATTTTATTTTTGGGAGACGTTACAAGGCTTAGAAGTTTAGAAGTAAATCTTGAAATTTCTCAGAAATTTTCAAAAACAAACTTTTTAAGGACCAGTTCAGGTCTGATGTCACTTTGTGAGGCTTTCATAATAGAAACCACCCAAAAATTACCCCATTCTATAAACTACACCCCTCAAGGTATTCAAAACTAATTTTACAAACATTGTTAACCCTTTAGGTGTTCCACAAGAATTAATGGAAAATAGAGGTACAATTTCAAAATTTCACTTTTTTGGCAGATTTTTCATTTTAATATTTTTTTTCCAGTTACAAAGCAAGGGTTAACAGCCAAACAAAACTCAATATTTATGGCCCTGATTCTGTAGTTTACAGAAACACCCCATATGTGGTCGTAAACTGCTGTACGGGCACACGGCAGAGCGCAGAAGGAAAGGAATGCCATACGGTTTTTGGAAGGCAGATTTAGCTGGACTGTTTTTTTTTATACCATGTCCCATTTGAAGCCCCCCTGATGCACCCCTAGAGTATAAACTCCAAGAAAGTGACCCCATTTTAGAAACTACGGGATAAGGTGGAAGTTTTGGTGGTACTAGTTTAGGGTACATATAATTTTTGGTTGCTCTATATTACACTTTTTGTGAGGCAAGGTAACAAGAAATAGCTGTTTTGGCACCGTTTTTTTTTGTTATTTACAACATTCATCTGACAGGTTAGATCATGTGGTATTTTTATAGAGCAGGTTTTCACGGACACGGCAATACCTAATATGTATACAATTTTTTTATTTATGTAAGTTTTACACAATGATTTCATTTTTGAAACAAAAAAATCATGTTTTAGTGTCTCCATAGTCTAAGAGCCATAGTTTTTTTAGTTTTTGGACAATTATCTTAGGTAGGGTCTAATTTTTTGTGGGATGAGATGACGGTTTGATTGGCACTATTTTGGGGTGCATATGACTTTTTGATCGCTTGCTTTTACACTTTTTGTGATGTAAGATGACAAAAAAATTGCTTTTTTTACACCGTTTTTATTTTTATTTTTTTACGGTGTTCACCTTAGGGGTTAGGTCATATGATATTTTTATACAGTAACTTATTATGGACGTGGCAATACCTAATATGTATACTTTTTTAATGTAAGTTTTACACAATGATTTAATTTTTGAAACAAAAAAAATCATGTTTTAGTGTCTCCGTATTCTGAGAGCCATAGTTTTTTCAGTTTTTGGGCGATTATCTTGGGTGAGGTATGATTTTTGCGGGATGAGATGACAGTTTGATTGGCACGATTTTGGGGTGCATATGACTTTTTGATCGCTTGCTATTACACTTTTTGTGATGTAAGGTGAAAAAAAATTGTTTATTTAGCACAGTTTTTATTTTTTATTTTTTACAGTGTTCATCTGAGGGGTTAGGTCATGTGATATTTTTATAGAGACGGTCGATACGGACGCGGAGATACCTAATATGTATACTTTTTTTTATTTATATAAGTTTTACACAATAATATCATTTTTGAAACAAAATAAAAATCATGTTTTAGTGTTTCCATATTCTGAGAGATACGGTTTTTGGAAGGCAGATTTAGCTGGACTGTTTTTTTTTATACCATGTCCCATTTGAAGCCCCCTTGATGCACCCCTAGAGTATAAACTCCAAGAAAGTGACCCCATTTTAGAAACTACGGGATAAGGTGGAAGTTTTGTTGGTACTAGTTTAGGGTACATATAATTTTTGGTTGCTCTATATTACACTTTTTGTGAGGCAAGGTAACAAGAAATACCTGTTTTGGCACCGTTTTTTTTTTGTTATTTACAACATTCATCCGACAGGTTAGATCATGTGGTATTTTTATAGAGCAGGTTGTCACGGACACGGCAATACCTAATATGTATACATTTTTATTATTTATGTAAGTTTTACACATTGATTTCATTTTTGAAACAAAAAAATCATGTTTTAGTGTCTCCATAGTCTAAGAGCCATAGTTTTTTCAGTTTTTGGACAATTATCTTAGGTAGGGTCTCATTTTTTGCGGGATGAGATGACGGTTTGATTGGCACTATTTTGGGGTGCATATGACTTTTTTATTGCTTGCTATTACACTTTTTGTGATGTAAGGTGACAAAAAAGTTTTTATTTTTTACGGTGTTCATCTGAGGGGTTAGGTCATGCGATATTTTTATAGAGCCGGTCGATACGGACGCGGCGATACCTAATATGTATACTTTTTTTTATTTATGTAAGTTTAAGGCCTCATGCACACGAACGTTGTGTGCATCCGCGGCCGTTGTTCCGTTTTCCGTTTTTTTTTTTCGCTGACCCATTGACTTTCAATGGGTCCGTGGAAAAATCGTAAAATGCACCATTTGGCTTCCGCGTCCGTGATCCGTTTTTCCAGGCCGTGAAAAAAACCGGACAACGGTTTATGGACCCATTCAAGTCAACGGGTCCGTGAAAAATCATGGATGCACACAAGATAGTCATCCGCATCCGTGATCCGTGTCCGTTTTTCCTATAATTTTCAATGCAAACTTCACTTATTTTTTTTTTTCACTTTTCATGTCCGTGGATCCTCCAATAATCAAGGAGGACACGGATCACGGAACAATGGAAACAGTTTTTGCGGACCGCAAAAGAAAAGTCTGTGTGCATGAGGCCTTACACAATAACAGCTTTTTTAAAAACAAAAAAAATGATGTTTTAGTGTTTCCATATTCTGAGCCATAGTTTTTTTATTTTTTGGGTGATTGTCTCAGGTAGGGGCTATTTTTTTGCGGGATGAGGTGACGGTTAGATTGGTACTATTTTGGTGGGCGTACGCGTTTTTGATCGCTTGCTGTTGTACTTTTTGTGATGTAAGGTGAGTAATTTTTTTTTATTTAGCACAGTTTTTATTTTTTACGGTGTTTATCTGAGGGGTTAGGTCATGTGATATGTTTATAGAGCCGGTCGATACGCACACGGCGATACCTAATATGTCTATTATTTTTCCCCCTATCTTTTACTAATTCTTTTTTACTTTATTTTGGGAAAATGCTATTTTTGTTTATTTTTACTTGAAACTTTCAATTTTTGGGGGGGAAAACATTATTTTTTCAACTTTGTTTTTCACTTTATTTTTTGTCCCACTTTGGGACTTGAACTTTTGGGGGTCTGATTCTTTACAATGCATTCCAATACTTCTGTATTACTCATACAGCTTCCGGCCTGTGAGATCCAGGGGGCTGCGCGGCGGTGATCGGAAATTCACAGGGCGTACAGGTACGCCCTGTGTCCTTAAGTACCAGGACATAAGGGCGTACCTGAAGAGGTTAAGGACCAGACAGATTTTTGCAAATCTGACATGTGTCACTATATGTGGTGATAACTTTAAAACTCTTTTACTTATCCAAGCCATTCTGAGATTGTTTTCTCGTCACGCATTGTACTTGATGACAGTGGTAAATTTGAATCTAAATATTAGATTTTTATTTAAAAAAAAATACCAAACTTACCAAAAATGTGGAAAAATTCGCAACTTTACAAATTTCAATTTCTCTGCTTTTAAAACAGATAGTGATACCTCATATAATAGTTATTACTTTACATTTCCCATATGTTTACTGCATGTTTGGATCATTTTGTGAATGCTATTTTATTATTTGGGGACGTTAGAAGGCTTAGAAGATTAGAAAGAAATCTTGAAATTTTTCAGAAAATATCTAAAAACCAATTTTTAAGGACCAGTTCAGGTCTGTTGTCACTTTGTGAGGCTTACATAATAGATACCACCCAAAAATGACCACATTTTAGAAACTACACCCCTCAAGGTATTAAAAACAGATTTTACAAATGTTGTTAACCCTTTAGGTGTTCCACAAGAATTAATGGAAAATAGAGATACAATTTCTGAATTTCACTTTTTTGGCAGATTTTCCATTTTAATCATTTTTTTTCAGCTAACAAAGTAAAGGTTAACAGCCAAACAAAATGCAATATTTATTGCCCTGATTCTGTAGTTTACAGAAAAACCCCATATTTGGTCGTAAACTGCTGTATGGCCACATGGCAGGGTGCAGAAAGAAAGGATGCCATATGGTTTTTGGAAGGCAGATTTTGATGGACTGGTTTTTTGACACCATGTCCCATTTGAAGCCCCCCTGATGCACTCCTAGAGTAGAAACTCGCAAAAAAAGTGACCCATTTTAGAAACTACAGCCCTCAAGGTATTCAAAACTGATTTTCCAACTTTGTTAACCCTTTAGGTGTTCCACAAGAATTTATTGAAAAATTATATGAAATTTCAGAATTTCACTTTTTTTCACTTGAGGGGTTAGGTCATGTGATATATATATATTTTTTTTAACCCCTTCAAGACCAAGCTAGTTTTCACCATAAGGACTAAGCCACATTTTGCAAATCTGACATGTTTCACTTTATGTAATAATAACTCTGGAACGCTTTTACTTATATAAGCGATTCTGAGATTGTTTTCTCGTGACATATTGTACTTCATTTTAGTGGTAAATTTGAGTCAATATGTTTCACCTTTATTTATAAAAAAAATCAAAAATTTACAGAAAATTTGGAAAAATTCGCAATTTTCTACATTTGAATTTCTCTGGTTCTCTGACAGACAGTGGTAACTTACAAAATAGTTATTACTTTACATTTACCATATGTCTACTTCATGTTTGCATCATTTTGTAAATGTTATTTTATTTTTTTGGGATGTTAGAAGGCTTAGAAGTTTAGAAGCAATTTTTTTAATTTTTCAGAACATTTCCAAAACCCACTTTTTAAGGACCAGTTCATGTCTGAAGTCACTTTGTGAGGCTTATATAATAGAAACCACCCAAAAATGACCCCATTTTAGAAACTACACCCCTCAAGGTATTCAAAACTAATTTTACAAATGTTGTTAACCCTTTAAGTGTTCCACCAGAATTAATGGAAAATGGAGGTGTATTTTTAAAGGGTTTCTGTCACCCCACTAAAGTGTTTTTTTTTTTTTGGGCTAGTTAAATTAGTTATATAGCAATATATTAAAATATAATAGTGTTCCTTACTTTGATCCAGCAGTTTAGTCAAAAAACGAAGTTTTATCATATGCAAATCCGGTCTCTACCAGCAAGTAGGGCGTCTACTTGCTGGTAGCTGCTGCAGAAATCCGCCCCCTCCTCTTGTTGATTGACAGGGCCAGCCGGGATCTCCTCCTCCGGCCAGCCCTGTCGGCATTTCAAAAATCGCGCCCCCGTGTTGAATCTGCGCAGGCGCTCTGAGATGAGGAGGCTCGTCTCCTCAGAGCTCCCTCAGTGCGCCTGCGCCGATGACATCATCGAAATAGAAGACGTCATCGGCGCAGGCGCACTGAGGGAGTTCAGAGGAGACGAGCCTCCTCATCTCAGAGCGCCTGCGCAGATTCAACAAGGGCGCGCGATTTTTGAAATGCCGACAGGGCTGGCCGGAGGAGGAGATCCCGGCTGGCCCTGTCAATCAACAAGAGGAGGGGGCGGATTTCTGCAGCAGCTACCAGCAAGTAGACGCCCTACTTGCTGGTAGAGACCGGATTTGCATATGATAAAACTTCGTTTTTTGACTAAACTGCTGGATCAAAGTAAGGAACACTATTATATTTTAATATATCGCTATATAACTAATTTAACTAGCCCAAAAAAAAAAAATCACTTTAGTGGGGTGACAGAAACCCTTTAAAATGTCAAATTTTTTTGCAGATTTTTCCATTTAGATCCATTTCTCCTGCAACCCAGCATGGGCTAACAGCAAAATAAACCTCAATATTTGTTACCCTGATTCTTAAGTTTACAGAAACACCCCATATGTGGTCATAAAGTGCTATATGGTGGCACAACGGGGCTCAAAATGAGAGGAACACTGTGTGGCTTTTGGAAGGCAGATTTCACTGGAATAATTTTCAGGCACCATGTCGCATTTGAAGACACCCTGAGGCCCCCCAACAGTTGAAAACCCTCAAAAGTGACCCCATTATGGAAAATACATCCCCCAAGGAATTTTTCAAGGGTTGCACTGAGCACTTTGGCCCAATAGCCTTTTCATAGAATTTAGAAAGACTTTGCAGTAAAAATGAAAAATGTCATATTTTACAAGAATATCTCGCTTTAGGCCCAAATTTTTCATTTTAACAAGGGGTATCAGGAGAAAATGCACTCCATAATCTGTTACCCATTTTCTCCTGAATACATCAACACCCCATATGTGGTTGTAAAGTGCTGTATGAGCACACAGCAGGGCTCAGAATGGGAGGAACACCGTTTGGCTTTTGGAAGGCAGATTTCGCTGGAATAATTTTTAGGCACCATGTTGCATTTGAAGACACCCTGAGGCACCCCAACAGTGAAAGAACCACCAAAGTGACCCCATTATGGAAAATACACCCCACAAGGAATTTTTCAAGGGGGCACTGAGCACTTTGGCCCAATAGCCGTTTCATAGAATTTAGAAAGACTTGGCAGCGAAAATGAAAAATTTCATATTTTACAAGAATATCTCGCTTTAGGCTCAGAATGGGAGTAACACCGTGTGGCTTTTGGAAGGCAGATTTTGCTAGAATCATTTTCAGGCACCATGTTGCATTTGAAGACACTCTGAGGCACCCCAACAGTGAAAACCGCAAAAACGAGGCTCTAGGGGTGCCAGAACATAAAAAGAAAATGAAGAATTGCCTCATTTAATAAAATGACACCTTTCAATGTATTCATCTAGGGGTATAATAGGAATTTTTAAGGTTTTTATTTTATTTTTATTTAGTTTTTTGGGGGGAGCTATTATTGGATTGCCAAATGGAAAAATGCTTAACTGAAAATGTCTTGCCATGGATTAATTAAGAAATTAGTGAAATGGACTTAATGAATGTCAGTGGAGGCGTGATAAACTTGAAAGCACTCTCCAATGCAGAAGCCCGGTTTAGAGGGGCAGGTCTGACAGTAGTCTTTCCTAATCCCTTTAACCGAGCAAACTCAACACCTTTTTTGGGGTCACCTTTTTTTTTCTGTGGGGGGAAGAACTCCAGGGAAATGCTGCCCATGTATTATTATTGATACCCCAGAAGCACTGCTGGATGAAAAACTGCCAAAAATATTATTTTTTATAATTTTTTCCTGAAATTCCAAGAAGGTCTCCCCATGACCAGCTGTTCTGTGGATGACAAAGGCATTATATAGTGAGACTTGGGTTAGGTACACAGCTAATTTTTTGTACCACACCTTAGATTTTCTTTAGGCACCATAGGGCTGTAGTACCTGGTCTGAAAGATCCACTCCACCCATGAACTTGTTGTAATCCTGGATACACACAGGCTTGATGTTCTGCTCTGTGGTTCCTCGGACTGGGACTGGGGTGGACTGATCTGCATGGATGGTAGTCAACACAAGAACATCCTGTTTGTCCTTGTATTTTAGCATCATCAAATTTTCTGAGCAAACAGCCCTGCTTTCCCCACGACGCACTGATCTATAAAGGATTTAGGGAGCCCTTTTTGATTTCTTCTAATTGTGCCACATGTGCCTATGCCTCTGGCAGCAAGGCACTTCAGGAGAGGGACACTATTGTAAAAGTTGTCCAAATACAGATGGTATCCGTGGTCCAGCAGGGGGTGGACTAAATCCCATACTATCTTTCCACTTATACCCAGAATCGGGGGACAATTGGGTGGCTCAATTTTGGAATCTTTTCCCTCGTAAATACGAAAGCGCAGTGTATACCCGGATACACTTTCACAGGCCTTATACAACTTCACACCATACCTAGCCCTTTCATTGGACATGTACTGGCGGAAATGTAATCGGCCTTTGAAGTGGACCAATGATTCATCCAGTGAGAGACATTTTTGGGGGGTATATACTTGACCAAATTTGGAATTGCAGTGGTCAACCACTGGCCTAAATTTAAAGAGTCTGTCATAATTGGGGTCGCTTGGGGGTGGGCATTCATTATTATTGCTGAAGTGTAGGAATCTTAGAAGAGCTTTGAAACGGGGCCGGGGTATGGCAAGACAGTGAAGAGGGGTGTGATATAAAATATCTTTGTTCCAATACGAACGTATTGTTGTTTTTTTTATAATGCCCATGCTTAGGAGAAGTCCCCAAAACCTTTGCATTTCAGTCGTGTTAGTAGTGGTCCATTTGCGGGGCCTTGAGAGATAACTGTCTGGATGGGAGGCAATAAATTGCTCTGCATATATATTTGTTTGTTCCACCATCAAGTTAATTAGGTCATCAGTGAAGAATAATTGGAAAAAATTAATTTCACTGAAACCTGTTGTATCTACATTGATGCCTGGAGTGGCTGCAAATTCAGGCACCTGTGGCACATAGTTATCTGCGGGGATCCATGAAAAGTCACTTGTACAGGGCTGCGACTGTGCATTACCCCTAGGACGCCTACGAGGGGGTTCATCATTAGATGAATCATCTGACGAAGATGAAACTAAAAATGTCACTTCATCTCCACTGTTGGAGTCAGTGTCCTCAAAAAGTACGGCATATGCCTCTTCAGCAGTGAAAAGCTGTTTAGTCATTTTAAGCTGTAAACTAACGTAGATTTTTTTTTGTCTTTTTTTTTATATATATATATTTTTTAAATAAAACAGACTAAAATACTGTAAATCCTTTAGGATAGGATAAAAACTCCCCGAGTCACTTGGAAATTATTGACAGGTGTCACAGGTAGCACAGATGGCTTGCAATGAGCCAGGGGTCTAGTATGGGGCACAGAGTAGTGCCAATATCCTTACTGGGGCAGAAAAGGGGTTAATTAATGTATTATTTTACAGTATTAGGTGGCACAAATCCACATGGGGCATAAGAGACATATTTTACAGAATGGTGCCACTCAAGCACAGGACATGAGTACATACACACAGGAGGATGGCACACCTATTGACGGTTATTATTATTTTTTTATTATGTAACTTGGGAGTATGTGACAGGTGACTTGACGCACAGACAGGCTAGTGTGCACCGCTTATCATATGTACAGCGCTATGGAATGAATGGCGCTTTAATAATAAATAATAATAATAGTGTGACAGGTGTCTTTATTGAACGGACAAACTGGAGTCACAGGTGTCTTGATGGATGGACAGGCTGGAGTGACAGGTGTCTTGACGGACCAATAGGCTGGACTGACAGGTGTCTTGATGGACGGACAGGCTGGAGTGACAGGTGTCTTAATTGAACGGACAAACTGGAGTCACAGGTGTCTTGATGGATGGACAGACTGGAGTGACAGGTGTGCCTTTCACTCCACACCATAGTCTAATAACCTGCCATGACTTCACAAAAAGATTCCTGGCTAATCTAAATTCCCTATCGGAGTTGGTCAATTGATCAGACTCCAGAAGGGTAAAAAAATTATCATATGGAGATCTGTTAACTAAGTCCCTGCAAAGTGGGCTATCATTCCATTCACAGAGAAAACAAAACTGTGCAGCTAAGAAATATCCCTTGAAGCAGGAGAGGTTTACTCCTCCACTCTCCAGGGGCTTATACCAATGCTCTAACTTAAGTCTAACCCGTTTCCTCCCCCAGAGTAGATCATTAATAATTCTTTCAATCACCTTAAAATACCTATCCAGGATCCAAACTGGAGAATACCCTTATCAAAGGCTGATAAAATATCTTTAGTTAAGATGGTGATTCTCCCTCAGTTACTCTATCTCTTTAGGAAATCGAAGCCACGCTGTCATTTTTAACCTTAACTTATTTATCAATGTCTTCAAGTTAAGCGGAATGAAATCTTCCACCCTAGGGGAGACTGTAATGCTGAGATACTCAAACGAGTCGGCAATTTTCAGAGTATTCAGAGGACTATCCTTGGGAATGACAATTTATCTAAGGGCATCGTTGTAGTATTTACGATAGAACTCGTACGGGAGTCCATCCAATCCGGGGGAAGAGTTACCTGAACAGGCCTTCATTGCTTCTTCTATCTACTGGGGAGACAAATCCATCTCCAAACGTTCCTTTTGCCCATCTGTAAGAACCGGAAGGGAAATAGAGTCCAAGTACGAGTCAATCGCTGCCTCTGAGAGGACACTCTCTAATTCATACAATTCACTAAAATATTTTATAAATACTTTTAATATTCCCTCCTGGTCTTCCACAGTAGTGCCATCAGGCATACGTATACTACGGATCTCTTTCTTTGGATCCTGGCTTGCTATTACTCTAGCCAGCATCTTCCCAGGACGACCTGCCTCTGAAAAATATTTTTGTCCTCTAAAGAACAGCTTCTGTTGTGCTTTATCCAGAAGGAAGTCAGAAAAAGCCTGGCCTGTCCTCTGCATAATCTCTCTACCTTCGTCCGTTTTCCCCTTGGCATACCTAGCCATAACTTCAGTGGCTGCTTCCTCTAGTTCTTTCTCCTTCATCGCATACTGCTTGCTCAAATTTGCAATTGTACTAATAAAGATCCCTCTCATAAATGCTTTAAACGCATCCCAAATATACTGAGATTTAGCTGAAGCATAATTCCTATCCCAAAAAGAGATAATTTCCTTTTCTATCTGATTATGGTTATCAATTATTAATAGCCAGTGGGGATTCAGTCTAAATGGGGGTTTCACTCTAAGATCATTCCCTGCCATACATAGCTCTATTAAGAAGGGGACATGGTCTGAGATGGATCTGGCCTCGTACTTCATACCTTTAACACAATTTAGATAGCCTTTATTTATCAAGGTCAGGTCAATTCTAGACATAGAGCTTCCAGATTTACTAACACAGGAAAAAGCTCTCTTTTCTCTAAATAGATATTCCCAGACATCCACAAGGCCCACCTCTTGGCAAAAACGAGCCAAGGGGGACCCCTGGAGCGGGGAGGACCCATTCCTTCCAGCGGAGATCCTATCTACCTCTGGATTCATCACACAATTGAAATCCCCATTGACTATTACCAAACAATCAGACCACTGGTCCACAAAGGCCAACAAACATTTCAATACCTGTAAGGAAAATGGAGGGGGGATAAAGATAAACGCCAAGATACATAGCTTTCCATCAAGCCTACCATAAAGAAAAACATACAGTCCTGATCAAAAGTTTAAGACTACTTGAAAAATGGCAAAAAATCATATTTAGCATGGCTGGTTCTTAACAAGGTTCCAAGAAGAGCTTCAGCATGCAACAAGAAGAAATGGGAGTGAGACAAAACATTTTTTGAGCATTCAATTTAATGAAAACAACGAATAAACTGAAACAGGCTGTTTTTCAGCTGATCAAAAGTTTAGGACCACACCTCCAAAAAAAAACTAAACCCCCCCCAAAGCAGAAATCCAACTTCCAAACATGAACTCAGTAATGAGAAGCTCCACCGTTATTGTTTATCACTTAAAAAATTAGTTTCGGCATGCTTGATACAAGCGTTTCCATGAGGTAAGTGGGAACATTTCTCCAAGTGGTGAAGACGGCCACACGAAGGCCATCTACTGTCTGGAACTGTTGTCCATTTTTGCAAACTTCCCTTGCCATACATCCCCAAAGGTTCTCAATTGGATTTAGATCAGGGGAACACGCAGGATGGGCCAAAAGAGTGATGTTATTCTCCTGGAAGAAGTCCCTTGTCCTGCCGGCATTGTGTACTGTAGCGTTGTCCTGTTGAAAAACCCAGTCGTTACCACACAGACGAGGACCCTCAGTCATGAGGAATGCTCTCTGCAACATCTGGACATAGCCAGCGGCCATTTGACTCCCCTGCACTTCCTGAAGCTCCATTGTTCCACTGAAGGAAAAAGCACCCTAGACCATTATGGCGCCCCCTCCACTGTGGCGCGTAGAAAACATCTCAGGTGGGATCTGCTTGTCATGCCAGTACCGTTGGAAACCATCAGGACAATCAAGGTAAAAAAAAATCTCATCAGAGAATAAAACTTTCTTCCACCTTTCAATGTCCCATGTTTGGTGCTCTCTTGCAAAGTCCAAAGGAGCAGTTCTGTGGCGTTCAAGGAGACGAGGTCTTTGAAGACGTTTTTTGTTTTTGAAGCCCTTCGGTCTCAGATGCCGTCTGATGGTTATGGGGCTGCAGTCATCTTTAGTAAGGGCCTTAATTTGGGTCGAGGATTATCCAGTGTCTTGACGGACAGCCAATTGGATCCTCCGGCTCAGTGCTGATGAATTTTTTTTGGGTCTTCCACTTGACTTTTTTGTTCCATAACCCTCAGGATCATTTAAGAAATTCCAAATCATTGTCTTCTGCGTCCCACCTCAGCAGCGATGGCGCGATGTGAGAGACCCTGCTTATGCAGTTCAACAACCCGACCACGTTCAAAAAGGGAGAGTTTTTTTGCCTTTGCCATCACAACGTGTGACTACCTGACAGAAAATGACAATGAATCCACATCTCTGCACAGATTAGGCCTTTTAAAGGCATGTGGTCCTAAAATTTGGATCAGCTGAAAAACAGCCTGTTTCAGTTTAATCATTATTTTCAATTTATTGAATGCTCAAATTTTTTTTTTATCTCACTCTCATTTCTTCTTGTTGCATGTTGAAGCTCTACTTGGAACCTTGTTAAGATCCAACAATGTAAAATATGATTTTTTGGCATTTTTCAAGTGGTCTTAAACTTTTGATCAGGACTGTATCTCCCCTGTTTATCCATAGAGGATGCTAGGCATAGAAAGTTAAACTGTTTGTGAATCAATACTGTGACTCCTCTGGAGTAAGTAGTATATGTGGAGTTATACACCTGTGTAGCCCACCTCCCCCCAAGTCGGGATGTCTTCTCCTGTGAGAAAGGAGTTTCAACCAAACAGACAATAGCTGGCAGATGTCTCCTTATGAGATCTAATACCGCCTGCCTTTTTACCTTCTCACAGAAATATTGTGGCAAATATGGGGGAACTGCTCAAACCCCAAACGCTGTAGCGTGTTTCTCATTGGGGGAGCAGTCCCACCGCATGTGGACTGCAGCAAACGACCATCCCCAGCAAAAAATGCATACAATGGAGGATGCCGGCGCGGTCCACATGCACCACAAAGGCATCCTACACAAAACGGAGCATTTGAAAATATAATTATATAAATTACAGAAAAAAAATGCACGAAACGGATATGCCACTGACTATACTAGCTAGTCATACAAGCAGATATTAAAAGCTGAGACTTTTACCAATATATTCCTGTCAGGAACACATCGGAGCCCATCATGCACCACGTCACAGTCTCTCAGCATGGCAAGGGTCCTACCACTACACTAACTATGGTGTGAACACGGTCTGAAGTTGATGAAATCCAGCTCACATCGGAGCCCATCATTCTCCCCCAATGAGAAACACGCTACAGTGTTTGGGGTTTGAGCAGTTCCCCCATATTTGCCACTATATTTCAGTGATTTTGTTTTATATGTATTGAATGTGCCTTTACCTGGCATTTAAACATTCTTTTGCACCTGGTAGCCTCCATCACACGGTCTGATATGGGTGTGGCTTACAGTCTTGCTTTGTTCACATTGCATTAGTTGTCCTGCTATGCGGTTGTGTGGAAGCTTGGCTGTGAGCTGGATTTCATCACCTTCAGACCGTGTTCATACCATAGTTAGCGTAGTGGTAGGACCCTTGCCATGCTGAGAGACCGTGACGTGGTGCATGAGGGGCTCCAATGTGTTCCTGACAGGAATATATTTGCAAAAATCTCAGCTTTTAATATCTGCTTGTATGACTAGCTAGTACAGTCAGTGGCATATCCGTTTGGTGCATTTTTTTCTGTGATTTATATAATTATATTTTCATCCGCTCCGTTTTGTGTAGGATGCCTTTGTGGTGCATGTGGACCGCGCCGGCATCCTCCATTGTACACATTTTTTGCTGGGGATGGTCGTTTGCTGCGGTCCACATGCGGTGGGACTGCTCCCCCAATGAGAAACACGCTACAGTGTTTGGGGTTTGAGCAGTTCCCCCATATTTGCCACTATATTTCTGCGATTTTGTTTTATATGTATTGATTGTGCCTTTATCTGGCATTTAAACATTCTTTTGCACCTGGTAACCTCCATCACACAGTCTGATATGGGTGTGGCTTACAGTGTTGCTTTATTTACATTGCATTAGTTGTCCTGCTATGCGGTTGTGTGGAAGCTTGGTTGTGAGCTGGATTTCATCACCTTCAGACCGTGTTCACACCATAGTTAGCGTAGTGGTAGGACCCTTGCCATGCTGAGAGACCGTGACATGGCAAAAGTCTCAGCTTTTAATATCTGCTTGTATGACTATCTAGTATAGTCAGTGGCATATCCGTTTGGTGCATTTTTTTCTGTGCTTTTTACCTTCTTCCCTAAACCCCGAACAATCCTTGTAAGTATTCTTGTAATCATTAATTAATCCTAAAATCTCCAAGTACCATCCTCCTCAAGCTTCACTCCGTTCCCCACTTCAATGTTATACGCATCGCAGGACACCCTCCCCTCCATCCACCCATCCAATCCCTCCCCCCACCCAGCCCCTTCCACCACCTCCCCCCACCCAAAAACCACATGTCCCTCTTGATCTGTAATTGAAAAAAAAAACAGACCTCTTAACTAGGACCATCCCTCCCCCTCTCCCCCAACCTGACCTCCATCCAAAAAATCCCAAAAAATGAAAATCTCAAGGAAGAAAACATATTTCAGTCAACATTCCTATCTAACCAGTCAGTGGCCATATCTGGAGTGTCAAAAAAAGTACTGTTTCCTCATATACGATCCTTAATTTGACTGGGTACAAAAAAGAGTACTTAATGTCCTTGCTCTGAAGGCGTTTTTTGACATCTAGGAAGGTACGTCTCTTATCTTGAACTTCTTTTGAAAAATCTGGAAAAAAAGAAAGTTTACACCCGTTGTAGGACATCGGAGATACACCTCGTGCACGCCTTAGGATCATGTCTCTATCACAAGCTGCAAGCATCTTAATTATTACAGTTCTTGGGGGCTTCCCCGGGATCGATTTACCACCGGGAATTCAGTGGGCCCTTTCAATTAGAAACAAAGCTGAAAAATATTCCTTCCCGAAATTATCAAAAATTATGAATTGTATCGTTCCTGCCAAAATATTTTTTTTTCATTAGGGATTTCTGTTAGACCCATGATTCGTACATCACATCTTCTTGACCTATCCTCAAGATCCACCGTTTTTTTTCTCAGGTAGTTGTAGTCCTTTTTTTACTGTACTGTTCTCAACCTTTAACATTTTCACTTCTAGTTCCAGTTTATTCACTGTGATTTCCAGTTCCTTAGTTCTATCGCGAATCTTTGTCAGATCATCTTTTATGATAGGTATATCTGACTGTACTGACCCCAATTGAACAGCAATATTTTCTATTGCTTTTACATTATTTTTAACAATCAGTAAAATCTCCTCTAATGGAGAGGAGTTTTTTACCTGCTTCTTCCCATCTCCGTTATCCGGATATCCCTCGTGTGGATCCTCCGATCTAAACTCAGCGATATTTTTTTTAGCATTAATATCTTGCCTCCCCTTTTGGCCAGACCTGGTGCTTAAATTCGGTGACCTTAAAAATTGATAAATTTTAGCAGACTCTATTTGTTTCTGCCCTGACTTGAACAGCGTCGAGTCCGTTGATCGTCTATTCTGTTTAGGAGCCATTTTCCCCTTTTTTTTTTTTCTTTCTTTCTTCTTTCCTTCCTGTTACTTTTTTTTTTGGATTAGCTTCTTCCCCCTTTTTTTTTTTTTTCTTCTTTTTTTTCTTTCTTTTCCCGCCCCTTTTCCCTATCCCCCCCTTTTTTTTTTTTTCCTTATCCATGTTCTTTTTATAATTTTTTTTCAGTACGCTGTGTTTTTTTTCCCCCTCCGCCTTTTTCCAGTAAAAAAAACAAAAAAACAGTAGTTAGTTAATAGTTAGTTGTGGGGTGGAGAAAATTAAAAACTGGTATTAAATAGAGGGGAAGAAAAAAAGGGAAAAAACAAAAGGGAGCACAAACTCCAAAGGGTAAAAGGAAAAAGGTATCAGTCCAGACAAGGGAGGGGGACAAGGATAGATCTCACCAAGCCCAGATCTTCAAGTTCTGGCTCCAATCTTCATAGGACCTCAGACCAGCAGAGACAAGAGTTCCAAACATAGTGTCCAAACAGAGGGGTCCGGAAGATCCAGACAGAGTGATCCCTCCAACCAGAAGGGGACAGCCGGGCAGCACTTCAGCAGGGAGCAAGGGAGACCGGACAGGAGGCAGGGAAGAGCTACAAACATACACAGCCACAGACACATGAAGCAGGCTGCTACAGCAGATAAATCCGGGGGTAGCGCCCAGAACACAGCGCTCTCACCCCCTCCAAGACGAGCAAGCAAACCTCAGTCAGTGTCCGCAATGCATCTCAGTGTCCGGGAGCCATACACAGGTCAGTAGGGGTCAATGGAAGTTTAAATCTGTGGGGAGCGCCGAGAACACAGCGCACTCACCCCCTCCAAGACGAGCAAATAAACTTCAATCGGCGTCCGCAATGCAGCTCAGCGTCCGGGAGGCATACAGAGGTCGGTAGGGGTCAGTGGAAGTTTTCAGAACCGCAAACCGAAGAGACGCTCAGGACATGTTCCGGCCGGCATTGGGGGGGGGGGGAGAGCGCAACGCTGCACCGTCACGTCATCACGTCCTCTCGTGGGTCACGTGATATTTTTATAGAGCAGGTCATTACGAATGTAGAAATACCTAATATGTATACTTTTTTAACTGATTTAAGTTTTACACAATAACAGCACTTTTGAAAAAAACATGTTTTAGTGTCTCCATATTCTGAGAGCCATAGTTTATTTATTTTTTGTATTAGGTAGGGGTTCATTTTTTGTGGGATGAGATTATGGTTTGATTGGTACGATTTTGGGGTGCTTATGACTGTTTGATCGCTAGAGATGTCGCGAACATAAAATTTTCCATTCGCGAACGGCAAACGCGAATTTCCGCAAATGTTCTTTCTGGCCACAATAGTGATGGAAAAGTTGTTTCAAGGGGAAAAACACCTGGACTGTGGCATGCCGGAGGGGGATCCATGGCAAAACTCCCATGGAAAATTACGTAGTTGACGCAGATTCGGGTTTTAATCCATAAAGGGCATAAATACCCAGCTCCGCAGAGGCTGTCCTCTTTTTTTTTTAATTAAAAAAATCTCTTCTTACTAGTTTAATCTCTGTTTTGTCCCCTATCAGGGGCCGGTGTGGTGTATTTTTATAGATTTTAGGAACCGGGAGATGGAAAAAGATGCTTGGTCGGTCCTCTTACTTCCAATTTGGGGCACTGCACGTGCAATGTATTGTGCTACCCGATATGAGTGGTATGTTAAGTAGTACTATTCCTATCAGTTTAATCCCTGTTACGTCCCCTATCAGGGGACATGTATGGAATAGATTTTAGGAACCGGGAGATGGAAAAAGATGCTTGGTTGGTCCTCTTACTTCCAATTTGGGGCACTGCGCGTGCGCTGTGCAATTTACTGTGCTACCAGATAGGAATAGTACTACTTAACATACCATTCATATCAGTTTAATTCCTGTTACGTCCCATATCAGGGGCCGGTATATGGAATAGATTTTAGGAACCGGGAGATGGAAAAAGATGCTTGGTCGGTCCTCTTACTTCCAATTTGGGGCACTGCGCGTGCGCCGTGCAGTGTACTATGCAATCCCAATATGAGTGGTATGTTAAGTAGTACTATTCCTATCAGTTTAATCCCTGTTACGTCCCCTATCAGGGGACGTGTATGGAATAGAGTTTAGACAACCGCAAACAGTTGTCAATAGTTGACACACTCATGACTAGAGTTGAGCGAACACCTGGATGTTCGGGTTCGAGAAGTTCGGCCGAACTTCCCGGAAATGTTCGGGTTCGGGATCCGAACCCAACCTGAACTTCGTCCCGAACCCGAACCCCATTGAAGTCAATGGGGACCCGAACTTTTCGGCACTAAAAAGGCTGTAAAACAGCCCAGGAAAAGGCTAGAGGGCTGCAAAAGGCAGCAAAATGTAGTTAAATCCCCTGCAAACAAATGTGGATAGGGAAATGAATAAAAATAAAATAAATAAAAGTTAACAAATATCAATTGGAGAGAGGTCCCATAGCAGAGAATCAGGCTTCATGTCAGCAGAGAATCAGGCTTCATGTCATAGAAGAGAATCAGGCTTCACATCAGCCAAAACTGGAACAGTCCATTGTCATATATTTAGGCCCCGGCACCCAGACAGAGGAGAGAGGTCCCATAACAGAGATTCAGCCTTCATGTCATAGCAGAGAATTATGCTTCACATCACCTAACACTGGAACAGGCCACTGTCAGATATTTTTAGGCCCCGGCACCCAGACAGAGGAGAGGTTCATTCAACTTTGGGTTGCCCCGCAATATAATGGTAAAATGAAAATAAAAATATGATTGAATGAGGAAGTGCCCAGGAGTACAATAATATATGGTTAAGGGGAGGTAGTTAATGTCTAATCTGCACAAGGGATGGACAGGTCCTGTGGGATCCATGCCTGGTTCATTTTTATGAACGTCAGCTTGTCCACATTGGCTGTAGACAGGCGGCTGTGTTTGTCTGTAATGACGCCCCCTGCCGTGCTGAATACACGTTCAGACAAAACGCTGGCCGCCGGGCAGGCCAGCACCTCCAAGGCATAAAAGGCTAGCTCTGGCCACGTGAACAATTTGGAGACCCAGAAGATGAATGGGGCCGAACCATCAGTCAGTACGTGGAGGGGTGTGCACAGGTACTGTTCCACCATGTTAGTGAAATGTTGCCTCCTGCTAACACGTTCCGTATCAGGTGGTGGTGCAGTTAGCTGTGGCGTGTTGACAAAACTTTTCCACATCTCTGCCATGCTAACCCTGCCCTCAGAGGAGCTGGCCGTGACACAGCTGCGTTGGCGACCTCTTGCTCCTCCTCTGCCTTCGCCTTGGGCTTCCACTTGTTCCCCTGTGACATTTGGGAATGCTCTCAGTAGCTCGTCTACCAACGTGCACTTGTACTCGCGCATCTTCCTATCACGCTCCAGTGCAGGAAGTAAGGTGGGCACATTGTGCAGCATACGGGTAGGTTACCCGACACTGCTATATCATAACGTGTATCTCCCTTTAAGAGAATTAGGCCTGTTGCAGGCAATCCTTATTCCAGCCAGCAGAGGGAGCCCCCAGTTCAGTATAAATAGGCTAGGGCCTAGCCTAGGAAGTTAGTTAGAAGTTTCTAGAGTCAGTTCTGAGAGATTCAGGGCTCCGTCAAGAGTGCAGAGATTGCACTACTGGTGTGGAAGGTCATTCCCACCCAGTTCTCCAGGTTAATTATACCTGAGGTACTCCAAAGATAGAGCCTGCCATCAGGAGGGAAGAAGACCTCTACCAAGTCCTTGCTCAAGGGTTATCACCAGGATTTAGGTGTCTGGACCTTGAGGGTATTGCTGCAAGTAGCATAAGAAGGAATCCCCGATCCTAGGAGGCCTGTCTTGAAGCTAGTCTTTTTGTAAGTAAAAGCCTGAACCACTACTGTTAACTGTATGGTAAAGTGTGGAATAACTCTGGAACTGTATTCACTGGCTGTTCATCCTACTATAACTTCATCCAGTAAAGTTGACCTGTTATATGAATATCTGGACTGCTCCATTATTCCACCTATCACTACACAGTGTGTCACCGTTCAATTGACACTGGCGCCACGACATTTATTAGCTGCCTGTTCCAGTATTGACCCGGATTGAAGACGACAGTGAATCCCAGGTTAGTGGGTTGCCCTGCACTACGACTCCCTGCTTACCTAAAGCTGCTCTACTGACCCCCTGGGATACTGCATCGCTCTTTTTGGCGTCACGAACAGGATCCGCATGCTTCTGGAGTGTGAACTGTGTGCTTTAACTATTCCACCACCGTATTGCAAGGACTATACCCTTTATTTCCAAGTCGGTGGATTACAATTGTGCCTGGGAGGAATCGGAGGCGCTGTGCTGTGTTGCGTTACCCCCAGGAAAAGAAAATCGTGGTTGTGGATTACAATTTATTCACTTGTCAACAACCCTGCTTGCTGTCAGGGAATGGTGACCAAGATGGCCACCGGCCGCCTGGAGTAAAGTTTCCCGCGCTGCTGAGGACCTTCGTGGGCGGATCCCTTCAAAGACACAGAGAATCCCGCCCCTCTTCATCATCGCACCGCCGCGGCCCTGTTTCTTCCACGTCACCGCGTACTCAGGACGTCCGGAGTCTCTCGAGATTTGGCCTGCGCAAGCCCGGCGATACCGGTAAGGACTTGTAACCGGAGGGAAGGGGATTGTTCCGGCCCCTTTAGTCGCCAGCGGCCACATCGTAATAAGCTAACATGTCAGAACCGGGAGTGCCCGAGCAGCCGGCCCCGGGAGAGCTTGCGGCTCCTAATCATCCTATAGCCCCCAGCATGATGCCCTTTACCATGCCTTACTATTTTGGGGCCCCATGGTTTCCCCGCTATAAAGGAGAGACCCATACCCTAGGAGACTTTAAAGAAAAGTTGCTGGCATTATTCAAACTGTACCCCATAAATGCCGACCAGCAAATGGAAATCCTGCTAGCACAACTGGAGGGAGCTGCCCGCAGAGAGGTATTATCCTGGCCTGCTGCTGAGCGGAGTACTCTAGAGCAGATATTCACCCGCCTCAGGGCCACTTTTGAAACAAGGACTGCCTCAGAGATAAAGATGCACTTCTTTGGCAAGAAACAGAAGTCCGGTGAGTCCCTCCGTGACTATGCCCTATCACTTCAGGAGGCTTTAGGGGCTGTAATCCAGATAGATCCCAAGGAGGCTGATAATCAGGACCAGACCCTGAGGGAACAATTTATCACCAGGGTGTCTAGTGAGCAAAAAAGAACCCAATTAAAGATGCTGTCCGCCCAGCACCCTAACAGTACCTTTCTGGACTTTAAAGAACTGGCTATAAAAATTCTGGGGTCAGCAGTATCTACGGAGTTGAGCACCCCACCTGAGTCATCAGCCTGCAGGCCAAAACCGCTTATCACTAACCAAGCTGAGGCCGGTCAAGCTGTTCAAGCTTCAGCTACCGATACTATTGCCATGCTGACAGAACAGGTAAATCACCTCACTAAAAGTCTAGAGAGAGTGTGCAGAAAGATAGAGGAATGGGAAAAACCCCTAATGTCAGAGGAAGAGTTCCTGTCACGTCCTAAGCCATTCTCACCTCCATACCAAGAGACTCACCCCAGGGATCCTGGGAGGCGTAATAGAGATCGTTCCAAAGACCGCAAACGGCCCGTGTGTAAATACTGTAAAAAGGTGGGACACACAGAATCCACGTGCTGGCAGTTAACTACCCTCGAGGCTGAGGACCACCCCTCGGGAGGTAGAACATTAGGTCCAAAGGATCCAAGTTGGATGCCCCGGTATGTAGGATCCCATCCTAAAATCAATATAGAGATCAATGGGGTCCCCTTTGAAGCCCTATTAGATACTGGGTCCCAGGTCACTACTATTCAGTTGCCCGCATTTGAAAAGTTCCGGGACACCAACCAGTTAACCCAGCCGCCTGAATCCTGGGTAGAGATTATTGCCAGCAATGGCAAACCGGTAAAGATTCATGGATACTGGGAACCCACCCTGCAGGTGGGAGAAGTAACCTTGCCTCAACAGGGGGTGATAGTAGTACAGGCCGGCGACAGAGGAGGACATCCTGTCATTCTAGGCACCAATGTCTTCAAAAACTGTTATTCTGAAATACTTGCCGTATTACACCAGACTTTGCCCACTGCTTCCTCTGCATCCAAGAGGGTGATTCAGAAGACTATTACTGTGTTAAGTGCTCAGCAGAGGTTTGCTAATGGGAAAGGAGAAATTTGTACTGCCAGGATCCGTGATATTAAGCCTGTGACTTTGCCTCCTAATTCTCAAACTCTTTTATGGTGTCGTGCTATCCTGGGAGTTCAAGGCCAAGATTATCCAGCCCTGGTGGAACCAATCCAGATGGAAAACTACCCTTATGTGAGAGCTGCCAAGTGCCTGGTGAACGTCTCCCAAGGTAAAGTACCTGTCCGTCTGATTAACCTGAGTGATCATCCTGTTGCGCTTACTAAGCATTGCCGTGTTGCCCAGCTTTCTCAGGTGTCCTTCCAAGACATGATTCGTCTTCCAGTGACAGAAAAGCCGCCAGCTGCAGGCAGTGGATGTCCGTCGGTGACCCAGCCACAAGTGCCCTGGTGGGAAGAGCTCCATGTAGGGGACGAGACTACCCCCCAACATCAACAAGAAGGGATTCTACAGCTTGTCAAAGAGCACCACCAGGCCTTCAGTAAGCATGCTACTGATTATGGAGAGGTTAGTGCCATACAACACACCATACCTACTGGCTCTCATCCTCCTATCAAGGAGAGATACAGACCCTTACCGCCTACTTCATATCAGACTGTAAAGGAAATGATCCAAGAGATGAAAGACTCTAATGTAATCCGGGACAGCCGTAGCCCGTGGGCGGCACCCCTGGTCCTTGTAAAGAAGAAGGACGGTGGTATCCGTTTCTGTGTGGATTATAGGAAAATTAATCAAATAACTCACAAGGATGCATACCCACTGCCCCGCATTGAGGAGTCACTAACTGCTTTGGGCTCCTCCGCTTATTTCTCCACATTGGACTTGACCAGTGGCTACTGGCAAGTACCCATGGCCCCTGCAGATAGGGAAAAGACTGCTTTCACCACTCCCATGGGCCTGTTCGAATTCAATTGTATGCCGTTCGGGCTGTGTAATGCCCCAGGGACTTTCCAGAGACTAATGGAGTGGTGTTTGGGTCACAAAAACTTCGAAACAGTGCTGCTGTATCTAGATGATGTCATTGTGTACTCAAAAACATATGAGGACCATCTGAAACATTTAGCAGAAGTATTTGAAATCCTTATCAAATATGGCTTGAAAGTAAAGCCATCCAAGTGTCACTTGCTCAAACCTGCAGTAAAATACCTGGGGCATGTGGTAAGCGCAGAGGGCGTGCAGCCTGACCCTGATAAGCTAGCAGCTGTCCGTAATTGGCCGGTCCCCACTACCGTCAAAGAGGTGAGGAGTTTCCTTGGTTTTGCAGGCTACTATAGACGTTTTATCCCCCATTTTGCTCAAATAGCTGATCCTATCCAGGAACTCTTGAGGGGGCAACCCAAGAAAAGTCCTAGAACTCCTGTGCCCATTGAGTGGAATGAGGAAAGAGAAATAGCGTTCCAATTGTTAAAAAAGAAACTGACCGAGCCTCCTGTGTTAGGTTATCCAGACTACAGCAAACCATTTCATCTTTATACCGATGCTAGCAAACGAGGCCTGGGAGCTGTGTTGGCCCAGATCCAAGAGGGAAAAGAAAGAGTGATAGCTTATGCAAGCCGCTCTCTGAAAGGAGCTGAGAAAAATGACCAGAATTATAGTTCCTTCAAACTAGAGTTCCTGGCATTAGTGTGGGCAGTGACGGAGAAATTCAAAGATTATCTAGCCGCCACCCCGTTCATTGCATTCACTGACAATAACCCTCTGGCGCATCTAAATACAGCTAAATTGGGGGCCTTGGAGCAGAGATGGGCCTCTCGCCTCGCCAACTATGATTTCTCTGTAAAATATCGTGCTGGACGTACTAATGATAATGCTGATGCTTTATCCAGGCTTCCCACAGAGACAGCCCCTGATGATGGGCGAGATGCTTGGGAAGATGTAGAGATGCCGGCCTTCTATAACAAATTTGCTCAACAGGATCAGGCTCGAGCTACCCATGACAGAGCCGCAGCCCCTTCACCCTCCAGTAGGCCTGAGCCCAAAGAGGAAAGGTGGGTGAAACTACAGTCTGAAAGTAGAGTGCTGGGTGAGTTGATGGACTTTATTACTAGTGGCAGAGCCCCTGAGAGGATTAGGCGTAAGAGTGCAGATCCAGAGCTCATCAAACTGTGGAGACAGCGCCATCAGCTCTTCATACAAAAAGGCCTATTGCTACGGAGAAGCCTAGACCCAGTGTCCAACGAAAGAGTGCACCAGATTCTCATACTTCGTCGAGATGCAGGTATGGTGTTGGAGATGTACCACAATCAATCTGGTCATTTTGGAGTTCAAAAGACTGAGGCTAATATCCGCCAGCGGTTCTATTGGGTGGGCATGAGAGAAGACATTGAGAAGTGGTGTCGGGAGTGTGTAGCCTGTGCCTTAAAACGAAGTGAGCACCATGACCAGAGGGCACCACTGAGACCCATTGTAAGTACCCGTCCTCTTGAACTTGTCGCCATCGACCATGTGAAGCTGGAGCCTAGTCGCTCAGGGTATGCTTATGCCATGACTATTATTGACCACTTCACTAAGTTTGTTGTAGCGGTACCTGTGAGAGACCAGACGGCCAAGACTACAGCCGAACTGTTCTGGAAGCACTTCCTCCTGCCCTACGGATGTCAAGAAAAGATCCTCACCGATCAAGGACCTGCTTTTGAGTCCCATCTGTTCCATGAACTGTGCCGCTTACACAACTGCAAGAAGATCCGGACAACAGCCTACCATCCTCAAGGTAATGGATTGTGTGAAAAAATGAATCAGACCTTGATAGAGATGCTGAGGGCCGTGCCTCCTGAAACCAGAGGAGATTGGCCTAATCTGTTGCCACAGCTCATGTTCACGTACAATCATACTATCCATTGTTCCACTGGGTATACCCCTTTTTATTTGATGTTTGGGCGCCAAGGGACATTGCCTGCTGATCACTCCTTGGACATACACGTACCTGATTGCATCAACCCATTACCTAATACCGACTGGGTTGCTGAGCACCAAAGGCGATTGAATACGGCCAAAGCTATTGTTCAGGAACGTATGGATTATGCTAGAGACCGACAACAGAGAGACTATGATCAAGCAGCCCATGCAGAACCCTTGACAATAGGGGCTGTGGTGTGGTTAAAAAATAACCGCCGTACAAGTAAACTGGACAGTAAATGGGAGCAAAGTCCCTATGTTGTCACTGCAATCCCAAATGTTGGGACTCACACTTATGAGATCACCCGGGAAGGCAGGGGATCCCAAATTGTACACAGAAACCGGTTAAAACTCTGCCTGACGCAAGAACCCAGTGCTGAGAGTTCTAGTTCTGAATCACCTGTGTCAGAGCCATCAATACAGCCCGAGGATCCTATGCAGGCTGTCAGTAATCTAAGGTATGACTCTGATCCCATGCATTGGCTTCTGACACCATGGTTGAACTTGTTGGTGCCCGCTCTGGCACCTAATGTATCTTCACCTTCAGAAGAGCCGGTTCAAGATGCCCCGGATCCAGTCCCCCTTCTAGGGGATATTGTTTTTCCTGTTGTTCCTGTTGTTCCTGACCAGGGTGTCACTGATGGAGACCTTCCTGTTGCTCCTCTCTCTTCTACCTCGATGCTAAGGGAAGAGGAGACCCCTGTGTTGAGAAGGTCCACCCGGATGAACAGGGGACGTCCGCCAGTCCGTTTAGGGGACTTTGACTATGCTGGTGGTGTCTCCTCCCGAGCAGTTGCTACTGGAAATAGCTTGCTGGACATTTGTGCGCAAGAATGGACTCCTCCACGTGAGCCCTTGCCTGTTATACACCCGCAGGAAACCCCTGGGTAGTTCTGTTATTATCCTGCAACCAAGAAAAATGGACTAACCTGGTTCACCTTAAGTCCGCTGTGCCAGGTCAGCGGCCGTGTCTAAGAAGTAAGAAGACGCCCCTTTCCCTTGCGTTATTTGTTCATTGAGTTACAAATGTTATCTCTTCTGTGTGAAATAATTGTTTATCGTATTTATAATGTAGTGCTTAAATTATGTACCATTTTATGCCGGTTCAGGAAGGTGTGTGTGAGTACAAGGCCTTACTCACGTTAAAGTCTGGGGGTGTGCAGCATACGGATAGGTTACCCGACACTGCTATATCATAATGTGTATCTCCCTTTAAGAGAGTTAGGCCTGTTGCAGGCAATCCTTATTCCAGCCAGCAGAGGGAGCCCCCAGTTCAGTATAAATAGGCTAGGGCCTAGCCTAGGAAGTTAGTTAGAAGTTTCTAGAGTCAGTTCTGAGAGATTCAGGGCTTCGTCAAGAGTGCAGAGATTGCACTACTGGTGTGGAAGGTCATTCCCACCCAGTTCTCCAGGTTAATTATACCTAAGGTACTCCAAAGATAGAGCCTGCCATCAGGAGGGAAGAAGACCTCTACCAAGTCCTTGCTCAAGGGTTATCACCAGGATTTAGGTGTCTGGACCTTGAGGGTATTGCTGCAAGTAGCATAAGAAGGAATCCCTGATCCTAGGAGGCCTGTCTTGAAGCTAGTCTTTTTGTAAGTAAAAGCCTGAACCACTACTGTTAACTGTATGGTAAAGTGTGGAATAACTCTGGAACTGTATTCACTGGCTGTTCATCCTACTATAACTTCATCCAGTAAAGTTGACCTGTTATATGAATATCTGGACTGCTCCATTATTCCACCTATCACTACACGGTGTGTCACCGTTCAATTGACACTGGCGCCACGACATTTATTAGGTACCTGTTCCAGTATTGACCCGGATTGAAGATGACAGTGAATCCCAGGTTAGTGGGTTGCCCTGCACTACGACTCCCCGCTTACCTAAAGCTGCTCTACTGACCCCTGGGATACTGCAATTGTCTTTGTACCAGGGATCCAGCAGGGTGGCAACCCAGTAGTCCACACACGTTAAAATGTGGGCAACTCTGCTGTCGTTGCGCAGGCACTGCAGCATGTAGTCGCTCATGTGTGCCAGGCTGTCCAGAGGTAAGGACAAGCTGTCCTCTGTGGGAGGCGTATCGTCATCGTCCTGCGTTTCCCCCCAGCCACGCACCAGTGATGGGCCCAAGCTGTGTTGGGTGCCACCCCGCTGTGAACATGCTTCATCCTCATCCTCCACCACCTCCTCCTCCTCCTCCTCATCCTCATCCTCCTCGTCCTCCTCGTCCTCCAGTAGTGGGCCCTGTCTGGCCACATTTGTACCTGGCCTCTGCTGTTGCAAAAAACCTCCCTCTGAGTCACTTCGAAGAGACTGGCCTGAAAGTGCTAAAAATGACCCCTCTTCCTCCTCCTCCTGGGCCACCTCCTCTTCCATCATCGCCCTAAGTGTTTTCTCAAGGAGACATAGAAGTGGTATTGTAACGCTGATAACGGCGTCATCGCCACTGGCCATGTTGGTGGAGTACTCGAAACAGCGCAACAGGGCACACAGGTCTCGCATGGAGGCCCAGTCATTGGTGGTGAAGTGGTGCTGTTCCGCAGTGCGACTGACCTGTGCATGCTGCAGCTGAAACTCCACTATGGACTGCTGCTGCTCGCACAGTCTGTCCAGCATGTACAAGGTGGAGTTCCACCTGGTGGGCACGTCGCATATGAGGTGGTGAGCGGGAAGGCCGAAGTTCCGCGGTAGCAAAGACAGGCGAGCAGCGTCAGGATGAGAACGCCGGAAGCGTGCACAGATGGCCCGCACTTTATGCAGCAGCTCTGACATGTCGGGGTAGTTGTGAATGAACTTCTGCACCACCAAATTCAGCACATGCGCCAGGCAAGGGATGTGCGTCAAACCGGCTAGTCCCAGAGCTGCAACGAGATTTCGCCAATTATCGCACACCACCAGGCCGGGCTTGAGGCTCACCGGCAGCAACCACTCGTCAGTCTGTTGTTCTATACCCCGCCACAACTCCTGAGTGGTGTGGGGCCTGTCCCCCAAACATATGAGTTTCAGAATGGCCTGCTGACGTTTACCCCGGGCTGTGCTGAAGTTGGTGGTGAAGATGTCTGGCTGACTGGATGAGCAGGTGGGAGAAGAGGAGGAGGAAGCCGAGTAGGAGGAGGAGGCAACAGGAGGCAAAGAATGTTGCCCTGCGATCCTTGGCAGCGGAAGGACGTGCGCCAAACAGCTCTTCGCCTGAGGCCCAGCCGCCACTACATTTACCCAGTGTGCAGTTAGGGAGATATAGCGTCACTGGCCGTGCTTACTGGTCCACGTATCTGTGGTTAGGTGGACCCTGCCACAGATGGCGTTCCGCAGTGCACACTTGATTTTATCGGATACTTGGTTGTGCATGGAAGGCACGGCTCTCTTGGAGAAGTAGTGCCGGCTAGGAACAACATACTGTGGGACAGCAAGCGACATGAGCTGTTTGAAGCTGTCTGTGTCCACCAGCCTGAATGACAGCATTTCATAGGCCAGTAGTTTAGAAATGCTGGTATTCAGGGCCAGGGATCGAGGGTGGCTAGGTGGGAATTTACGCTTTCTCTCAAATGTTTGTGAGATGGAGAGCTGAACGCTGCCGTGTGACATGGTTGGGATGCTTGGTGACGGAGGTGGTGGTGGTGTTGGTGGTACATCCTCTGTTTGCTGGGCGGCAGGTGCCAACGTTCCTCCAGAGGCGGAGGAAGAGGCCGAGGCGGCAGCAGAAGAAGAGGTAGCAGGGGGAGCCTGAGTGAGATCCTTGTTTTTAAGGTGTTTACTCCACTGCAGTTCATGCTTTGCATGCAGGTGCCTGGTCATGCAGGTTGTGCTAAGGTTCAGAACGTTAATGCCTCGCTTCAGGCTCTGATTGCACAGCGTGCAAACCACTCGGGTCTTGTTGTCAGCACATTGTTTGAAGAACTGCCACGCCAGGGAACTTCTTGAAGCTGCCTTTGGGGTGCTGGGTCCCAGATGGCGGTGGCCAATAGCAGACGGACTCTCTTGGCGGCGAGTGTTCTGCTTTTGCCCACTGCTCCCTCTTTTGCTACGCTGTTGGCTCGGTCTCACCACTGCCTCTTCCTCCGAATTCTGAAAGTCAGTGGCACGACCTTCATTCCATGTGGGGTCTAGGACCTCATCGTCCCCTGCATCGTCTTCCACCCAGTCTTCCTCCCTGACCTCCTGTTCAGTCTGCACACTGCAGAAAGATGCAGCAGTTTGCACCTGTGTTTCGTCATCATCAGAGACGTGCTGAGGTGGTATTCCCATATCCTCATCATTAGGAAACAAAAGTGGTTGTGCGTTAGTGCATTCTATCTCTTCCACCGCTGGGGAAGGGCTAGGTGGATGCCCTTGGGAAACCCTGCCAGCAGAGTCTTCAAACAGCATAAGAGACTGCTGCATAACTTGAGGCTCAGACAGTTTCCCTGATATGCATGGGGGTGATGTGACAGACTGATGGGCTTGGTTTTCATGCGCCATCTGTGCGCTTTCTGCCGAAGACTGGGTGGGAGATAATGTGAACGTGCTGGATCCACTGTCGGCCACCCAATTGACTAAGGCCTGTACATGCTCAGGCCTTACCATCCTTAGAACGGCATTGGGCCCCACCAAATATCGCTGTAAATTCTGCTGGCTACTAGGACCTGAGGTAGTTGGTTAATTAGGACGTGTGGCTGTGGCAGAACGGCCACGTCCTCTCCCAGCACCAGAGGGTCCACTAACACCACCACGACCATGTCCGCGTCCGCGTCCCTTACTAGATGTTTTCCTCATTGTTACTGTTCACCACAATAAGAAAAAAATTATTTGGCCCAATGTATTGAATTCAAATTCAGGCCTTTTTTTACAGGCACCTAACACTATCTGGCTATCTATTTAGGTACCGTATTACACTAATACAGGCACAACAGTAACGACAGATTTAGCTGAATATAAATTTTAGGCCTATTATTTAGGCGCTGGGTGACAGGTATGCGTTTACGGACAGAATTATTTAAACTTGGAAATGCACGGTAGCGTGTGAAGTTATTGAGGATGACACTATCCGCACCTTAAATCTAATATACCCTTTTATGGATAGATTTAACCTTGGCCTGATAGTAATTCCCTAAATTTGTGGTTTCTGCTCTAAGTTGGGAATTGTATTTCAACCCAGAACAAAAACTGTGCTTTGGCAGACACTAAATAGATTGACCAGCCACAGCAGTATCAACAGATTTAGCTGAATATAAATTGTAGGCCTAGTATTTAGGCGCTGGATGACCGGTATACGTTTACGGACAGAATTAGACTTGGAGATGCACGGTAGCGTGTGAAGTTATTGAGAATGACACTATCCGCACCTTCAATCTAATATACCCTTTTATGGATAGATTTAAAGTTGGCCTGATACAGCAGAAACCACTTATTTAGGGAATTGCTAAGTTGGGAATTCTATTCAACCCAGAACAAAAACTGTGCTTTGGCGGACACTAAATAAATTGACCAGCCTCAGCAATAAACACAGATTTAGCTGAATATAAATTTTAGGCCTATTATATAGGCGCTGGGTGACAGGTATACGTTTACGGACAGAATTATTTAAACTTAGAAATGCACGGTAGCGTGTGAAGTTATTGAGGATGACACTATCCGCACCTTAAATCTAATATACCCTTTTATGGATCAATTTAAACTTGGCCTGATACAGCAGAAAAAAAATATTTAGGGGATTGCTAAGTTGGGAATTGTATTCAACCCAGAACAAAAACTGTGCTTTGGCGGACACTAAATAAATTGACCAGCCTCAGCAATAAACACAGATTTAGCTGAATATAAATTTTAGGCCTATTATTTAGGCGCTGTGTGACAGGTATACGTTTACGGACAGAATTATTTAAACTTGGAAATGCATGGTAGCGTGTGAAATTATTGAGGATGTCACTATCCACACCTTAAATCTAATATACCCTTTTATGGATCAATTTAAACTTGGCCTGATACAGCAGAAAAAAAATATTTAGGGGATTGCTAAGTTGGGAATTGTATTCAACCCAGAACAAAAACTGTGCTTCGGCAGACAGCAGACAGTATTACAATTGGCTAGCCACAGCTGAAACACTAGATTTAGGGTACTGTTATTTTGGCCAATTGTATTTTACCCCTCAATAAAATAGCAAGCACAGCCAAGCCCCTGATGTAGGATATAGCAAAAAAAATAACCACACTATTGATGGTTAAATGGACTTGGTGGCAGCTTGTGCTGGCGCACTACAAGACACAAAATGGCCGCCGATCACCCAAGAAAAAAGTGACATAAAAACGCTCTGGGCAGCCTAAAAACAGTGAGCAATTAAATAGCAGCAGTTCAATGATCCACAGCTGTAGATTGATCACTGAATTAGGTGTTTTTGCAGAGTTAGGCTGGGTTCACACGAGCGGATGCCGTGCGTGGCATCCGCTCCGTGAAAGAGTGCCAAGACCCGATGCAGACTGCAGAGGCACGGAGCATTAACATGACTGATAATGCTCCGTGCCTCTCTGTGATCTCTTTACTACAAAATCACAGTGACAACTTTATCTCACAGTGATTTCGTAGTAAAGAAGTCACAGAGAGGCACGGAGCATTATCAGTCATGTTAATGCTCCGTGCCTCTGCAGTCTGCATCGGGTCTTGGCACTCTTTCACGGAGCGGATGCCACGCACAGCATCCGCTCGTGTGAACCCAGCCTTAATCACTGTCTAATCTCGCCCTAACAGCAGCTGCAACCTCTCCCTACACTGATCATAGCAGAGTGACGTGCGGCGTTACGTGACTCCAGCTTAAATAGAGGCTGGGTCACATGCTGCACTGGCCAATCACAGCCATGCCAATAGTAGGCATGGCTGTGATGGCCTCTTGGGGCAAGTAGTATGATGCTTGTTGATTGGCTGCTTTGCAGCCTTTCAAAAAGCGCCAAGAAAGCGCCGAACACCGAACCCGAACCTGGACTTTTACGAAAATGTTCGGGTTCGGGTCCGTGTCATGGACACCCCAAAATTCGGTACGAACCCGAACTACTCATGACATAAATTTTATTCCTCTATGCGTCAATCTTGGTGTAGTGATGACTGTGCTCGTGCGCACGTTTGGGAGATTGCAGTCGATGGCGGTTTTTCAAAGCCTATGGTCGTGCTGAGGTAGTTCAGTGACAGTTAAGTGACCCAGAAAACAATGATTCTGCAGTGTGGGCCCATTGTTGGCCTAGTAGGCTTTAATGATCACCTTAGATGATCACAAAGAAAATTTATGTTTTTTCTATGCAAAATTATCCAGCCGATCGCTATTGGTCTGTTCACAATGAAGCAATGACCTTATCTCATCTGGGGTGTGCCAACATTGCCATTGCCAACACACTCATAGAGGTGATCGCTTCATTGTGATACGCAAGCCCCTTCACCACGACAAGGTAACGATCACGAAGGGGGATTGACACATGTATGTGCCTTTTTTTTTTGTTTTGTTTTTGCAGCCACAGTGCAGCACCAGAGGCCAGAAAAACTAGTTAGGGTTGCAGCCGGAAAAATTGATGTTTTCCAGGCAGAAAGTGCACTAAAACATCACGGCTTGAACCTTAGTTAGTGGCAGAGAAGTCACGCAAGTCATCCGGCATGCAGAGATTAAATACAGCAGCGTGTGGACCATTTTATAGCCCAAGGCATCTCATCAGGCCTTTCTTAGTCAAATGCATTCCCCACTGTCAGTCCCTTCAGGATCCATGCCTCATTCATCTTAATAAAGGTGAGGTAATCTAGACTTTTTTGACCTAGGCGACTTCTCTTCTCAGTGTCAATACCTCCTGCTGCGCTGAAGGTCCTTTCTGACAGTACACTTGAAGCGGGGCAGGCCAGAAGTTCTATCGCAAATTGGGATAGCTCTGGCCACAGGTCAAGCCTGCACACCCAGTAATCAAGGGGTTCATCGCTCCTCAGAGTGTCGATATCTGCAGTTAAGGCGAGGTAGTCTGCTACCTGTCGGTCGAGTCATTCTCTGAGGGTGGACCCTGAAGGGCTGTGGCGATGCGTAGGACTTAAAAAGCTCTGCATGTCCTCCATATACAAAACGTCTGTAAAGAGTCCTGTCCTTGCCGGCGTGGTCGTGGTAGGAGGAGGATTACTTTCACCTCTTCCCCTGTTAGATTCCCATTGTGCTGTGACATCACCCCTATACGCTGTGTAAAGCATATTTTTTAACTTGTTTTGGAACTGCTGCATCCTTTCCGACTTCCGGTAATTCGGTAACATTTCAGGCACTTTCTGCTTATACCGGGGGTCTAGTAGCGTGGCCACCCAGTACAGGTCGTTCTCCTTCAGCCTTTTTATACGAGGGTCCCTCAACAGGCATGACAGCATGAAAGACCCGATTTGCACAAGGTTGGATGCCAAGCTACTCATGTCCCGTTCCTCGTCCTCACTGATGTCATTGAAGGTCTGTTCTTTACCCTAGCCACGTACAACACCACGGGTACCAGATAGATGACAACGAGCACCCTGGGATTCCTGCTGTGGTTGGTCTTCCTCCTCCTCAAAGCCAGATTCCTCCTCTGACTCCTCTTCCTCAGACTCCTCTTCCAACGTTGCTGCAGGTCCAGCAAGCGATGCTGATAAGGCTGTTTCTGGTGGTGATGGTGACCACAACACTTCCTCTTCACACTCATCTACGGCCTGATCCAGCACTCTTCGCATGGCACGCTCCAGGAAGAAAACAAATGGGATGATGTCGCTGATGGTGCCTTCGGTGCAACTGACTAGGTTTCTCACCTCCTCAAAAGGACGCATGAGCCTACAGGCATTGCGCATGAGCGTCCAGTAACGTGGCAAAAAATTACCCAGCTCCGCAGAGACTGTCCTAGCACACCGGTCATACAAATACTCGTTGACGGCTTTTTCTTGTTAGAGCAGGCGGTCGAACATTAGGAGTGTTGAATTCCAACGTATCGGGCTGTCGCAAATCAAGCGCCTCACTGGCATGTTGTTTCGCCGCTGAATAGCTGAAAAGTGCACCATGGCCGTGTAGGAACGCCTGAAATGGCCACACACCTTCCTGGCCTGCTTGAGGACGTCATGTAAGCCTGGGTACTTATGCACAAAGTTGTACGATCATATTCAACACATGTGCCATGCACGGCACATGTGTCAACTTGCCCAAATTCAATGCCGCTAACAAATTGCTTCCGTTGTCACACACCACTTTGCCGATCTCCAGTTGGTGCGGAGTCAGCCACTTATCCACCTGTGCGTTCAGGGCGGACAGGAGTGCTGGTCCGGTGTGACTCTCTGCTTTCAGGCAAGTCAACCCCAAGACGACGTGACACTGTCGTATCCGGGATGTGGAATAGCCCCTGGGGAGCTGGGGGGGTGCAGTTGATGTGGAGCAAGATGCAGCAGCAGAAGAGGACTCAGCCGAGAAGGTAGCGAAGAGGATGGAGTAGGAGGAGTAGAGGAGGTGGCAGCAGGCCTGCCTGCAAGTCGTGGCGGTGTCACCAACTCCTCTGCAGAGCCACGCATTCCATGCTTGGCATCCGTCAGCAGGTTTACCCCATGATATACCTGCCCTGACCGTGCTTTCCAGACCAGGTATCAGTGGTCAGATGGACCCTTGCCCCAACACTGTGTGCCAGACATGCCATGACTTCCTTTTCCACAATAGAGTACAGGTTGGGGATTGCCTTTTGTGAAAAGAAATTTCAGCCGGGTACCTTCCACTGCGGTGTCCAAATAGCTACAAATTTTTTTAAGGCCTCAGACTCCACCAGCTTGTATGGTAAAAGCTGGCGGGCTAAGAGTTCCGACAAGCCAGCTGTCAGACACCGGGCAAGCTGACATTGGCTTCTTATGCTCAAACATTTCCTTGACAGACACCTGACTGTGGGCAGATGAGGAGGAACTGCTAAAGGTGAGAGGCGGAGTGGCGGATGTTTGAGAGGGGGCAAGGAGGACAGCAGTGGTTGACGTGGCTGAAGATGCTGGACCAGGAGGAGGATGGTGGCTTTAAGTTTATGTGCTGCTTGTACTCATCATGTGTTGATCCCATAGGCGTTTGTGATTTGAGATCATGTGCCTTCGCAAAGCAGTTGTACCTAGGTGGGTGTTGGACTTCCCACGACTCAGTTTCTTTTGGCACAGGTTGCAAATGGCATCGCTGTTATCAGAGGCAGACGCACACAAAAAATGCCACACTGCTGAGCTTTGCAATGACGGCATTCTGGTGGTGGCAACAGCATGCGTTGATTGGCGTGCTGTCTGGCTGACCCCGGGTGCCGATACATGCTGTCTGACTGTGCCACTAGCTCCTTGCGACGACCTCCCCCTGCTTCCAACTCGTCTCCTCCTCCTCTCTGTCTCCCCATCTGAACTTTCCCCCTGTTCTTCTTCTCTTCGAGCGGGCACCCACGTGACATCCACGGACACATCGTCATCAACCGCTTCACTTGTATCTGACAACTCAGCAAAGGAAGCAGCAGCGGGTACAACATCATCATCATCACCATGTGTGTAATGCTGCCTGACTGAGACATATCCCTGTTATCTACATCCTCTGGCAATAATGGTTGCGCATCACTCATTTCTTTCAACTGATGTGTAAATAACTCCTCTGACAGATCAAGTGAAGCAGCTGTGGTGCTAGTGTTGGTAGTGGCGGCAGGCGGGCGAGTGGTAACTTGAGAGGTGCCCGAAGCTGAGTTGGAGGAGGATGGTGCGTCAATGTTCCGAGCGGAAGCTGTAGAAGATTGGGTGTCCTGTGTAAGCCAGTCAACTATGTCCTCAGAACTTTTCGAGTTCAGGGTACGTGGCCTCTGAACACTGGGCATTATTCTAGGGCCAAAGGAAATCACAGCACCACGACCACAACGGCCCCTGCGGGGTGGCCTGCCTCTGCCTGTCATTTTTTTTCGATTAGTTGTACTATGCGTGCAAGCTACTGTGACACCAGATATGAGTGGTGCAACTGGCCACTGGCAGTAGTGGGCACAGTACACGCTGTAGGCCTGACACACACGCTTGCAGGCAACTGTAATTATATTACAGTGAAAAAATTGTTTTTTATTTTTAAATACAAGCTACTGTGACACCAGATATGAGTGGTGGCACTGGGTACTGGCAGTAGTGGGCAAAGTACACGCTGTAGGCCTGACACACACGCTTGCAGGCAACTGCAATTAGATTACAGTGAAAAAATCGTTTTTATTTTTTAAATGCAAGCTACTGTGACACCAGATATGAGTGGTGGCACTGGGTACTGGCAGTAGTGGACACAGTACTCGTTGTAGGTCTGATACACACGCTTGCAGGCAACTGCAATTAGATTACAGTGAAAAAATTGTTTTTATTTTTTAAATGCAAGCTACTGTGACACCAGATATGAGTGGTGGCACTGGGCACTGGCAGTAGTGGGCACAGTACATGCTGTAGGCCTGACACACACGCTTGCAGGCAACTGCAATTAGATTACAGTGAAAAAAGTTTTTTTTTTTTTTTTAAATGCAAGCTACTGTGACACCAGATATGAGTGATGGCACTGGGCACTGGCAGTAGTGGGCACAGTACACGCTGTAGGTCTGACACACACGCTTGCAGGAAACTGCAATTAGATTACAGTGAAAAAATTGTTTTTATTTTTTAAATGCAAGCTACTGTGACACCAGATATGAGTGGTGGCACTGATAGTAGTGGGCACACTACACTTTGTAGGCCTGATACACACGCTTGCAGGCAACTGCAATTAGATTACAGTGAAAAAATAGTTTTTATTTTTTAAATGCAAGCTACTGAGGCTCTTCCTGAGGCTTGCTGTACTAAGTGGGCTTCTTATTAAGTGGAGTTAAAAAAAAAGGAGTTTAAGAAAAGAAGTTGGAAACTAAGGTTGGTTATAATTTCCTTGTGTGTTGTTGGCTTAATTCTAGGCAGTCCTTCAACTACAGCAGACAGGGTCTAATTGTAAAACATATTTACTATTTTACTTTTTTACTGTTGTAATCCCCATTTAGTATGTGTTGCACAATTGACAACGCAGTCCAGTGCACATCTTGCATGATGTATTCAGTCCTGGAACAGCCGTTCGAGGGTGTATATCTTTGTTCAAGATGTGAGCAAAAGAGTTTGCTTCTCACTGAGCAAGCACTCTTTGGGGTAGATGAGGGGGAGGGTGACAGAGAGGAGGCTGAGGAAAGTGAGGTAGCTAGCTGGGTAACAGTTAGAAAGCGGGGTAGAGGGAAGAGTTCCAGGGAGGCTAGCCCTGATCTGTCATACCCCAACAAGTTTGCACGTTTGGCAGATGAGGGGAATGTCAGTCCAGGGACAGCACTGCTGCAGCCGGACACTTCCTCTGCCAGTCAGGGGAATGTCAGCTCCAGTAAGCAGGGAACCAGGAGAGCAGGGCAGGCCAGACAGGTGCTGGTAGTGGGTGACTACATTATTAGGCGTAGGGATAGGGAAATCTGTCACAAAGACCGTGATCGCCGAAGAGTGTGCTGTTTTCCTGGCGCTAGAGTTCGACACATCGCGGATCGGGTTGACAGATTACTGGGAGGGGCTGGAGAAGATCCAGCGGTCATGGTCCATATCGGAACCAATGACAAAGTTAGAGGTAGGTGGAGAGTCCTTAAAAATGATTTCAGGAATTTAGGTCAAAAGCTTAGGGCAAGGACCTCAAAGGTAGTATTTTCCGAAATACTGCCTGTACCATGAGCCACACAAGAAAGGAAGTGGGAGATTAGGGAGATTAACAAGTGGCTCAAGAACTGGTGTAGGAAGGAGGGGTTTTGGTTCCTGGAGAACTGGGCCGACTTCTCTATTGGCTACAGGCTCTATCGTAGGGACAGGCTGCACCTCTATGGGGAAGGGGCAGCTGTGCTGGGGAGAAAGATGGCTACAAGGTTGGAGGAGTGTTTAAACTAGGGACTGGGGGGAGGTTAATTACACTATAGGAGGGGTAGATAGTGCAGATAGAGACTGGGGTCAAGGTAGTGGGACTGGGGGAGGAATGGAAGGAGGGACTAGAACAGTTCAGAAGGAAAGGTGTAGGGTAAAAAATATACATAAACCTCTCAAATGTATGTATACTAATGCCAGAAGCCTGACTAATAAAACTGGGGAGCTGGAATTAGTGATGTGTGAGGAGAACTATGACATAGTGGGAATAACTGAGACATGGCTGGATGATAGCTATGGCTGGGCATTTAATGTACAAGGTTACAGTCTGTTTAGAAAGGATCGTCAAAACCGGAGAGGGGGAGGGGTTTGCCTTTATGTAAAGTCTTGTCTAAAGCCCACACTCCGTGAAGATATAAGTGAGGGACATGAACATGTGGAGTCACTGTGGGTAGAGATACATGGAGCTAAAAACAGCAATAAATTACTAATAGGAGTCTACTATAAACCACCTAATATACCAGAGTCCACAGAAAATCTACTACTAAACGAGATAGACAAGGCGGCAAATCATAATGAGGTGGTTATTATGGGGGCTTCATCTACCCAGATATAGACTGGGAAACTGAATCTTGTATATCTCATAAGAAAAACAGGATTTTGGCAATAACCAAAGACAATTACCTCTCCCTACTGGTTCAGGACCCAACTAGAGGTACGGCCATACTGGACTTAGTGTTAACCAATAGACCTGACAGAACAACAGGCGTGCAGGTGGGTGGACACCTGGGAAATAGTGACCATAAAGTAATAACCTTCCAATTATCATTCAAAAGAGCGTTTCTACAGGGAGGAACAAAAATACCAAACTTCAAAAAAGCAAAATTTAGCCAACTAAGAGAGGCCATAGGCCTAACTAACTGGGACAAAGTCCTCAAAAATAAAAATACAGCCACAAAATGGGATATCTTTAAAAACATCCTAAAATCTCATTGTGAGAGGTACATATGGGAATAAAAGGTTAAGGAACAAAAAGAAACCAATGTGGATAAATAGAACTGTAAAGAAAGCAATAAATGACAAAAAGAAAGCATATAAATCACTAAAACAGGAGGGTAGCACGGAAGCACTGAAAAACTATAAGGAAAAAATAGAACATGTAAAAAACAAATAAAAGCGGCCAAACTAGAGACCGAGAGATTAATTGCCAAAGAGAGTAAAACTAACCCTAAAATGTTCTTCAATTATATAAATGTTAAAAAGTATAAATCTGAAGGTGTCGGCCCTTTAAAGAGTAATGAGGGGGGAGTCACAGAGAGCGACGAGGAGAAAGCAAAACTGTTAAATATTTTTTTCTCCAGTGTATTCACTGAGGAAAATAAACTGTCAGATGACATGCAGAATGTAAAAATAAATTCCCCATTAAAAGTGTCCTGTCTGACCCAGGAAGAAGTACATCAGCGACTTAAAAAGATTAAAATAGACAAATCGCCAGGACCGGGTGGCATACACCCCCGTATCCTAAGGGAATTAAGTAATGTCATAGCCAGACCCTTATTTCTGATATTTGCAGACTCTATACTGACAGGGAATGTTCCACAGGATTGGCGCATGGCAAATGTGGTGCCAATATTCAAAAAGGGTCCAAAAACAGAGCCTGGAAACTATAGGCCAGTAAGTTTAACATCTGTTGTGGGTAAACTGTTTGAAGGTTTTCTGAGAGATGCTATCTTGGGTCACTGTCACTAGTGGGGTACCTCAGGGGTCAGTATTGGGTCCTATTCTCTTCAATATATTTATTAATGATCTCGTAGAAGGCTTGCATAGTAAAGTATCAATTTTCACAGATGACACTAAACTGTATAAAGTAATTTACACTGAAGAGGACAGTATACTACTACAGAGGGATCTGGATAGATTGGATGCTTGGGCAGATAAGTGGCAGATGAGGTTTAACACTGACAAATGTAAAGTTATGCACATGGAAGGAATAATGCAAGTCACCCGTACATACTAAATGGTAAAACACTCGGTAACACTGACATGGAAAACGATCTAGGAATTTTAATAAACAGCAAACTAAGCTGCAAAAACCAGTGTCAGGCAGCTGCTGCCAAGGCCAATAAGATAATGGGTTGCATCAGAAGGGGCATAGATGCCCGTGATAAGAACATAGTCCTACCACTTTACAAATCGCTAGTCAGACCACACATGGCGTACTGTGTACAGTTCTGGGCTTCTGTAAACAAGGCAGACATAGCAGAGCTGGAGAGGGTCCAGAGGAGGGCAACTAAAGTAATAACTGGAATGGGGCAACTACAGTACCCTGAAAGATTATCAAAATTAGGGTTATTCACTTTAGAAAAAAGACGACTGAGGGGAGATCTAATTAATATGTATAAATATATCAGTGGTCAGTATAGAGATCTATCCCATCATCTATTTATCCCCAGAACTTTGACTGTGACGAGGGGACATCCTCTGCGTCTGGAGGAAAGAAGGTTTGTACACAAACATAGAAGAGGATTCTTTACGGTAAGAGCAGTGAGACTATGGAACTCTCTGCCTGAGGAGGTGGTGATGGTGAGTACAATAAAGGAATTCAAGAGGGGCCTGGATGTATTTCTGGAGCGTAGTAATATTACAGGCTATAGCTACTAGAGAGGGGTTGTTGATCCAGGGAGTTATTCTGATTGCCTGATTGGAGTCGGGAAGGAATTTTTTATTCCCCTAAAGTTGGTAAAATTGGCTTCTACCTCACAGGTTTTTTTTTTGCCTTCCTCTGGATCAACTTGCAGGATGACAGGCCGAACTGTATGGACAAATGTCTTTTTTCGGCCTTATGTACTATGTTACTGTGACACCAGATATGAGTGGTGGCACTGGGCACTGGCAGTAGTGGGCACAGTACACGCTGTAGGCCTGACACACACGCTTGCAGGCAACTGCAATTAGATTACAGTGAAATTTTTTTTTTTTTTTTTTAATGCAAGCTACTGTGACACCAGATATGAGTGGTGGCACTGGGCACTGGCAGTAGTGGGCACAGTACACGCTGTAGGTCTGACACACACGCTGTCAGGCAACTGCAATTAGATTACAGAGAAAAAAAAAAAAGCAGACTGATGTACTAGCCCTAAAAAGGGCTTTTTGGGGTGCTGTCAGGACGCTGTCCTTACAGCAGATCAGATGAGTCTTTGAGGACTCCTCTCACATACACTGCAGCTTCCGAATGAATCTAAGATGGATGCTGTCCTTGCTTTCTGATTGGAGCTGGGAGGGTCTGGGAGGGAGGGTATGCTGCTAATTGGCTGGAATGTGTCTGCTGACTGTGAAGTAGAGGGTCAAAGTTTGCTCAATGATGACGTATAGGGGGCGGACCGAACATCGCATATGTTCGCCCGCCGGCGAATAGTTCGGGACAGCTCTATTGATCGCTTGGTATTACACTTTTTGTGATGTAAGGTGACAGCAAAATGGCTTTTTTGACAGCGTTTTTTTTTTTTTTTTTTACGGTGTTCACCTGAGGGGTAAGCTCATGTAATATTTTTATAGAGCAGGTCGTTACAGACGTGGCAATACCTAATATGTATAATTTTTTTTATTTATTTAAGTTTTACACAATGATATCTTTTTTGAAACAAACAAAAAAATCATGTTTTAGTGTCTCCATAGTCTGAGAGCCATAGTTTTTTTTATTTTTTGATCGATTGTCTTAGGTACAGTGTCATTTTTGCTGGATGAGGTGACGGTTTGATTGGCACTATTTTGGGGTGCATATGACTTTTTGATCGCTTGCTATTACACTTTTTGTGATGTAAGGTGACACCATTTTTTTATTTTTTTTTACGGTGTTCACCTGAGGGGTTAGTTCATGTGGTATTCTTATAGAGCAGGTTGTTACAGACGTGGTGATACCTAATATGTAAACTTTTTTTTCACTTTTTTTTTTTACATTTAACACAATAAAAGCATTTTTGAAACAAAAAATATGTTTTATATATTTTTTTTTAAGCGATTGTCCTATGTAGGGGCTCATTTTTTGTGGTATGAGGTGACAGTTAGATTTTGGGGGGCATACGTCTTTTTAATCGCTTGGTGTTGCAGTTATAGTGATGTAAGGTGACAAAAATGGCTTTTTTGACATAGTTTTTTTTTTTTTTTATGCTGTCTATCGGACAGGGTGAATCATGTGATATATTTATAGAGCCGGTCGTTACGGACGTGGCGATACCTAATATGTATGTTTTTTCTTTTTTTTTTCTATTTTATCAGGGGAAAGGGTAGTTTTTTTTCTTTTTTTAACTTGAAACTATTTTTTTTTTATTGAAAACACTTTATTTTAATTTTTTTTATAAACTTTATTTCTGTCCCACTCTAGGACTTCAACTTTTGGGGGTCTGATACCCTCTGCAATGCATTACATTGCCTGTTAGTGTATTACACTGAGTAATACACTAACAGGTTGCCTAGGAGACGCAGCCTGAGGCTGGATCTCCTGGGCACCCATAGAAGACAGGTCCCCATGCTGTGCAAAGTATTGGGCAGCCTCTGCACGGCATCGGGCTGCATTGCCACACATCGGGTTCCATGCCACAAAAGCGCGTGGACCCGATGCGCTCCTTCACCCGCCACAAACCACTTCTATGTCGCAGTCAGCGCTGACAGAGGCAGAGAAGGGGCTAATCCGCCGGCATCGCTGTAAACAGTGATGTCGGCGGACACAGCAGGGGCCCGGCTACCGGGGACTGCCCGACCCCTGCAATGATCGGGCGGGCGCAGCTCTTGCACCCACCCGATCTTAATCTTAAATCTTGGAATTTGAACTGCTCGGCACTTGTACATCCACAACAAATTTAATTTTTGCAGACTGACAATAATATGCACAAAACCGAAGATAAAATCGATTTTAGAGAAAAAATTGTTAGGAAACATTCTTTCCTGTATATTTACTTGTATATAAAGTGCAAGCGCTGCCAAAAATTATAAGGAAGAGGCACTCCGATACAACCTGTATATCACATAAAGGAGGGCCTCATTCACATTGTGCTATAATTGTTCAGGTAGTGGGACTCCTACACTCATAAAGCCTTTGCACTATGTGAAAGAGCTGCCAAAAATTACAAGCAACCGGCACGCCAATACCCCCATTATTACACATAAAGGAGGGCATCATACACACCCTTTAAAAATTATGATTGATGGTCTGCTGGTGACCCTCTAAAACACTCGGAGCAAGGGGCTGCTGGTGAACCTCTAAAGCATTAGACGTGAGGGCCTGCTGCTGATCTGACCATCTAAAACATTAGGAGCGAGGGCCTTTTGCTGATCTGAACATCTAAAACATTATGGGTGAGGGCCTGCTGGTGACCCTCACAAACATTAGGGGTGAGAGTCTGCTGCTGATCTGTCCATCTAAAATATTAGGGGTGAGGGCCTGCTGCTGATCTGACCATCTAAAACATTATGGGCGAGGGCCTGCTGTTGACCCTATAAAACATTAGGGGCGAGGGCCTGCTGCTGATCTGACCCTCGAAACATTAGGGGCGAGGGTCTGCTGCTTATCTGACCCTCTAAAACATTAGGGGCGAGGGCCTGCTGCTAAGCTGACCCTCTAAAACATTTGGGGCGACTGCCGGCTGCTGCTCTGATCATCTAAAACATTAGGGGTGAGGATCTTCTGCTGAGCTGACCCTCTAAAACATTACAGCAGAGTGCCTGCTGCTGATCTGAACATCTAAAACATTAGGGGCGAGGGCCTGCTGCTGATCTGACCATCTAAAACATTAGGGGTAAGGGCCTGCTGCTGAGCTGACCCTCTAAAACATAATGGGCGAGGGCCTGCTGGTGACCCTCAAAAACATTAGGGGAGAGGGTCTGCGGCTGAGCTGACCCTCTAAAACATTAGGAGTGAGGGCAGCCTAATAAGCATGTTGATATGATGGAGGAAAAAGAAGGAGAACGAGAAAAGAAAGATTGAACCATATACCCCTTTTTGTGGTGGAAGGGGTGCATGGGAATAGTGTATTCAATACACCATAAAAGTCACATTTAAAGTGCCTTTATGATCAGCCGCTTTCCTCTGGTGGAGTACAGAAGTCAGGGACAATCCAGGCCTTGTTCATTTTGATAAGAGTCAACCTGTCAGCATTTTAAGTTGACAGGCAGATGCGTTTATCAGTTATTATGCCCCCAGCAGCACTAAATACCCACTCTGACAAAACGCTGGCGGCAGGGCAAGCCAGCACCTCGAAGGCGTAGAGCGCCAGTTCGTGCCACGTGTCCAGCTTGAACACCCAATAGTTGTAAGGCACAGAGGGATCACTGAGGACGCTGACACGGTCGGCTACGTACTCCTTCACCATCTTCCGAAACGTTTCCTTCCTTGTGACACTAGGTCGTGCATCAAGGTGAGGGTGCTGGCGGGGTGTCATAAAACTGTCCCAGGCCTTGGAGAGTGTTGCCCTGCCTCTGTTGGAACTGCTTTGTGCTCCTCTTGTCTCCCCTCCTCGGTTGCCCAAGAAATTATGTACTCTGCAGCCAGCGTAGTCAGCTGGAAATTGTTGGAGCAATTTTTCCACAAGGACCTTCCGGTATTGCACCATATTGCTAGTCCTCTCCACCACAGGAATGAGAGATGAGAAGTTCTCCTTGTAGGGGGGTCGAGAAGGGTGAACAACCAGTAATCGGTGTTGGCCAAAATACATATAAAGTCAGCCATGTGTGCCAGAGTCCCAACAGACAAGACTTCGCTGTCCTTTTCAGGAGGCTGACTCTCAATCTCCTCATCCTCTCCCTCCTCTTCGGCCCATCCACGCTGAACAGATGGAATAAACCTGCTATGGGTACTACCCTCTGTAGCGGAGGCAACCGTCTCCTGCTACTCCTCCTCCTCCTCATCATCATCATCCAATTCGCGCTGAGAAGACGAACTGAGGGTGGTCTGGCTATCATCCTGTGTACTGTCTTCCCCCATTTCCACCTCTTTCACATGCAAAGCATCCGCCTTCATTGTGAGCAGCGAGCATTTCAGTAGACACAGAAGTGGGATGGTAAAGCTGATAATAGCGGCATTGCCGCTCACCATCTGTGTTGATTCCTCAAAGTTGTGTAAAACCTCACAGAGGTCAGACATCCATGCCCACTCCTCACCAACGACCATGTTGGAGCTAGTATTCTACTACTGCCCTCTGCTGCTCACAAAACCTGGCCAACATGTGGAACGTGGAGTTCCAGCGCGTGCTCACGTCGCACAAAAGTCGGTGAGCTGGCAATTGCAAGCGCTGCTGCAGCGTTGCCAGACCGGCAGAAGCTGTAGATCACTTTCATAAATGGGCACACACGCAGCGCACCTTCACCAGTAGCTCAGGCAAATTGAAGTAGGTTTTGAAAAAACCACTGAACCTCTAAGATGAACACGTGGGCTAGGCATGGTATGTGAGTGAGCTTGCCGAGCTCCAAAGCCGCCACCAAGTGACAGCCATTATCAGACACAAACATGCCTGGTTGTAGGTTGAGTGGCGAGAGCCAAAGCTCAGTCTGGTCCCTTATACCCTGCCACAGCTCTGCGGCGGTGTGCTGTTTGTCACCTAAGCAGATCATCTTAAGCACAGCCTGTTGCCGCTTCCCCACTGCAGTGCTACACTGCTTCCAGCTACTGACTGATGGCTGACTGGTGCTGCAAGATGAGATTTCAGAGGTGGAAGTGGAGAAGGAGTCAGAGGAGGAGAAGGGGGGTTGCAGCCACTAATGTAGGTGGTGGCGGAAATCCTGATGGAAGTAGGGCCCGCAATCCTTGGCGTCCGTAGCAGCTATCCCAGGGTACGACTCGCTCCCGGCCTCCACAATGTTCTCCCAGTGTGCCGTCAGGGAAATGTAGAGTCCCTGGCCAAAAGCACTTGTCCATGTGTCAGTTGTTAAGTGGACCTTCCAAATTACTGGGTTGGTCAGGGCACGGGTGATGTTACGGGACATATGCTGGTGTAAGGCGGGTACGACACACCGGTAAAAATAGTGGTGGCTGGGGACTAAGTTGGGACGGACGGCCACCGCCATCAGGCTGCGGAAAGCCTCTTTGTCCACAAGCCTAAATGGCAACATTTACAGGGCCAGCAATTTGGAAAGGTGCGCATTTAGTGCTATGGCCTATGGGTGGGTGGCTGGGTATTTGCGCTTTCGTTTAAAGGCCTGGGGTATGGACATCTGTACACTGCGCTGGGACACAGAACTGGATGTGGTAGATGATGGTGCTTGCGAAGGTCCAGGTACAGGGCAGGAGGCATCCTGGCCTGCATCCTGGACAGGGTATTGGCCAGCATGTAACACAGGGGAAGAGGAAGCAGTGGTGTGACCCGCAGACAGTGATTGTGGACCCAGGCATTCGGCCCACCTATTAGGGTGTTTGATGCCATGTGGCGGATCATGCTAGTGGTGTTGAGGTTGCTAGTATTCATGCCCCATTTTGGTACGGCACAGGTTGCAAATGACAATTCTTTTATTGTCCGCACTTTCCTCAAATAAGTGCCAGACTGTGGAACATGTACCCCTTGGCAAGGGAGATTGCCGCAAGGGGTTGTTCTGGGGAACAGTTGCGGGGCAGTTAGGTGTGGCCTGCCTTCTCCCTTTTGCCACCCCACTGCGTCTTCCAGCCTGTTGCGGTGCTGCGAATGCCTCCCCCTCTGTACTGCTGTCCTCGCTCGGCTTGCCACCTTCCCAGGTTGGGTCAGTGATTTCATCGTCCACCACCTCCTCTTCCACTTCCTCACTCTGGTCATCTTCCTGACTTGTTGACCTAACAAGAACCTCACTTATTGACAACTGTGTCTCATCCTCATCATCAACCTCTTGAGACACTAATTGCCAATGACTTTTTGGCAACTGTGTCTCATCATCATCATCCACCCCGTGAAACACTAATTGCCGTTCCCCACCATCATCTTTTTCTGACTGTAGATGCTCAAGAGTTTGGGAATCAGTGCACAAGATCAAGCGGGCTTGGCGAGAGGGCCAAATCAAGGAATGGAGATGAAAAAAGCTCCCTGGAATAGCCGAGTGTGGGATCACGTGTTTGCCAAGACTCTCCATGGGGGGAGGAAGGAGGGTCAGGAGGATTCTGTTGACCAGACTCTTGGCTACTGAGACTGGACTTTGTGGAAGACAGGGTGGTGCTTAGCCGACTGGAAGCATTATCTGCTGCAATCCAACCTACCACCTGGTCACACTGGTGTGACTTCGAGAGTGGTGTCCGGCGCCACCCTGCAAACTGGGACATGAAGCTAGGTATCGTGGATGAGTGTGTTTCTTGTGCTTTAGCAGCAGGCACAGTTTCACCGCGCCCAGAGCCACGGCCTCTGCGTGCATCATAAGCAGCATGGCCACTTCCCTGTCCCTTACTGCTCGCCTTGAGCATATTGAATGGTATATATGCTTGCAAGTATGTCACACGTACAGTAGCGCAGGTTTTGTAAGTGTATGCGCAAATAACTTAAACTGAATGTTACAGTTATTTAGGATGCTCAAACGTTTTACAGTATATGTAGCGCAGGTTATGTCGCTGTCACCAGCGGCGACAAAAATAAACCTGAATGTCACAGATATTTAGGATGTGCAAATGTTATACAGGAGATGTAGCGCAGGTAATGTCGCTGTCACCAGCGGCGACAAAAATAAAACTGAATGTCACAGATATTTTGGATGCTCAAACGTTATACAGGAGATGTAGCGCAGGTAATGTCTTTGTCACCAGTGGCGAAAAAATAAAAACTGAATGTCACAGATATATAGGATGCACAAACGTTATACTCGAGAGGTAGCGCTGATAATGTCACTGTCACCAGTGGATAAAATTAAACTGAATGTCACTGATATTTATGATGCACAAATGTTATACAGGAGATGTAGCGCAGGTAATGTTGCTGTCACCAGCGGCAAAACAATTTAACTGAATGTCACAGATATTTAGGATGTGCAAACGTTATACAGGAGATGTAGAGCAGGTAATGTCACTGTCACCAGTGGCTAAGAAAAAATTACACTGAATGTCACTGATATTTAGAATGCGCAAATGTTATACAGGAGATGTAGCGCAGGTAATGTCGCTGTCAGCAGCGGCCAAACAATTGCGCTGAATGTCACAGATATTTAGGATGCGCAACTGTAACACAACAGATGTATCAGAGGTTGTGTCACTGTTAGCAGCGGCCAAACAATTGCACGCAATTTAGCGCAGGTTGCGCTAATAATATATATTGCAGCCAGATAAAACAATAGTCCTTAAAAGGACTTTAGGGTCTCTAACACCCTTCAACAATAAACCCTGCCTGAAAAAAAATATACAATTCCTGTCCCTACACTATCTGTCCCTTCTGCTGCAGCTCTCCCTGACTAAGACTGGCCGAACCACGTGTCATCAATGACTCGTTCCGGCCAGACAATCACTGTAATGCCAGTAAACAACAAGGCTACGGCATTACAGGGAGTGCCAGTACCTCCCCGCACATTTATTGGATGCATAGCAGACAACAAACGCGCAGGGAGGAAACTCGAGAATTGCGCTTGAGCAAACGCTGTGTTCAGCCGAACACCACGATGTGCCGAGCATTGCGATGCTCGAGTCAAAATGGTGTTCGGACGAGCATGCTCGCCCAACACTATTCCATAGTACTAGTTTCTGAAAAAAAAAGGGTATGCTAAGAGTTTGATTCAAGACACTATAGATAGAGCAAGGAATAAAACACTGTCTCAGTGTTTAAAATTCAGTCCAGTCCCTGGCAATAAAACAGATAAAGATCATACGCGTAATTTTATTACACAATATAATGTGTATCATAACAATAATTGAAAATTCCAATCCAAACATTGGCCCTTGTAACTTAAAGACCTCACATTAGGCAGGAACCTACCATCCTACCCCCAACCTAACCTTTTATTGGGCCAATACTCAAAAAAATACAGTAGCCCCTTCATGCCTCAAACTAATTTTAAAAGAGCAAGGCAGAAAAATGAGCTCCTCCCTGGCTAAGAGCAGTGCGCTCTGATTGGATGCGCTAACAGCCAGGTTGAAGAGAACTGCCCCCAGTGAAACTGCGAGTCTCCGCCTAGTATAACCGAGTCGGCTCATTATAATATAAGGCGCCAAAATCAACGAGGCCAACAGCAAATGGAGGGGTCTTTGGGGGGGGGGGGGGAGTGCCATGGCATCAGTGTGGGCCGCCCTATAAGGTAAGACCATAATTAGACTAGGGCTAAACTGATGAAAGGTCTTCTTTAAATATGAACCAGTTTTTTGGGGCAATTTGCTCCAAAATTCTGGCACATTTTATATTAGTAAATCTGCCCCATATGCAGAGTTTTTTTTTATATAGAAGTGTGGCTACCTAGAAATCAAGCAAAACATTTCTCTGAATTTCTCAATAGAATATAGGTGTAACTTGCAATATATCCAGCACGTATATGTAAAGTATGAGCATTTAGTATATGTATTACGGATGCATCGCAATAATGGGTTATATGTAAGTGGGTTGAACCTTATGCATTTACATACAGCACATACAAGGACTGTAGATGTATCCTTTGAAAAGGTTTGCATGTTGTTTTTTAAATATGTTAGATGGTTATCTGAGGACTGCTCACTAATTTATGTTTTTCTGCTTGTACATACATATCATTTTTATGTTATGCTGTGTTCATGCCTTTATATTATATGTCATTTGGACTGTGAGATAATTGGTGGCACTGCCAACCTGTTCTGGCTGGTCACAGGAGTGACAGTTTTCTGGGTTAATCTCCTTTCTCTATTTATGGGGATTCATTTTATTTATTTTATATTCAACTATTTGTTCGTGCAATTGTTTGCTTCAAGTGTGATTCATACTGAATGTTAACCATATTGTGTGGACAGTATAATAAAGCTCATTTGGTAATTGAAATAATTGGTGTTCACCATTTTTAATGTGTCTTTTCTTAGTTTTTTCTTGCTACTTGGGAAGTAGGGATATTAGCATAGATCCAGAATGAACCTGATGCAGAGAAGGAGGTGTGTGTACGGATTTCAGTGCATTGTGACACCGTGCAGTGAGAAGGCCTGCATCCCAAAATGGCCAAAATTCTTTAGAGGTTAAAGGGATTGTTAAACTGGTCAGTTGTTAAAGCTGTTATTTCACATATCTTTAAGGGACATCATTGAGCCTAAAAAGGTGCACATGACTCTAGTTAACTCCTGTTAGGAGATGAGGTATTTTACATGCAATTGGAATATACAGGTATCCTAATGCCAAAATAAAGTGTAAAGGTAAAAGACCACTGAAAAGGAAATAATAATAGAAAAAACTATTATAATAAAAACCTTTTGAAATACATAGTAAAATAAAAACTAAACACAATTCATATTAAGCCAAAACAAAAGAGATCCAAAGCATGACACTCACCATAAAAATCTTCCTCCTAGTCTCCAATTTGCAGCTCTTTATCCTCCTTCATATGAGCACAATTCCGGCAATGAAAATTGCTTGTTGGAATTAACCCCTATAACCAGTTTTTCTGTTTTGCATGTATCTACCCCTCACTAATTGGTCTCTTACATTTTTCCATCGCCTAAACAATACAATGGAGGATATTTCGCCCCACCGACTAGTTCAGGATCGGATGCAATCAGATGCCAATATTTTTAATGGCCCTTTTAATATTATCTGCCATAGGGCTATACTGAAATGACAAGATAAAAAAAGTTTTTTTTTTTTATTACTTTACTCGATAATAGCTCCTCTCTATTTTGATTTAGGGCTCTAGTAAAGGCTTCAGATATGATAATTTCTGGGTAACCACCAACCATAAAATCCAGTGCCTGTTCTAGGAATGTATCATATTCACTATTATTGCACCATAACTTGAGGAATTGACTGCATGGCAAAGATCTTTTGATATGATCATGGTGATAACTATGTGTCACGGCTGAGGATGGGGGAAACCCTCAGCCGTGAGGTGCCAGATGCTGTAGGCCTACTCGGCCAGGAGAACAGGATAGGGAGCAGGTCACCTCCTAACAGCGTCCCTACCCTGACCCTAACTCCTAACTGCATGGGCCGACCTTAAAGGTAGGAGGACCCATGCGCAGGAACCTCGGATCCCTAACTCACCCTCCGTCCGGTCCCTGCGCTAGGAGTCAGGGTAAGACGACCTACTCCTCCTAGACGCGGAGGAGCAGGAGTCTCACTGGCCTAGCTGTTGGGAAAAAGGGGAACACAAACAGTTTTACGGGTATGGCAGGCGAACTAGAAGTTCCTCCAACCTGCCACAGCCTTGCTGACTGGATCCCTGAGCAACAGGAATCCAGAACCGTAAACTGCACAAAAGTGACAAGGAAGGTACCAACAGAACATCACATACAACATGACATACCAGAAGGCATAAACATAAACTTAAACTTAAATCTATGACCACAGTGGTGGCTCTCACAGGCAGATGGAAAAACACAGGAAGCTGCTATCAGCAAGCATGCTGAAGCAACCTCCTGAGCCCTGCCACAGAGAGAGGTTATATAGGCCCAAAGTGGCCACACCCAAAGGAAGGACACACCCAGTGACATCACACACACACTGGGAAGGGAGTTAACCCTACACACACCACAGAAGGGAAACTCACAAAAAGGAAAAGTGTCCAACAGATCACACTGTGGCCGTTGCCGCAAGCAACGACATGGGTGGCACACGTGTCCAAGGAGTCAGCCCGAAGGCCGGGACACTGCCACCACATGTATAAAATACCACCTAAGGTTGCCACGGGTAACCACAGTGCGGGGAATGATGTCCGTGCGCACACAAACATAAAACACAGCGCACACCAGACATACAAACGTGCATCCACACACAACTCCCCGGGAACCGCACACAAGGCTGTTGTCCGCGGCAACCGCACCGAGGCCAACTACATAATGCCTCAGCTGCGGTTGACACAACAACCAAAACCGCGGGCAACTGTATGCGACTCCCAAGGAGTCACGACCATAACCGTGGCCGTGACACTATGATTGTGTAAAAGAGAATTGGTGGTAGTAGATTTCGTAAACCCCTTTGTCAATAATTACAGTATCCAAAAATTCCACACTATTTCCTCCAAAATGTGATTTTAATATCATATTTAGTTCATTAACAATTATATACTCCACAAATGAATGGAATTCTTTCTCTGCACCTGACTAAATGACTAACACATCATCTATGAATATTGGATATGTTTAATAAATGGATTGTTCACATAATAAATATATTTTTCCTCCCATAATGGCAAGAACAGATTAGCAAAGGTTGGCGCCACTGGCGTGCCCATAGCTGTACCAGTGCGCTGGGCATACCAGTGGTCACCAAACCTAAAAAACATTATTGCACAACAAAAAAGACTCGCAGACAAAGTCAATACATTGTTCACTTTTACCAGACCTCTCTAATAGAGTTTTTATGACCTCAATGCCAACGCCCTGGTGTCTCTAACCACGGGGAATGCAGGTGAACTCACAAAGTGGTAATTGCCACAAACTTACACTATGAACTTATAATCTGAGAGACTTCCCGGGTTTCCCGGCACTGTGGCCTGCTACGAAAGTGACTGATACCATAAGACAGGGGTAACCGCAGCAGAGTGGCCTTGCTCCTGGAGGGAGGCCAGAACCGTGGGAATAGTAATAGACGAACATCCTCGTCTCTGGATAGATCATCAGCATCTGATCGGCTGGGGTCTGACACCCAGGACCCCCGCCGATCAGCTGTTTGAGAAGGCAGCGGTGCTCCAGCAGCGGCGCGGCCTTCTCACTGTTTACCGCTGGCCCAGTGATTTCACGACTAGTATAAACTAGCGTGGGCGAGGCTAAGCTCCATTCAAGTGAACAGAGCTTAGCCCCGCCTACACTAGTTGATACTAGTCGTGACATCACTGGGCCAGTGGTAAACAGTGAGAAGGCCGCGCCGCTGCTGGAGCACCGCTGCCTTCTCAAACAGCTGATCGGCGGAGGTCCCGGGTGTCGGACCCCCGCCGATCAGATGCTGATGATCTATCCAGAGAATAGATCATCAGTTAAAACAAAGTGCAGAACCCCTTTAAGCAAAAAGCATAGATGAGGTAGGCAAATCAGAAATCATATGTCCTACCACAATCCGGGGGGTTCCAGTGCACATCCATGAATCCCGGAGGGAAAGCAAAAACCATCTATCCCTGGGCTAGATGATGATGTGGTATTGAAGGACAGGGTGGGAAAAGAACTGTCCCCGATATTGCCCTACAGGGGGGTGCTATTCTGGCCCTGATAGCCTAACCACAGACCACCCGCCCTGATAAGAGCGACCCCATCCGGAACCTTACCCTATATAAAAATGGACTTAGTATGCCCCTAGCCCCTAGGCCCCTGACTTCCAGGTGATCACTATATAGATCTATGTGTTTTTGACTCATTATAAAAGTATAAGTATATCGCACCCCTCTGTGTATCACACATATAGATAGCACACCTATACTAGTCCTTAAAATGAGTTTTGTGGCCCTATTAGCTAGCGTTTGGTGTCCCTAACAGCCTGTCCCTGCTCCACACAGCAACTTCTCCCTGCACTGGCAAAACACTGAATGTAAAATGGCGGCCAGATCAGGTTTATTTATAAAGTAGGGGGTATGTCCATGTGCTGAAATGTCTCAATTGGCTGTCCTGTACCACCTGATGGATGTGTCATGGGTCAAAGTTCTTCATAATGTAAAAGAATATGGCGGGCGCGAATTTCTCCATATGTTCGCATGTTTGACGAATCGCGAACACGCAAAGTTCGCCGCGAAACGACCGCCGGGCGAACAGCAAGGCCATCTCTACCTGGGAACCCGAGGCCGAAGGGCCAGCGGTAGGGGTGACTGCCATTTCGGTGGAAGATGGGGAGACAACCCCACTGAGTCTAATGGTGGGAGATGTGCAGGACTTGCCACCGGGGGCTGAGCTGGCAGACCTCAATGTCTCCGGGGATAATTTTGGTACTGCAAAACACCAGGACCCAACCCTATCCCAAGCCTGGGAAAATGTATTAATAGTAGATGGTGAACCACAACAAGCTTGGGCAGAGTCGGTGTTCCCCGTTTTTGTGGTATCAGGACATGTTGTACCGGGTAAACCAGCTGCGGGGTGAACCCATTGAACAGTTGGTGGTGCCCCAGGCTTATCACAAACTCTTGTTAGAGTTAGCCCACCAACATGTTCATCTGGGAATGCAGAAAAAACAGGACCGGATACTACAACGTTTTTACTTACCCAGAGTGTTTAGGGAGATGGATGAATTCTGTAAATCTTGCCCGACCTGCCAGGCAACTAGCCCCCAGCACCTTTTCCGCAGTCCCTTGGTACCTCTCCAGATCATCGAGGTACCATTTGAGCAAATCGCTATGGACCTCGTAGGCCCAGTACCGAAGTCCGCTAGAGGACACCAACACATCTTGGTCGTCCTAGACTATGCCACTCGGTACCCGGAGGCGGTGCCACTGTGACATACATTGGCTAAACTTATAGCTAATTAGCTAATGGAGATGTTCTCCCCAGTGGAGCTACCTAAAGAGGTTCTGACTGACCAGGGGACCCCTTTTATGTCCAAGGTCATGAGGAAACTCTGTAAGTTGCTGCATATCAAACAGTTACGGACGTCCGTGTACCATCACAAATGGACGGTCTTGTTGAAAGGTTTAACAAAACACTAAAAACCATGTTAAAAAGGGTGGTGTCTAAAGGTGGGAAGGACTGGGACCTTCTTCTGCTCTATCTCATGTTCGCTGTGCGAGAGGTACCCCAGGCCTATACTGGGTTCTCGCCCTTTCGAACTGCTATATGGCAGACATCCTTGTGGTTTGTTGGATGTAGCCAAAGAGGCGTGGGAACAGCAACCCACTCCGCATAAAAGTTTCCTTGAGTATGTTACCAAGATGCAACAGTGGATAGAGACCGCTTTGCCTCTTGTCACGGAGCATATGGAGGCTGCTCAGTGAGCCCAGAGTCGGATCTATAATCAGCAGGCTCAGGTCCGGATCTTTAACCTGGGTGATCGGGTATTGGTTCTGGTGCCGATCGTGGACAGTAAGTTCCTGGCCAGGTGGCAGGGGCCCTACGAGGTACTTAAAAAATTGGAGAGGTAAATTACAAAGTACACCAGCCAGGGAGGCAAAAGCCGGAGCAGGTGTACCATGTGAATCTACTCGTGGAAAGATAGGGAAACCTGTACTGAAGACAGCCCGCGGCCAGGTTTTCTAGGGTTTCAGCCCCATTGTCTGAAGCAAGGGTAGCGGCTGCCACAGTAAGTATTGCTGTCAGCCTCTCCTCTAAGCAGGTTCAGGAGGCCAGGGAGTTTATTAGCCGGAACACGGATGTGTTTTGGGATCTCCTTGGATGCACTTCCACAATTCGGCATGACATTGTCACTGAGCCTCAGGCTAAAGTCCGGCTAAAACCATACCGGGTACCCGAGGCTCGGCGACTAGCCATCTCAGAGGAAGTGCAGATGATGCTGAGGCTAGACATCATTAAGGAGTCTAAAAGTGAGAGGGTTAGTCCTATAGTCCAATAGTGCTAATACCCAAGTCGGACGGGACACTCCGGTTTTATAACGATTTCCAAAAAGTAAACGAGATCTCTAAAATTGATGCATATCCCATGCCTCGGGTGGATGAGTTTATTGAGAGGTTAGGCCAAGCACGGTATTTTTCTGTTTTGGACCTCACCAAAGGGTACTGGCAAGTACCCTTGACGGAGGCTGCCAAAGAGTAAACTGCCTTCATCACACCAGAGGAGCTATACCAATATATGGTGTTACTCTTTGGTATGCATGGCCCCCTGCCACTTTTCAACGGCTCATGGACATTGTGTTGCGTCCACATCGTCGGTACGCTTCGGCTTACCTGGACGATATTGTCATCCACAGTATCGACTGGTAAAGTCATCTACCCAAAGTGCAGGCTGTAGTGGACTCCCTTAGGAAGGCTGGAGGAGACTAAGTACCTGGGGTACATCTTTGGACGTGGACTTATCAAACACCAAGTGAATAAAATAGAGGCGATTGGGAATTGGCCCCGACCTGTCACCACGAGGTAAGTAAAGTCATTCCTGGGAATGGTGGGCTATTATATGAGGTTTGTTCCCCATTTTGTCACTTTAGCGGCTCCATTAACAGGGCTCTTGAAGGAATGGAAGTCCATGATGGTCCGCTGGAATGACCAGGCGGAAGAGACTGTTTGGGGAGAAAGTTCCATCTGGTGACTGCCCACTCCCCTCTCAAGTGGTTGAGCCAGGCCAAGGAGAGGAATGCTTGGGTCACCAGATGATTCTTGTCATTACAGAGCTTTAAGTGCTCAGTGGAACACAGGGCAGGCCGCTTGCAGGGAAACGCCGATGCCCTGTCCCGGGTACACTGTCTGGCAAGTGTTCGCCCCCTCAGGGTTGAAGAAAGGGAGGTATGTAGGAAGTCGCAAAGGACCGTCGTTGATGGAAGGTATGTGTCACCGAGGTTCCTGGCCTCGGTGGAGTAAGAGCCAGTTTTCATGTGTCAGCAGCAGTTGCTGTTTGACACCTTGCTATTTAGTATAGCTGTAATAGCTGATCCGGGATGGCTCTTACTGGGAGTAGTCAAGCCGGGTCTTGACTTGCCTATATAAAAAACCCAGCCAGCAGTGTCAGCTGGTGGTAATTACCTCTCTCTCTGACAGAGGAGCTATGGCAATCACTGGATTGGGATCTGAGCCGTGTGCTAGGCTGGAGGCCTGAGTTTGGGAGATCTGCTCTGTCCTGAGTAATGCCGATCAGGTGTGAACTAACACCTAGGATAACAGGTGACTTTTTTGCTGTATGAACTGTCTAGGTGTGAATGAACACCAAAACTGCAAATTAACTGTTATTTTGTATTGTTGCCATAAGTGTGAATAAAACACTGACATTTTTGAGTTACAAACTGGACTTTGCCTCTATACTGTGTCCGCTTGTCCTGTCTACCAGAGCGAATCCCCACAGGGTATATAGACTGGCAACATCAATTGTTGCCATACTGTAACCTTCCTGCCAGGACACATTCGTCAATTGTTGTAACAATGTTTTGGTGTCTAACAAAATAGACGGGACCATTTTAAGAAAAGGTTTCAAAAAAGTCTAGATCAGGGGTGTCAAACTCAAATTCATCGGGGGCCTCATCAGCAGTTTGGTCACCCTCAAAGGGCCGGAAAACTTAGTTACTTGGCTTGGCCCTTGGGGATCTCGGACGCCACTTCCACACTTTGGCCGGGGGCTCGGTGGAGCTGATGAGGTGTTTTATCCTAATGAGAAATATTTCATAATAAGTATTTGGAGATAATAGCAGCCCCCAGTAATAACAGCCCCTCTGTGCCAGTAATAACAGCCCCCGCCAGTAATAACAGCCCCCCCTTTGCCAGTAATAACAGCCCCCCCTTTGCCAGTAATAGCAGCCCCCAGTAATAACAGCCCCTCTGTGCCAGTAATAACAGCCCCCAGTAATAAGAGCCCCTCTGTGTCCGTAATAATAGCCCCCAGTAATAAGAGCCCCTCTTTGTCAGTAATAACAGCCCCCAGTAATAACAGCCCCTCTGTGTCAGTAATAACAGCCCCCAGTAATAACAGCCCCTCTGTGCCAGTAATAACAGCCCCCAGTAATAACAGCCCCTCTGTGCCAGTAATAACAGCTCCCAGTAATAAGAGCCCCTCTGTCTCAGTAATAACAGCCTCTCTGTGCCAGTAATAACAGCCCCCAGTAATAACAGCCCCTCTGTGCCAGTAATAACAGCTCCCAGTAATAAGAGCCCCTCTGTGTCAGTAATAACAGCCCCCAGTAATAAGAGCCCCTCTGTGTCAGTAATAACAGCCCCCAGTAATAAGAGCCCCTCTGTGTCAGTAATAACAGCCCCCAGTAATAAGAGCCCCACTGTGTCAGTAATAAGGGCCCCTCTGTGCCAGTAATAAGAGCCCCTCTGTGTCAGTAATAACAGCCCCTCTGTGCCAGTAATAACAGCCCCCAGTAATAACAGCCCCTCTGTGCCAGTAATAATAGCCCCCAGTAATAACAGCCCCTCTGTGCCAGTAATAACAGCCCCCAGTAATAACAGCCCCTCTGTGCCAGTAATAACAGCCCCCTTTGCCAGTAATAACAGCCCCCAGTAATAATAGCCCCCCCATTGCCAGTAATAATAGCCCCCCCTTTGCCAGTAATAATAGCCCCCCCTTTGCCAGTAATAACAGCCCCCCCTTTGCCAGTAATAACAGCCTCCGCCATCAGTAATAACAGCCCCCCCTTTGCCAGTAAAACAAACAGCCCCTCCTTTGCCAGTAATAACAGCCCCCGCCAGTAAAAGTATTGTACATAATAAAAAATAATAAAAAAAACACATACTTACCTCCATGTCAGTGATGCGATGCAGGCCTCTTCTGGCCTGTGTCCCACGCTGTATGGCTCAGGCAGCGCGATGACGTCATCGCACCGCCTGCGTTGGCCTCTGATAGGCTGCAGGCACTAGGCCGGCAGCCTATCAGAAGAAGGGAAAGGGACACGCCTCTCCCTCCCCTACCGCAGCACTGGCAGGCATCTGTATCGCTGTCCTGAGGACGGCGATACAGATGACTGGAGATGAGCGCTTCCACAATGGAAGCGCTCATCTCCCTGTGCCCAGCCGCCGCCGCCAGCTCGCTCGCCTGCCGCATATCGGCCGCGGCTGCGCGGGCCACATGACGAGGTCTGGCGGGGACGGATTCGGCCCGCGGGCCTTGTGTTTGACACCCGTGGTCTAGATACTGTGATAAAGGGTCAGTGACAGACCCCCTGCCAGCCCCAATGGGCCAACCAGGAGGTCTCCTTATGAATCTTGTGAAGAAAATACCAATTAGCTTTGGAAGGACTGGGTGGGAATAGACAATTTCTCGGATATTGTTTTACTTTCCACATTTTTCCGTAACAGGAAGCGTAATTTTTGTTGTATTTTGACAATCAGATAACAATATATAGGTGGTATAATCCTGTAATTATCACATAGATTCCACATAATAATACTCACGGTTCATGATAACTATATTTCCACCCTTGTATGCAGGTTTGTTTATAAGCATTTTATGATTTTTTTTTTAACAATTTCAGGGCGCAGATTTCACAATTTACTAACAGTCTGTGGCTAAATCTGGCATTTTTATCTCACTTGCCACAGCCGGTGAAAATTGTATAGCAAACTCCCTGGAGAACAGGTTGGGACCCTAAACCCACTCCACCTCTAAAAGTAGTGACATCTGTGTCATCCGAACTTTCCACAATATCCACATCAGTACACAATTCCACCAGATCGCATATGGCTTGCTTTTCACTTGGATATGCTTCACTAAATAGTATAAATCCCAATGTCCCCACTGATACTGGAGTTTCACCCTCTAGTGATGGTTTATTAACATGGGGAGACAATTCATATTAATTAATAGTTAATTCAAAATTAATGAAAAAATATATATATATAACCCACAGAATAAATCTACAACATAATTTTGAGTTTTCAGAGAACAATAAAAAGCAAAACATAAGAAAATTTTTGTTCAACAAAATATTTTCACAAAAGAATATACACCCCAGAAATGCAAATAAAAGACCTAAAACTGCAACTCCAGCGGAAAAAAATGTAAAAGAAGTTATGGTTCCCAAAATGGAAAAATTACTATAAGTGTGTCCTTTGTACTGGTGCCTTGCAGCGCTGGGGTCCTAGGTTCGAATCCAACCAAGGACAACATCTGCATGGAGTTCTCCCCGTGTTTGTGTGGGTTTCCTCCAGGTATTCTGGTTTCTTCCCACACTCCGAAGACATACTGATAGGGAACTTACATTGTGAGCCCCATTGGGGACAGCTTGATGCTAGTGTCTGTAAAGCGCTGCGGAATATGTCAGCACTATATGTGTGTAAAATAAATAAATAAAATAAATAGATGGGACAAACCCTTTAATAGGGTATATGGAAAAAGGCTATTCAGCATCACAAGTGTCACAGTATGTGTGGGAGATATATCACCAAGTCAAAAGACAGTTTGTTGCATTGCATTATGGTAAAACTCCTAAAGAAAATATTTCGGAAATGTCATTCCACAATATCTCTAATCTCCATATTCCTAATAAACACATTCTGCAAATTATTACTGAACTATGATTTTTTAATCTTGAGAAGTATTTCATTTTAAGTCTCAATGGTAGACTCCTACATTGTCATATTAACCTTACTCAGAGCATGAGTAATCTAATATGCTGGCTGTATTAATATATTGTAGTTTGGATAATTTTGTTACATCACTTCAATTTCAAAGCAGCACTTAAATCCTCATCAAAGAATTATCATTGGAAGTAATCTCCAAGACTAGCTGAAATGATAGTAATTATGGATGATGATATTTATGAATCCATTAACCTTTCTTGTGTTCTTACAAGTAGTTACAATCTTTGATCCTTTCTGGGATGACCCTGATTCTACGCTGACTGAAGGATGCCTCCTATGAAAGAAGACAAGTCGCCCCATAAATTGAAAGTATTTGCAACAGTTTTTTTTAAATAATTGGTGTCATATTTAACATTAAGCAGAGCAGGCGCCATGCACATACAAAGGTAGCAATTTACTTTCATTAAATGCGAATCAGGGTAGAGAACCTTAGGATTCCTTTGGGCAAATTACAAGGTGTTAATAATAGCAATATAATGGCTGCAATTTTTGTACTTTGCCCACACATATAATCTGTTTGAGTGCCTTGTAGTATTGTCTCTCAGTTTATATAAAGCCAAGATGGTCTTAGAATATGTTCAGCAATTTTAATTTCACATCACGTCTCCATTTAGTGTCTGTTTTCTGTAATATGTGATTGTTAGCTAAAAAGCAATGGCCAAAGGCAAGTCATGACTGGGCATGTTGAGTCTCCTATAACTTTTTTCCTTTGGTAACTTGCATTCCAAAAATGTCTTATCACAGATGACTATGGTCAAGCAGCAGATATCCTGTTCACTGATTATTATGGCATTACATTACTCTTTTAATATTTTTCTGGCCAATTTTCTAGCTTTGTATACATTTTTAAAATTCCAGTGAATGGGTTAATACTACTTTTATGCCTCTAACTGATATCATGATTGTGGCGTACTTGAAGCTAAAGTGAACCTAAAGTTATATTCTGGGAAATTTTAACAAACAAATATTTGTCAACTTATCCTAATATTTGCCCATTATCAAGCAGGTGAGGGGCTGGCGGTTGAGTTAGAAAGCCTAGCTATGGCTCTTTATTAGGACTGTTTTTTTACAAGCAAGTGGGAGTGTTTTCCACAATACAACATGGAAGCCATGCGCATTTCAAATTGTCTTCACCTTTCAATGTTTAACAGTACAAGTTTATTACCCTACATCACTTCTAGAAGTTGGATTTCTAAAATATGGTACATAGTGGAAAATTGTTTATGCAGGTTCATATGACCAATATGAGTTCAAAGTATCACCACCTCAGAGCATAAAGTTGTAAAAGTACCATATAAGGTTTGTCATATAAAATGTAAAACATGAAATCAACTTGGATCAACTTGCAGGATAACAGGCCGAACTGGAAGGACAAATGTCTTTTTTTGGCCTTATATACTATGTAAATATATAAAAGGCCATTAGTTTAGCGTGTTTAGATTTGCACATTAAGGAATAGTTGGATACAAAAGGCAAAGTAGTCGTATGCAGTAGATGTTACCTATGTACTCAACAAAATACTTAAAAAATGCAGCATCCTACTAAGACTCCTTCAAGTGTTTAGACTTCTGCTAAGCCTTTAGTAACAATAAGCTGCAGAGACTAAAGTGTTCCTAATTCTATGGCTCCACAATTAGAGAAAACCTTACACCATTCAGACTGGACATCTGGTCTGAAGATAACAAATCCCTATGCCTGTAGTAGCTACTAAGTCTGAGTATGTGTTCCTGGTTGTTGCACCAGGTGACCTGGGAGCTCAGTAAAATAACTCAGTGCTTGACCTGTGCTTGACCTGTCTGCCACAGTGATATAGATACCCATTTGTTTCCTTCAGAACTTTATTAGTCCCTATGCATAATCATGAAATGCCCAGAAAGTGGCATCTAAATAATGCATCATCCATTATACATGGAGAACTGTAGATATACGATATATATATATATATATATATATATATATATATATATATATATATATATGCAGTATATATAGAGAGAGAGATACAGTTTTGTTACAGGGTGCAAGGGATATCATTAGTTACCAAGATATATTTCATTATTTTCTTGCATTATTGAGAATTGTGAGACAGCAGTCAGTGTTCAGCAATAAAATTCATGCTTCATAGGCAGTAAGAAAAGAATTGTTTTTTAAACAGGATTAGACAAAGACACATAAGCATATAAAAATATATCCAGTACTTAAAAGAGAAGTAAAAATAACATTAAAGTGTGCATAAAAATATGAAAATGCATAATTGATATTTGCACTCCAGCGAGGTAAAGTGATAGACTATATGAAGGTAGTTTCCCTGATTTAATTTGTGTGATAACAGGAAATCAGTAAATTTTGCTCATTTAATTTGTATGTGAAAGGAAGTTCATAGTCTTTAAAGAAAATCATATGGGGCACATTAACATTATGAGTTAATAGAAAAAAATCAACTAAAACCAAGGTTGCTCTGGGCATTTCTGCATTTACTTGGCACTCTGGTTTAAATTCTTTTGTCTTGTGTCATTTTGCAACATAGTTATTGACAGAACTTCTCTTACTTCAGTTGTGTGATGAACAAGTCGCTACATCTAGACAGAACGACTCCATGATATGAGCTGAAATGTAATTACAGTAATGACTTCATTGAATGCTTTTGTTTATGTTGATTTTGAATATTTAGGTTCTGTGGTTTTAACTCAGGAAAGAATAAAAACAGTTCTAATTGGACTCAAGCCATTGGTAAACAGCCACTTTCTTGTCTACCATAAGCATAAGAGGTGTGTCATTAACCATTCATTTATCTTTTTTTGTTAAAATGTCTCCTGCTTGTCAAATATTACATATAAGCACATTAACAAACTTTATATATGCACAGAAATGAATCCATAGCAAGGCAATGAAATATTATTAAAAAAATAATGCTGGAAGGAGCGATATTTTGCAAAAAAAACTTTGATATTTCATAGCGACATATCAAGGGTTTTGATCAGTGGGAGGTCTGAGGGCTGAAACCCCAACCAATTGCTAGAAAAGCACTCACAGAGAGCGTTGTCTCTCCTGGCTGCAAGAGACGGATTCAATAGAAAGTCTATGAGTCCGTCTCCATTACGTCTCCTGCAAAGAAGGTAATTGTAAAAAAAGGGCTGGCACTCGACAAGAAATCCTGGCACTCTACAATATTAGGACAATTTATTAAAAGAAATCCCCCACCCAATAGACATAAACCTTATCAGGTATATTACGAATTATATAAAAGCATACAATGGTTCTTGTAATAGCTTTTATACTAATTGCATGCAATTCTGGTCATTATTGATTCACGGGGCCCTCGCAGGAGAAGGTTAATTTTGTAGGAGCATAAAAATTGTGAGTTGTATATGCTTTATTTTCTTGATGGTATGGCAGTTAGAATATGCATCAGTTCACATTTGGGCTGCTAATAATCAGTGATGAGCGGCAGGGGCAATATTTAGAATTCTCGATATTTTGTGAATATTTGGGTGAATATTCATCATATATTCGCAAATTTGAGAATTTGTGATCTCATTATTTTCAAAATTTGCGATACGAAAATTAGCGAAACCAAAATTTGCGATCAACACTACTCCTAAAGTGAAAAGATATTGCAGCCTTCTCATTGGCCCACAAGCAAGAAGCAGTGGAGGGATCATGGGTACTGATGAAAAAAAATCTAGAATATTGGTGATTAAGAAGATATAGCACTATATTCTAGATATTCGAGAATTTTCAAAGTGCCAATATTCAGGATAAAAATTTGCGATCAACACTACTAATAATTGCAAGAATATGGCTTTGTCTTGATACATTCATATAATATTAGTACCAAATCCAGATATATCATAAACCAGCAGCGTATGCCGGTCGATGACAACTTATGGCAAAAAAGGAAAAAGTCTGGTACCGTGTTAGCCAATAGAAAACTAGTTTAGTGCTCTCATTAAGAGAAACAAAATAAGAGTATTGCAGGTTTGATACCTTTTAATGGCTAACAAAAATAGAAGTAATGATGTTACAAAGCGAGCTCGATTTTTGTTAGCCATTAAAAGGTATCAAACCTGCAATACTCTTATTTTGTTTCTCTTAATGAGAGCACTAAACTAACTTATGACAAGTCATACCCGGCATTCAGTGTGTCTATACTTATGCTTCTTAATAAATTAGTCGCACCTCTGGCAGTCTATGCACTAGATACTGTCTATGACGCACAATGCAACATCCTTACGTCCAGGTTCAATCAAAAGGGGTACCCCAGTAATATCATTGTGAGCGCCAGAGAAAAAGCAAATAAGCTGACTCAACTAGAAAGCCTAGCCCCCCCCAAAAAAAATAGAGGACAAAAACGCTTTCAGCTCCTACTGTTATAACTTCATAACAACTTATAACCAAAACCATAATGCCATTAAGGCGACACTGGGGAAACACTGGCACATCCTAAAAAGAGATCCCATACTCAGCCAAATCATCCCGGGGAACCCCAAGTTTACGTATAGAAGAGCTAAAACTCTGAAAAACATCTTAGCTCCGAGCAAAATGAGAGTAGCAATACATCCCTCCAATGAGGATAAGGATATTGAGGCCCCTAAAGGAAGTTTCAAATGCGGTCTTCAAGATGTCTCTGTTGTACTAGTATCAACCAACAATCATCCTTTCATAGCAAGAGTACCGGGGAATCATTCCAAATCCAATACCACCTAACCTGCAATTCAAACCATGTCATCTATTTACAAACCGGATTCCAAAAAAGTTGGGACACTATACAAATCGTGAATAAAAACTGAATGCAATGATGTGGAGGTGCCAATTTCTAATTTTTTATTCAGAATAGAACATAAATCACGGAACAAAAGTTTAAACTGAGAAAATGTACCATTTTAAGGGAAAAATATGTTGAATCAGAATTTCATGGTGTCAACAAATCCCCAAAAAGTTGGGACAAGGCCATTTTCACCACTGTGTGGCATCTCCCCTTCTTCTTACAACACTCAACAGACGTCTGGGGAATGAGGAGACCAGTTTCTCAAGTTTAGAAATAGGAATGCTCTCCCATTCTTGTCTAATACAGGCCTCTAACTGTTCAATCGTCTTGGGCCAAATGTTCTCTATAGGTGAAAGATCTGGACTGCAGACTGGCCATTTCAGTACCCGGATCCTTCTCCTACGCAGCCATGATGTTGTGATTGATGCAGAATGTGGTCTGGCATTATCTTGTTGAAAAATGCAGGGTCTTCCCTGAAAGAAATGACGTCTGGATGGGAGCATATGTTGTTCTAGAACCTGAATATATTTTTCTGCATTGATGGTGCCTTTCCAGACATGCAAGCTGCCCATGCCACACGCACTCATGGAACCCCATACCATCAGAGATGCAGGCTTCTGAACTGAGCGTTGATAACAACTTGGGTTGTCCTTGTCCTCTTTGGTCCGGATGACATGGCGTCCCAGATTTCCAAAAAGAACTTCGAATCGTGACTCGTCTGACCACAGAACAGTCTTCCATTTTGCCACACTCCATTTTAAATGATCCCTGGCCCAGTGAAAACGCCTGAGCTTGTGGATCTTGCTTAGAAATGGCTTCTTCTTTGCACTGTAGAGTTTCAGCTGGCAACGGCGGATGGCACGGTGGATTGTGTTCACTGACAATGGTTTCTGGAAGTATTCCTGAGCCCATTCTGTGATTTCCTTTACAGTAGCATTCCTGTTTGTGGTGCAGTGTCGTTTAAGGGCCTGGAGATCACGGGCATCCAGTATGGTTTTACGGCCTTGACCCTTACGCACAGAGATTGTTCCAGATTCTCTGAATCTTCGGATGATGTTATGCACAGTTGATGATGATAGATGCAAAGTCTTTGCAATTTTTCGCTGGGTAACACCTTTCTGATATTGCTCCACTATCTTTCTGTGCAACATTGTGGGAATTGGTGATCCTCTACCCATCTTGGCTTCTGAGAGACACTGCCACTCTGAGAAGCTCTTTTTATACCCAATCATGTTGCCAATTGACCTAATTAGTGTTAATTGGTCTTCCAGCTCTTCATTATGCTCAAATGTACTTTTTCCAGCCTCTTATTGCTACTTGTCCCAACTTTTTGGGGATTTGTTGACACCGTGAAAATTGGAATCAACGTATTTTTCCTTTAAAATGATACATTTACTCGGATTAAACGTCTGATCTGTCATCTACGTTCTATTACAAATAAAATATTGACATTTGCCATCTCCACATCATTGCATTCATTTTTTATTCACAATTTGTTTAGTGTCCCAACTTTTTTGGAATCCGGTTTGTACTTGAGTGCCCGTGTCACCTACAATATGTAGGCCGCACAATACAAACCTTACGTAATCGTTTTAACACACATCGTTCGAAAATCAGAAAAAATATATGAAACACAGTGTGTCCAGACATGCGGCGGAACACCATGAAGGCAATGTTGCAGGGTTCACTATAACACCGATTGAACTCATTCCAATACATCTCCAAAAAGATGTCCAATACATCAGACGTCGGGAGATGTATTGGAATATTTAAACTCAACAGCCTTAATCCGTATGGGCTCAATGAGGCCTTTGAAATCAATCTATAAAAGGAAAGGATATAAATAAATAACAACAATAAAAATAAAAAATACAACAAAGGAAAGCACCATCCTCCAACTAGCTGTGCAAGCAATCCCCCAATTTGCTTATTTTCACCCCCTCGCCATCATTGATATCCTTCATCTCCTGCGATAAAATAGGAGACCATATACCCAAAAGGATCAAAATAAGGCAAAAGAACATGTGCTAGAACGAGAAGCTATTAGACAGGTTGCAGAACATGCTATCTATCTCATATAATTGAAGATCTTTTATATAGATTTGAAAGAGAGAGAGAGAGATATATAGGTGTATATATATTGTATATATCTCTTTTATATATTTTTTTATATTTCTATATATATATATATATATATTTTATATATTTTTTGTTTTATTCTTCTATTATTCTTTTATGTACATATATAAAAATATATATATATACAATTGCAAGAAAAAGTATGTGAACCCTTTGGAATTATATGGATTTCTGCACAAATTGGTCATAAAATGTGATCTGATCTTCATCTAAGTCACAACAATAGACAATCACAGTCTGCTTAAACTAATAACACACAAAGAATTAAATGTTACCATGTTTTTATTAAACACACCATGTAAACATTCACAGTGCAGGTGGAAAAAGTATGTGAATCCCTAGACTAATGACATCTCCAAGAGCTAATTGGAGTGAGGTGTCAGCCAACTGGAGTCCAATCAATGAGATGAGATTGGAGGTGTTGGTTACAGCTGCCCTGCCCTATAAAAAACACAAACCAGTTCTGGGTTTGCTTTTCACAAGAAGCATTGCCTGATGTGAATGATGCCTCGCACAAAAGAGCTCTCAGAAGACCTACGATTAAGAATTGTTGACTTGCATAAAGCTGGAAAGGGTTATAAAAGTATCTCCAAAAGCCTTGCTGTTCATCAGTCCAAGGTTAGACAAACAGTCTATAAATGAAGAAAGTTCAGCACTGCTGCTACTCTCCCTAGGAGTGGCCGTCCTGTAAAGATGACTGCAAGAGCACATGCGCAGACTGCTCAATGAGGTGAAGAAGAATCCTAGAGTGTCAGCTAAAGACTTACAAAAGTCTCTGGCATATGCTAACATCCCTGTTAGCGAATCTACGATACGTAAAACACTAAACAAGAATGGATCTCATGGGAGGATACCACAGAGGACGCCACTGCTGTCCAAAAAACATTGCTGCACTTCTACAGTTTGCACAAGAGCACCTGGATGTTCCACAGCAGTACTGGCAAAATATTCTGTGGACAGATGAAACCAAAGTTGAGTTGTTTGGAAGAAACACACAACACTATGTGTGGAGAAAAAGAGGCACAGCGCACCAACATCAAAACCTCATTCCAACTGTGAAGTATGGTGGTGGGGGCATCATGGTTTGGGGCTGCTTTGCTGCGTCAGGGCCTGGACGGATTGCTATCATCGAAGGAAAAATGAATTCCCAAGTTTCTCAAGACATTTTGCAGGAGAACTTAAGGCCATCTGTCCACCAGCTGAAGCTCAACAGAAGATGGGTGTTGCTACAGGACAACGACCCAAAGAATAGAAGTAAATCAACAACAGAATAGCTTAAACAGAAGAAAATACGCCTTCTGGAGTGGCCCAGTCAGAGTCCTGACCTCAACCCGATTGAGATGCTGTGGCATGACCTCAAGAAAGCGTTTCACACCAGACATCCCAAGAATATTGCTGAACTGAAACAGTTCTGTAAAGAGGAATGGTCAAGAATTACTCCTGACCGTTGCGCACGTCTGATCTGCAACTACAGGAAACGTTTGGTTGAAGTTATTGCTGCCAAAGGAGGTTCAACCAGTTATTAAATCCAAGGGTTCACATACTTTTTCCACCTGCACTGTGAATATTTACATGGTGTGTTCAATAAAAACATGGTAACATTTAATTCTTTGGGTTTTATTAGTTTATGCAGACTGTGATTGTCTATTGTGACTTAGATGAAGATCAGATCACATTTTATGACCAATTTGTGCAGAATTCCATATCATTCCAAAGGGTTCACATACTTTTTCCTGCAACTGTATTTTTTATATATTTTATATATAATATATATTTTTTATACCATCATTTGAACCTCAGATACCTATGTATTCATTCTTTATCATAATTTTATACAATTCATTTTAGTTGTGTACACATTTTATGATTTATAATATTGGCTGCCAAACACATTCCTTTTTATATATATATTTAATAAGTATCGTCTTAAATAAGCTAGAAATCAGTCCTACTCTGGAAAATATACAGATTCCCAGCTCCTAGTAGTGCTTGTGCTGCAGGACAACGGGTCACAAGACCGCACAGCTGCGATCATGTGACACCCTATGTCATTGACTCCAGCCGCCGGCTCAGAATCTCCATCTGAGCATGCGCCGCCACAGCGATCCAAGCATCGCTACTTCCGCCCTCTCTCCACTCGTCTGGCCAGATGAGAGCGGCGTCATGCAACAAACACTTCCGGACTCCAGAGTCACGTGACGCCTGCAGTGGCGATCACATGACCGGGGGTTACATGTTATTTTCTATGGTAAATGATCAGTAATGAATTATGCTAAATTTTAATAAAATAAAGATGCAATTTTATATGTAAACTATAGGATTGCTAACACATGGCCACTGTAACTGAATATTATGAACGTTTACATTTTGGATGACACCTTGTGATGGCTCCTCCCACAAGGGGCGTCACCCAGGTGCATCTTTTTGGCGGTTTTTTTGACAGAATTTATCTATAAATATCAATCCATTTGTATTATTTGTTATATGATTGTGAAACAAACCTGATGAAGGGGAGACTCTGATCCCCGAAACGCGTTGTTTCTATTAAAACAAGAAGAATCCATCCATTAAGACCGTCTCTACCTGTGATTTCGCGCCGACGCAGAACCTCTTTCTTTTACCGCAAAATGTATTTTGGGGGACTGGATATCCCATCCAAGAGACTACAAAATCTGCGGCTGCAGTCCTGGTATAAAGGTCTCATTTATATTAAGTCTACAGTAGAGTTGTGCCTGCCGGAGCACAACCCTAGCAGGTGAGTTTGGATATTTCTCACTTTGATATTACCATCTGGTTGAACATACTACCCTATTGTGCGCTTTGTTTCTTTTTCTCTGTTTCCCTCTTCGGGAGGGGAATTTAGATTCGTCCTTGGCACAAGGGGCCAGTTTCTGACGTAAGTTAGTAAATATGGCAGGCCGTGTGAAGCTCCACCCCTCCCTCTAAGCCCTGTCCCTTTTATAAAATGCAGAGAACCTCTAAAAGTTGGAAACTATAGCACAAATATGGCATGTGCCATAATTTGCAATGTTTTTTGCATCACTATTGTAGCGTACGGACATTCAGTGTCTATAACCGGCTGGCTGTAGTTTGCATATAGGGGGTCATTTATTATATTGAAATAGCCTATATTAGATGTATTTCAGGCACAGATGGTTGCACCACTGTTAGTTGCGCCGGCATCTGCGACCTTTCCCCACTCACGCCAGGTCTAAAATTGTGGGCCGTCTCATTCATCATTTTCTACGCCTGGTTTAGGCATAGAAAATGGTCCAAATGGAAACCAGCTAGGAAGCTTGATGGGCTGAAGGTATGGAGAGGCCTGAGTCTCTTCATAACTTCTGCAGATCCATCACTAGCTATAGGGCTTTTTTAAGACCAGTGTCATGCCAGCAAATATGATGTAGGATATGGAGGTAGCAAGGCAGCACTTCTTACCGACAACTAGGTTATGAGATTCAGCCATGTTGCTGAACTCAGATGACGACTGCCACTAGACTATGATGATGATGGATTGTACAGTGCGGTGTGCTGCGGGCTGTAGCTGTATTGATGAACTCTAACTTGAACAACGTATTTGCCTCTCCAACAGACCCTGCCAACCATAACAACAAAATAACAAAACCAAGATTTGCCGTTCAGACATTCTGGCTTCTCACTTTTTAGTGCCACCCCAAGTGGCCACATTAGTGTACCTACTGTGTAGTAAAATGTCTGCAAAATACTGTTTATAGGAAATAATGGTGCTATAACTATGGTTACCTCATAGTAATGGTTCCCCACCAAGTAAAATACCTATTCAAGTCTGCATTTGTTCCCTATACTCCTGTGTGGTTCTTTCTCCATTACTTAGTCATGCCATGCTGCAGCATGGGCTTTTTCTGAGGAGATTATAAACTCCTGCTATCTAAAACCAGTCAGTTTCTCATTCATTGCCTGAGTATCAACTCCTGACTCGGTTCCATCCAGGCCTTGTTCCTGTCGACTCTGCTGCAAGACACGTTGTTTCTGGTTCCTTATTGATGGCCTGATTCCTTGTTCATGGTCTCTGGTTGCTTGCTACTAGATTCCTTGGATCCTGTCTAGGCATTTGGATTCTATACCTGGCACCCATAGTGCAAATTCTGGCCTTGGCCTCCAGCTTGTTCCTGACTATATTCCTCAGCCCTTGGTCATTCACATCCTGACTAAGTTTGCATTGCTGCAAAAAGTTTCCAAGTAGCCTCAGTGTTAGCAATCCTATGAGATTTCTAGGCCTATTGTTACAATTATTGGACTGAAATCAGCTTTGACTAATTGAGATCTGTAAGTAATTCAGTTCATGTACAAAATGTTTCTTGTTTATTACTAAGTAAATCCTAAATTACTTCCATTTTTTGCAGATATTTTCTTTTGCATGTTTTTTCTTAAAGAACCTGATAGAGCTGGTTATTGTAGGACAGTGATTCCCAATCCTATTATAGTGATGAGCGGCATAGGCAATATTTGAATTTGCGATATTTCGCTAAATGTTTGCTGAATATTTGCCATAAATTCAATAATTTGCAATTGCAAAAATCGTGAATGGAATATGCATGTGTTGTGCACACAATTTCATTACCTATAACATATAATCACACAAAGGTTATATGTCAAAAGCAGGGTATGTGCAAGCCAACAACCTATCCATGAGACAGGTACGGGCAGCCTTGTGCACTATGAGACATTCAAGACCAGCTCTCTATTCTCACAGACTTGAGAGCCAATAAGTACAAAGACTCCAGTAAGACAGCATCAGATGCAATTTGTTTATTTTGTTCAATGTGGGTTGCTGCGGCAAGGTAACGTTTCGGCAACTATGTGCCTTCATCAGACTGCAGAAAAATAAAATAAAAATTGTATCTACATGAGTAAATATGACAGCAGATATTTGTTATACATAATTGCATATAGGAAAATAAAGGAAAAAAGTCTAGACAAACAAGCCCTCAAAAATCTATCAAAAACAGAAAAACTTAATTTTCAAACCAGCTGACAAAAGTGGAGCATTGGTGATAATGGACAAAGACCACTACACCGCAGAAATTTTGAGACAACTTAATGATCAGGATGTCTATGAGAAACTAACCCATAATCCGACATTGGACATAGCCCGTAAAATTCAAGATACACTGACCCTACATATAGACAAAGGAACTATAGATCAGGAAACAGCAAACTTTTTGATCAACAGACACCCGATCATTCCAGTTTTCTACACATTACCTAAAATTCACAAAAATCTGCACAACCCACCTGCACGTCCCATTGTAGCCTCCACTGATTCCATTCTCTTACCCCTCTCCATTTTTCTTGAAAAAATACTTACCCCCGAGATCAAAAAGACCAAATCATTTCTACTCGACACATCTGCCTTTCTCAATATTCTCAAAAATCCGGAACCTTTACAAAAAGACACCATCCTGGTTACCTGGGATGTAAGTAGTCAATACACCTCAATCCAACATACAAAAGGTATAACAGCGGTAGACAAATTACTCCAAAAAACAGACAAACATCCAAATGTGATCTCCCTGTGCAAGGACTTACTTTCAATAGTCCTCTACCATAACTTCTTTTTGTTCCAGGACCAGTTATACTTACAAAAACAGGGGACAGCAATGGGGCCCCTTTATGCCAATAGCTTCATGTCGGATTTCGAAGAAACCCATTTATATCTGGAGGGGCACCACAGAAACACTACTTGATTTCCATAATTACATGAATAACATCACCCCAGAACTACAATTCACCATTCATTTTGACCAAATATCTATCAATTTTTTAGACACACTAGTACTCAAAAATCCGGATGGCAGCCTTACAACTGACCTATATAGGAAACCCACAGACCGCAACAATCTACTGCATTTTTCTCGCTTTCATTCGATTAACATGAAAAAATCACTCCCAACGTCACAATTTCAAAGGATACGTAGAATTGTACAAACCGAACCCATACAGACAAAAATAATTGAAGAAATGCAGGAACGATTCAGGGAGAGAGGTTATCCCCCACACCTGATAAAATACCCAATACATCCCCGAGACCCTAATCGACAATCGGGGAAACATATTCCCTTTGTTCATACATACCACCCATGCGCGAGAAAAATCGAAAACAGCATTAGATCCCATTGGCATCTACTAACTAGGGCTTACCCAGAAATTGAGGAATTCAAAAATCCTATCCTCATGTGTAACAGACGCCCAAAGAACCTACGTGACCTACTGGTCTGAGCAGATATAGGCTCAGCCATTAAAACAAATCGCCAGTCATTTTTAAGGACACCTAAGAAGGGCACTTTTCCTTGCCATCACTGCATAGAGTGCTCACATGTACAAAAAGGCAACAGCATTTCTCATCCATACTTGGGCAAACAATTCCTGATCAATGATTTCTCTACGTGTGATTCTGATTTCGTAGTCTACACACTCAAATGCCCATGCGGACTAATCTATGTGGGCGAAACTACACAAACCATCCGTAATAGAATATGTCAACATAAATCTTCAATTCGTAAACAAAACCTCCTCCTTCCTGTCCCATACCATTTCAAACAAGCTTCACACTCCATCTCTCAACTGAAATTCCAGGTGATAGAACACATCCCAGTACCAAGATGGGGTGGGAGGGGGGTGACAGAGTGAAGCAACTCAAACTAAGAGAAGCCTTCTGGATTCACAAATTAGAAAGTATGGAACCAAGGGGGTTCAATAGGGAGTACGAGATCCAAACTTTATTATAAATGCTGATAGTATGACGATTTTTTTTTTGATTTTTTCGTCTTTTTCTCCACAGGCCCACTGATGCATCAGGACCACTCTAGTGCCGCACTGTATCCTTTTTGTGTTGTGTCTTGTCTATATCTTTTGTCTATACATGTTTTCACTATGTATTATACTTTCCTGTTATCAACTTCGTGACGTCATCGTGATATCCACATGATTTCTATATAGTTATCTATGATACTGTGTATTCAGAAGGAGACCGACTATCATATTCACTTTCTATATCTACTGGCATCTCCCTATTTTATATTCCCCATATCATATATCTTATCTATATAAACCCCCCCTTCTTAGCCTCACTCTTATTTCAGCCTCTTCCACCATTGTTTTCTATATACCTTTCTACTCATCTATCTCTTTCCTCCATCCAATACGCCTGTCATGCGAAGTTGCACTCCACCAACGTACTTCCGGTCGGTGGAACACATCACCGCAAGACTGTGCGTTCCATGTGACGTACTTCCGGACACATTCACTGGCAATTCTTTCTCCTACATTATACGCCTTTTTTCTGAATTCTTCTATATCGTATGATTGTCTCCTACATGCTCCTCTGTCTCTTCTTCCTTACCCATGCGTCTGCCATACAGCGCTGCGCTACAGCGCTGCGCTCCACCAACGTACTTCCGGTTGGTGAAACGCATCGCTGTAACATCGTGCGTTCCACGTGACGCACTTCCGGTAGGGCGGGACACGCCGACGGACCGCGTGGGTATTAATACCAGCCCGGTTTCATCAGCGGACATGGCGCTTCTATACTCTAGCGGTATATCCGCATGTTACCTTCTTTAAATACATGGGAAAAAAATGTATGACTAGCTGTATCCGAGTAATGGGCAACCAACAGAATCAACGGTCATGATATGCACGCTGCTAATTGGGTGTAATTGACTCATTCAAATTAATAGCAGTGTGGAGTTCAAATATTGAGGTCATTCATTCTGTGGAGAAATAGGTGTCAGTTATAGCCCTTATTTAAAGAAGGAGTGCAGCAAATGTTGTACCTGCTGGTTTTAGCCCTTGCTCAGTGAGTAACATGGGTCATTCTCAACCTTGTACCGAAGAAATAAGAACTTTGATCAAGAAATTAATTGAAGCGGGAAAAACATATAAAAAAGTGCAGAAAATATTTGGCTGCTCAGCTAAAATGATCTCCTGTGTTTTAAAATGGCAAACAAAACCCAAAACAAGTCATAGGAAAAGAAATACTATCATCCGAGTAGATCAGGGGTGGGGAACCTCTGGCCCGTGGGCCCTATGCGGCCCATGGGATCATTTCATGTGGCCCTCAGCCCCCTGCCAGAACATATTGTGAAAATGCTAATGACCGCTTCCATTATGGAAGCGGTCATTAGGATGCGGGAGCCACAGGATGATAAGAACAGCACTGCACTGGCTGTCCTCACCTTCCCTGGTCTTCTTCCGGCCCCACGCCGTGTCCTGACACTGTGCGCTGTCAGGTCACACTACAGCGTGGCGGGAAGAAGACCAGGGAGGGTAAGTGAATCTGCCAAGTGGCAGAGCTGTCCGGAGCTGGAGAGGTAAGTTTATTTTTTTATTCATCTTAAATGTCTCATCTGAGCTCTGATTGGGGCTGATCTGAGGCTAATGGGGGGTGGGGAGGGTCTGATTGGGGTCTGATCTGAGGCTAATGAGGGGGTGGGGAGGGTTTGATTGGGGTCTGATCTGAGGCTGGGGGGGTCTGATGGGGGCTGATCTAAGGCTAGGGGGTCTTATGGGGGTTGATCTGAGGCTGGGGGTCTGATAGGGGTCTGATCTGAGGCCGGGGGGACTATTGGGGGTCTGATCTGAGGCTGAGAGGTCTGATTTGAGGCTGGGAGATCTGATCTGAGGCTGGGGGATCTGACGAAGGTCTTATCTGAGGCTGGGGAGTCTGATGGAGCTGATCTGAGCCTAGGGAGTGTCTGATAGGAGTCTGATCTGAGGTTGGGAGGTCTGATGGGGGTGTGATCTGAGGCTGGGGGTCTGATGGGGGTCTGATCTAAGGCTAGGTAGGGTCTGATGAGGGTCTGATCTGTGGCTGATATGGGCTGGGGGTCTGATAGGAGGCTTATTTGAGGCTGATGGGGGTGGGGGACAGATCTAAGGGTTGAGAAAGCGGCAAAGGCAGACACAGTTGTGAATAAAGAGGCAGACACAGTGGAGAGTGAAAGCTGGGTGAACCCCTCTCTGGACTCTCTGGGTTTAGTTTGGCTGCCATTAATGCCAAATAAAGAACTAAATATATAACATTCTCAACTTAAACATTAGACTGCTGTATCTGGTCAAAATGGCACCTATACTACTTGTAATATATAGTGCAGGCGCCATTTTGTGCTGCAAAAATACAGCGCTCTAGATTTTTTTAATTGAAGCGCAATTTCTGTAACTTATCCCTAAGTCACTTATATGTTTGACCAAATATAGCAGTCAAATTTTTATGTTGAGAATTTTGTATGGCCCCCGAACGATATTACAAATAGTGATGAGCGGCAGGGGCTTTATTTGAATTTGCGATATTTCACGAATATTTGGGCGAATATTCATCATATATTTGCGAATTTGAGATTATTTTCTTGATTGTGTAAAAGTGGCAATGTAATATTTGCATAATGCGCGCAAAATACAGGCGTGGGTCACTTTTGCTACATTTTCCAAGCTGCTAGAAGTTTCCTGAGACTGGATAAAATGGTTGGCACAGCAGAACATTGCGGCATAATGCGCGCAAAATACAGGCGTGGGTCACTTTTGCTACATTTTCCAAGCTGCTAGAAGTTTCCTGAGACTGGATAAAATGGTTGGCACGGCTTTACACTGCGTGCAGAAGTATTAGGCAAATGAGTATTTTGACCACATCATCCTCTTTATGCATGTTGTCTTACTCCAAGCTGTATAGGCTCGAAAGCCTACTACCAATTAAGCATATTAGGTGATGTGCATCTCTGTAATGAGAAGGGGTGTGGTCTAATGACATCAACACTCTATATTAGGTGTGCATAATTATTAGGCAACTTCCTTTCCTTTGGCAAAATGGGTCAAAAGAAGGACTTGACAAGCTCAGAAAAGTCAAAAATAGTGAGATATCTTGCAGAGGGATGCAGCACTCTTAAAATTGCAAAGCTTCTGAAGCGTGATCATCGAACAATCAAGCGTTTCATTCAAAATAGTCAACAGGGTCGCAAGAAGCGTGTGGAAAAACCAAGGCGCAAAATAACTGCCCATGAACTGAGAAAAGTCAAGCGTGCAGCTGCCAAGATGCCACTTGCCACCAGTTTGGCCATATTTCAGAGCTGCAGCATCACTGGAGTGCCCAAAAGCACAAGGTGTGCAATACTCAGAGACATGGCCAAGGTAAGAAAGGCTGAAAGACGACCACCACTGAACAAGACACACAAGCTGAAACGTCAAGACTGGGCAAAGAAATATCTCAAGACTGATTTTTCTAAGGTTTTATGGAATGATGAAATGAGAGTGAGTCTTGATGGGCCAGATGGATGGGCCCGTGGCTGGATTGGTAAAGGGCAGAGAGCTCCAGTCCGACTCAGACGCCAGCAAGGTGGAGGTGGAGTACTGGTTTGGGCTGGTATCATCAAAGATGAGCTTGTGGGGCCTTTTCGGGTTGAGGATGGAGTCAAGCTCAACTCCCAGTCCTACTGCCAGTTTCTGGAAGACACATTCTTCAAGCAGTGGTACAGGAAGAAGTCTGCATCCTTCAAGAAAAACATGATTTTCATGCAGGACAATGCTCACACACGTCCAAGTACTCCACAGCGTGGCTGGCAAGAAAGGGTATAAAAGAAGAAAATCTAATGACATGGCCTCCTTGTTCACCTGATCTGAACCCCATTGAGAACCTGTGGTCCATCATCAAATGTGAGATTTACAAGGAGGGAAAACAGTACACCTCTCTGAACAGTGTCTGGGAGGCTGTGGTTGCTGCTGCACGCAATGTTGATGGTGAACAGATCAAAACACTGACAGAATCCATGGATGGCAGGCTTTTGAGTGTCCTTGCAAAGAAAGGTGGCTATATTGGTCACTGATTTGTTTTTGTTTTGTTTTTGAATGTCAGAAATGTATATTTGTGAATGTTGAGATGTTATATTGGTTTCACTGGTAAAAATAAATAATTGAAATGGGTATATATTTGTTTTTTGTTAAGTTGCCTAATAATTATGCACAGTAATAGTCACCTGCACACACAGATATCCCCCTAAAATAGCTAAAACTAAAAACAAACTAAAAACTACTTCCAAAAATATTCAGCTTTGATATTAATGAGTTTTTTGGGTTCATTGAGAACATGGTTGTTGTTCAATAATAAAATTAATCCTCAAAAATACAACTTGCCTAATAATTCTGCACTCCCTGTATATGCAGTTAGAGTTCTCCAATATATTTGCGATTGCGCTAATCGGCACTAATGATGCAAATATTTTGGCGCAATACGTGAAACTGCACATTTTAGCAGGTCTACATGTATGTATGGACAGCAGAACCTTTCACACTACCTAACACACTGCACTGCAACAGCTACACTATATCAGGATCTAACCTACACTGACTATCTCCCACTAACTATCTGTATTTTATATATATATATATATATATATATATAAGTTATCTAACTATCTATCTAATGTAATGAGTGGAAAGCACAGAGCGCAGCAATGACACTGCTGTCTCTATCAGAACTCCATAAAACTGCAGTAAATGGCTCCTGGCGAGGTTCTTATATAGTAAGGGGTAGGCAACTTTCCTATTGGTTGCTAGGGATGTTGCTAAGCTCAGACAAAGACATTGCAGCCTTCTCATTGGCCCACAAGCAAGAAGGGAGGTTACTGATGAAAAAAAAATCTAGAATATTCGAAATTACGAATATATATGACTTTATTCTAAATATTCGCAAATTCTCGAAGTGCCGATATTCACGATTAATATTCGTGATTTGAATATTCACGCCCAACACTAATTACAAATATCCAAATGGCCCTCGGCAGCAAAATGGTTCCCCACCCCTGGTGTAGATCATAGAATGACAAGAATGGCAAAGAAGCATCCAATGATCAACTCCAGGGAAATCAAGGAAGATCTTCAGCTACTAGGCAGAACATTCAATTAAAGCTGTTAACCAGCTTTCTCATACTAAAGACCTATTCTCAGGATAGGTCATCAATAAGAGATTGGAGAAAGTCACTGGAATAGAATGGAGACGCTATAATTACATTGCTCTTATGCTATAATGTCGATGGCTAGCAGATAAACAGTAAAGAACAAGGTGCTCGCACGAGTGCTTCGTTCTCTTCAAACCCCTACCAATCTGATCCTGATGACCTAAATAGGTCATACAATATGAGAAAGCCAGACAACCTGTTTAAGTAAGCAGCAAAAAAACTGCAGAACACAGCGTACAGCCACGTGATCAGGTTTCCTGATGTAGTTTTGGAAGCCAAAACCAGGAGGGAATTAAAAAAAGAGTTGTATCTGTCTTTCTACCTTTTTATCTGCCTATACTCTTCTGTTATGATCTACACCTGATTTTAGCTTCTAAAACTGCATCAAGAAACCTGAATGTGTGGTCATACCCAGGGGCATACATAGAACTCACTAGGCCCCATAGCAAGAATCTAAATTGGGCCCCCATGCCCCATTCATAGGCCTTCCCACTACCTATTTGTGGCCAGTATATACAAGTTCTTCTCAAAAAATTAGCATATTGTGATAAAGTTCATTATTTTCTGTAATGTACTGATAAACATTAGACTTTCATATATTTTAGATTCATTACACACAACTGAAGTAGTTCAAGCCTTTTCTTGTTTTAATATTGATGATTTTGGCATACAGCTCATGAAAACCCAAAATTCCTATCTCAAAAAATTAGCATATCATGAAAAGGTTCTCTAAACGAGCTATTAACCTAATCATCTGAATCAACTAATTAACTCTAAACACCTGCAAAAGATTCCTGAGGCTTTTAAAAACTCCCAGCCTGGTTCATTACTCAAAACCAGAGTGCTGTATCAAGGCATCTCAGTGGGAAATCTGTGGGAAGGAAAAAGTGTGGCAGAAAACGCTGCACAACGAGAAGAGGTGACCGGACCCTGAGGAAGATTGTGGAGAAGGACGGATTCCAGACCTTGGGGGACCTGCGGAAGCAGTGGACTGAGTCTGGAGTAGAAACATCCAGAGCCACCGTGTACAGGCGTGTGCAGGAAATGGGCTACAGGTGCCGCATTCCCCAGGTCAAGCCACTTTTGAACCAGAAACAGCGGCAGAAGCGCCTAACCTGGGCTACAGAGAAGCAGCACTGGACTGTTGCTCAGTGGTCCAAAGTACTTTTTTCGGATGAAAGCAAATTTTGCATGTCATTCGGAAATCAAGGTGCCAGAGTCTGGAGGAAGACTGGGGAGAGGGAAATGCCAAAATGCCTGAAGTCCAGTGTCAAGTACCCACAGTCAGTGATGGTCTGGGGTGCCATGTCAGCTGCTGGTGTTGGTCCACTGTGTTTTATCAAGGGCAGGGTCAATGCAGCTAGCTATCAGGAGATTTTGGAGCACTTCATGCTTCTATCTGCTGAAAAGCTTTATGGAGATGAAGATTTCATTTTTCAGCACGACCTGGCACCTGCTCACAGTGCCAAAACCACTGGTAAATGGTTTACTGACCATGGTATTACTGTGCTCAATTGGCCTGCCAACTCTCCTGACCTGAACCCCATAGAGAATCTGTGGGATATTGGGAAGAGAAAGTTGAGAGACGCAAGACCCAACACTCTGGATGAGCTTAAGGCCACTATCCTGGGCCTCCATAACACCTCAGCAGTGCCACAGGCTGATTGCCTCCATGCCACGCCGCATTGAAGCAGTCATTTCTGCAAAAGGATTGCCGACCAAGTATTGAGTGCATAACTGAACTTAATTATTTGAAGGTTGACTTTTTTTGTATTAAAACACTTTTCTTTTATTGGTCGGATGAAATATGCTAATTTTTTGAGATAGGAATTTTGGGTTTTCATGAGCTGTATGCCAAAATCATCAATGTTAAAACAAGAAAAGGCTTGAACTACTTCAGTTGTGTGTAATGAATCTAAAATATATGAAAGTCTAATGTTTATCATTACATTACAGAAAATAATGAACTTTATTACAAAATGCTAATTTTTTTAGAAGAACCTGTACAGCAGTGTACTGATATGTGAGGTATGAGGTATAATTTATAGCTCGTACCCAGGGCCGGTTTTAGACAAAATGTGGCCCTGGGCAATATCAAAAGTGGAGCCCCAAATCTTGTAATAATGTGCGATGTCCAACATCTTACACCCCTGCTAATCAGCTGTTTGAGCAGATGGCACGTGCTGTCCACTGCTGCTGTCCCATAGACATACAGCAGTGAGCAGGAAGAGAGAAAGCAGCTGATCTTCAGGGGTGCCTAGGTGCCCCTACAGTACCCTAGTAGTAATAATATAACCATAATGCTTCCAGTGGCTCTAATGTCCCACTGTAGTGCTCCCCCCATAGTGCCAGTATATATATATATAATGTACCCCGTAGTGCCAGTATATAATGCTCCTCCATTCCTCCCCAGTAGTGCAAGGCATATATAATGATCTCCTCCCCCCCCCTTCCCTGGTGCCCCCAGCAGTGCGGACATTTAGTATAAAAAAAAAAAACGCCTTGCTGCGTCCTGATGCATGCGGTCCCAATGACATCACCACTCCTGCTCCGGCTCTCACACGATCATGTCATCATGCGAGACCCAGCGCAGGAGGTCGCATTGATGTCATTGCGGCTTTATGTGCCGTTCTAATGCCTCACAGGCTTGAGAAGTTGGATGGCCACAAATGCGGTCATGAGTGCGCCCCCCTTTATGGGTAGCGAAGTGGCGCCCTAGGCGGATGACTACCCTCCCCTATCCATCATCCAGGCCCTAATTCAGAGCACATTACCACAGGAGGTAGACATGCTGGGAGTTATAGTCCTCTCATGTTATAAGTCATTATTATTTAATATCAGAGCACATTACAGGGGGATGTATAAGAGGATGGATCTACAACTCCCAGCATGTCCAAGCCGTTATTATGTAATATCAGAGTACATTATAAAAGCAAGTATAAAAGGAGAGGACTATGACTCCCAGCATATCCAGGGGTACATATTAATGGCCTGGACATGCTGAGAGTTGTAGTCATCTCCTGTTTTACCTCCTCTTGTAATGTACTCTGATATTACATAACAAGCTGGACATGCTGGGAGTTGTAGTCCTCTCCTCATACCTCATCTTGTAATGTACTCTGATACTACATAACAGGAGGTATAAGAGGAGAGGACTACAACTCCCAGAACTTCCCTGGCACTTACACTTAATCCTTCACTTCTTCCCATGCATCACTGGTCTTCTTCATTACTTTACTGCACTGCTTAGCTCCGCCTCCTGTTCTTGTCACATGATGGTGAGGTCCTCGCAGGTCCTTCACCCCGCTCTTCTCTGCTGAGCTTCGCCGCCTGCAGGTGACATCATGGCAGGTCCTACAGCTCCAGTAGAAGAGTGTTGCTGGTGTCCGGAGCTGTCAGTTTGCAGCACTGTGGTAATGACTTGTGGTATGTGTACAGGAAGGGGGCCTTACACTGCATTGTAAAGTGCAGCTTTTCAGCTGTCCGCCCATTTGCTTCCAGGGACGTTCAGCTGAACAGCAGCACTGAAGCAGGGGGCAATTGCCCAGTTTGTCGCCCCCCCCCCCCCCCAACGCCGGCCCTGCTCGTACCTCATATATCAGTTGACTGCTATATATACTATATATCTAAACTATTATACCTCGTACCTCACATATTAGGGGCAGATTGGGAACTTAAAATCGCCCTGGAAAAAATCCTAAAAGTGGTCCCATGTTGTAGGTTGGTTCAAACTGACAGAAGATGAGTCAAAACAAGTAGGTGGGGACAACCAAAGTAGGCAGAGCCTTCAATACTGTAGTGCAGTGCAAAATACAAATACTACAGGACAGCACAAAATACTGCCGCACTCCCCAAAGTGTTCAACTATATCACCATCCTGAGGACAGTAATACAATTGAGTTCAGGAGGGCACCTGCAACCATTGAGCATCAGATTATTATGTACCTGCCCTGTGGCCATCTACAGTTGCAAGAAAAAGTATGTGAACCCTTTGCAATTATATGGATTTCGGCACAAATTGGTCATAAAATGTGATCTGATCTTCATCTAAGTCACAACAATAGACAATCACAGTCTGCTTAAACTTATAACACACAAAGAATTAAATGTTACCATGTTTTTATCATGAACACACCATGTAAACATTCACAGTGCAGGTGGAAAAAGTATGTGAACCCTTGGATTTAATAACTGGTTGAACCTCCTTTGGCAGCAATAACTTCAACCAAACGTTTCCTGTAGTTGCAGATCAGACGTGCACAATGGTCAGGAGTAATTCTTGACCATTCCTCTTTACAGAACTGTTTCAGTTCAGCAATATTCTTGGGATGTCTGGTGTGAATCACTTTCTTGAGGTCATGCCACAGCATCTCAATCGGGTTGAGGTCAGGACTCTGACTGGGCCACTCCAGAAGGCGTATTTTCTTCTGTTTAAGCCATTCTGTTGTTGATTTACTTCTATGCTTTGGGTCGTTGTCCTGTTGCAACACCCATCTTCAGTTGAGCTTCAGCTGGTGGATAGATGGCCTTAAGTTCTCCTGCAAAATGTCTTGTTAAACTTGGGAATTCATTTTTCCTTTGATGATAGCAATCCGTCCAGGCCCTGACGCAGCAAAGCAGCCTCAAACCATGATGCCCCCACCACCATACTTCAAAGTTAGGATGAGGATTTGGTGTTGGTGTGCTGTAACTCTTTTTCTCCACACATAGTGTTGTGTGTTTCTTCCAAACAACTCAACTTTGGTTTTATCTGTCCACAGAATATTTTGCCAGTACTGCTGTGGAACATCCAGGTGCTCTTGTGCAAACTGTAAACGTGCAGCAATGTTTCTTTTGGACAGCAGTGGCTTCCTCTGTGGTATCCTCCCATGAAATACATTCTTGTTTAGTGTTTTACATATCGTAGATTCGCTAACAGGGATGTTAGCATATGCCAGAGACTTTTGTAAGTCTTTAGCTGACACTCTAAGATTCTTCTTCACCTCATTGAGCAGTCTGCGCTGTGCTCTTGCAGTCATCTTTACAGGACAGCCGCTCCTAGGGAGAGTAGCAGCAGTGCTGAACTTTCTCCATTTATAGACAATTTGTTTTGCCATGGATTGATGAACAGCAAGGCTTTTGGAGATACTTTTATAACCCTTTCCAGCTTTATGCAAGTCAACAATTCTTAACCGTAGATCTTCTGAGAGCTCTTTTGTGCGAGGCATCATTCACATCAGGCAATGCTTCTTGTGAAAAGCAAACCCAGAACTGGTGTGTGTTTTTTATAGGGCAGGGCAGCTGTAACCAACACCTCCAATCTCATCTCATTGATTGGACTCCAGTTGGCTGACACCTCACTCCAATTAGCTCTTGGAGATGTCAATAGTCTAGGGGTTCACATACTTTTTCCACCTGCACTGTGAATGTTTACATAGTGTGTTCAATAAAAACATGGTAACATTTAATTCTTTGTGTGTTATTAGTTTAAGCAGACTGTAATTGTCTATTGTTGTGACTTAGATGAAGATCAGATCACATTTTATGACCAATTTGTGCAGAAATCCATATCATTCCAAAGGGTTCACATACTTTTTCTTGCAACTGTATAGGGCTTGAGCGGCCCCCTAGGCATCTATGGCCAATCCACCCCTAAGTAGATTGCTGGATATACTGTATATCTGTACACACTGCATCTTTTATACCTTGTATCTCATATATCATTACACTGCTGAGTATACTACATACTGGTATCCACTGCATCTGTTATACTGTATACTAGATGCAGTGTGTGTATGTAGATACACAGTGGATATAAAAAGTCTACACACCCCTGTTAAAATGTCAGGTTTCTATGATGTAAAAAAATGAGTGTGCACACCCTCTTATAACTGGGGATGTAGCTGTGTTCAGAATTTAGCAATCACATTCAAAATCATGTTAAATAGGAGTCAGCATACACGTACCATCATTTAAAGCGCCTCTGATTAACCCCAAATAAAGTTCAGCTGCTCTAGTTGGTCTTTCCTGAAATATTCTTAGTCACATCCCACAGCAAAAGTCATGGTCCACAGAGAGCTTCCAAAGCATCAGAGAGATCTCATTGTTAAAAGGTATCAGTCAGGAGAAGGGTACAAAAGAGTTTCCAAGGCATTAGATATACCATGGAACACAGTGAATACAGTCATCATCAAGTGGAGGAAATATGGCACAACAGTGACATTGCCAAGAACTGGACGTCCCTCCAAAATTGATGAAACGACGAGAAGAAAACTGGTCTGGGAGGCTACCAAGAGGCCTACAGCAACATTAAAGGAGCTGCCGGAATATCTGGCAAGTACTGGCTGTGTGGTACATGCGACAATAATCTCCCGTATTCTTCATATGTCTGGGCTATGGGGTAGAGTGGCAAGACAAAAGCGTTTTCTTATAAAGAAAAACATCCAAGCCAGCCTTGCAAAAACACATCTGAAGTCTCCCAAAAGCATGTGGGAAAAGGTGTTATGGTCTGATGAAACCAAGGTTGAACTTTTTGGCCATAATTCCTCAAAACAACACTTTTTGGCCCAAAAACAACACTGCACATCACCAAAAGAACACCAAACCCACAGTGAAGCATGGTAATGGCAGCATCATGCTTTGGGGCTGTTTTTCTTCAGCTGGAACTGGGGCCTTAGTTAAGCTAGAGGGAATTATGAACAGTTCCAAATACCAGTCAATATTGGCACAAAACCTTCAGGCTTCTGCTAGAAAGCTGAACATGAAGAGGAACTTCATGTTTCAGCATGACAACGACCCTACATCCAAATCAACAAAGGAATGGCTTAACCAGAAGAAGATTAAAGTTTTGGAATGGCCCAGCCAGAGCCCAGACCAGAATCCGATTGAAAATCTGTGGGGTGATCTGAAGAGGGCTGTGCACAGGAGATGCCTTCGCAATCTGACAGATTTGGAGTGTTTGGCAAAGAAGAGTGGGCAAGTCTTGCCAAGTCAAAATGTGCCATGCTGATAGACTCATACCCAAAAAGACTGCTGAAATAAAATCAAAAGGTGCTTCAACAAAGTATTAGTTTAAGGGTGTGCACACTTATGCAACCATATTATTTTATTTTAATATTTTTTCTTCCCTCTACCTAAAAGATTTCAGTTTGTTTTTCAATTGAGTTGTACAGTTTATAGGTCACATTAAAGGTGGAAAAAGTTCTGAAATGATTTATCTTTGTAAAATTTTTTTACATCACAGAAACCTGACATTTTAACAGGGGTGTGTAGACTTATATATATATATATATATATATATATTATTTATTTTTATTTTTTATTGAAAGATCTATATAGATTTTAACAATATGTTTATGCATAGTTTCTGAATATAATCTTTACAGAATTAAATCCACGCAGTGTAAAAACTATTTGTTTACAATTTTTCATATTAACCACCTCAGCCCCCAGTGCTTAAACACCCTGAAAGACCAGGCCACTTTTTACACTTCTGACCTACACTACTTTCACCGTTTATTGCTCGGTCATGCAACTTACCACCCAAATGAATTTTACCTCCTTTTCTTCTCACTAATAGAGCTTTCATTTGGTGGTATTTCATTGCTGCTGACATTTTTACTTTTTTTGTTATTAATCGAAATTTAACGATTTTTTTGCAAAAAAATGACATTTTTCACTTTCAGTTGTAAAATTTTGCAAAAAAAAACGACATCCATATAGAAATTTTGCTCTAAATTTATAGTTCTACATGTCTTTGATAAAAAAAAAATGTTTGGGTAAAAAAAAAATGGTTTGGGTAAAAGTTATAGCGTTTACAAACTATGGTACAAAAATGTGAATTTCCGCTTTTTGAAGCAGCTCTGACTTTCTGAGCACCTGTCATGTTTCCTGAGGTTCTACAATGCCCAGACAGTACAAACACCCCACAAATGACCCCATTTCTGAAAGTACACACCCTAAGGTATTCGCTGATGGGCATAGTGAGTTCATAGAACTTTTTATTTTTTGTCACAAGTTAGCGGAAAATGATGATTTTTTTTTTTTTTTTTTTTTTCCTTACAAAGTCTCATATTCCACTAACTTGTGACAAAAAATAAAAACTTCTATGAACTCACTATGCCCATCAGCGAATACCTTGGGGTCTCTTCTTTCCAAAATGGGGTCACTTGTGGGGTAGTTATACTGCCCTGGCATTCTAGGGGCCCAAATGTGTGGTAAGGAGTTTGAAATCAAATTCTGTAAAAAATGACCTGTGAAATCCGAAAGGTGCTCTTTGGAATATGGGCCCCTTTGCCCACCTAGGCTGCAAAAAAGTGTCACACATCTGGTATCTCCGTACTCAGGAGAAGGTGGGGAATGTGTTTTGGGGTGTCATTTTATATATACCCATGCTGGGTGAGAGAAATATCTTGGCAAAAGACAACTTTTCCCATTTTTTTATACAAAGTTGTCATTTGACCAAGATATTTATCTCACCCAGCATGGGTATATGTAAAAAGACACCCCAAAACACATTCCTCAACTTCTCCTGAGTACGGGGATACCAGATGTGTGACACTTTTTTGCAGCCTAGGTGGGCAAAGGGGCCCATATTCCAAAGAGCACCTTTCGGATTTCACTCCTCATTTTTTCCTGAATTTGATTTCAAACTCCTTACCACACATTTGGGCCCCTAGAATACCAGGGCAGTATAACTACCCCACAAGTGACCCCATTTTGGAAAGAAGACACCCCAAGGTATTCCGTGAGGGGCATGGCGAGTTCCTAGAATTTTTTATTTTTTGTCACAAGTTAGTGGAAAATGATGATTTTTTTTTTTTTTTTTTTTTCATACAAAGTCTCATATTCCACAAACTTGTGACAAAAAATAAAAACTTCCATGAACTCACTATGCCCATCAGCGAATACCTTGGGGTCTCTTCTTTCCAAAATGGGGTCACTTGTGTGGTAGTTATACTGCCCTGGCATTCTAGGGGCCCAAATGTGTGGTAAGTAGGTAAATGACCTGTGAAATCCGAAAGGTGCTCTTTGGAATGTGGGCCCCTTTGCCCACCTAGGCTGCAAAAAAGTGTCACACATCTGGTATCCCCGTATTCAGGAGAAGTTGAGGAATGTGTTTTGGGGTGTCTTTTTACATATACCCATGCTGGGTGAGATAAATATCTTGGTCAAATGCCAACTTTGTATAAAAAAATGGGAAAAGTTGTCTTTTGCCAAGATATTTCTCTCACCCAGCATGGGTATATGTAAAATGACACCCCAAAACACATTCCCCAACTTCTCCCGATTACGGAGATACCAGATGTGTGACACTTTTTTGCAGCCGAGGTGGGCAAAGGGGCCCATATTCAAAAGAGCACCTTTCGGATTTCACAGGTCATTTTTTACAGAATTTGATTTCAAACTCCTTACCACACATTTGGGCCCCTAGAATGCCAGGGCAGTATAACTACCCCACAAGTGACCCCATTTTGGAAAGAAGAGACCCCAAGGTATTCGCTGATGGGCAAAGTGAGTTCATGGAAGTTTTTATTTTTTGTCACAAGTTAGTGGAATATGAGACTTTGTATGAAAAAAAAAAAAAAAAAAAAAATAAGCATTTTCCACTAACTTGTGACAAAAAATAAAAAATTCTAGGAACTCGCCATGCCCCTCACAGAATACCTTGGGGTGTCTTCTTTCCAAAATGGGGTCACTTGTGGGGTAGTTATACTGCCCTGGCATTTTCCAGGGGCCCTAATGTGTGGTAAGTAGGTAAATGACCTGTGAAATCCTAAAGGTGCTCTTTGGAATATGGGCCCCTTTGCCCACCTAGGCTGCAAAAAAGTGTCACACATGTGGTATCGCCGTATTCAGGAGAAGTTGGGGAATGTGTTTTGGGGTGTCATTTTACATATACCCATGCTGGGTGAGAGAAATATCTTGGCAAAAGACAACTTTTCCCATTTTTTTATACAAAGTTGGCATTTGACCAAGATATTTCTCTCACCCAGCATGGGTATATGTAAAATGACACCCCAAAACACATTCCCCAACTTCTCCTGAGTACGGCGATACCAGATGTGTGACACTTTTTTGCAGCCTAGATGCGCAAAGGTGCCCAAATTCCTTTTAGGAGGGCATTTTTAGACATTTGGATACCAGACTTCTTCTCACGCTTTGGGGCCCCTAGAATGCCAGGGCAGTATAAATACCCCACATGTGACCCCATTTTGGAAAGAAGACACCCCAAGGTATTCAATGAGGGGCATGGCGAGTTCATAGAAATTTTTTTTTTTTGGCACAAGTTAGCGGAAATTGATATTTTTAATTTTTTTCTCACAAAGTCTCCCGTTCCGCTAACTTGGGACAAAAATTTCAATCTTTCATGGACTCAATATGCCCCTCACGGAATACCTGGGGGTGTCTTCTTTCCGAAATGGGGTCACATGTGGGGTATTTATACTGCCCTGGCATTCTAGGGGCCCTAAAGCGTGAGAAGAAGTCTGGAATATAAATGTCTAAAAAATTTTACGCATTTGGATTCCATGAGGGGTATGGTGAGTTCATGTGAGATTTTATTTTTTGACACAAGTTAGTGGAATATGAGACTTTGTAAGAAAAAAAAAAAAAAATTCTGCTAACTTGGGCCAAAAAAATATCTGAATGGAGCCTTACAGAGGGGTGCTAAATGACAGGGGGGTGATAAATGACAGGGGGGTGATCAATGACAGGGGGGTGATCAATGACAGGGGGGTGATCAATGACAGGGGGGTGATCAGGGAGTCTATATGGGGTGATAACCACAGTCATTGATCACGCCCGTGTAAGGCTTCATTCAGACGTCCGGATGCGTTTTGCGGATCCGATCCATCTATCAGTGCATCCGTAAAAATCATGCGGACATCTGAATGGAGCTTTACAGGGGGGTAATCAATGACAGGGGGGTGATCAGGGAGTCTATATGGGGTGATCACCACAGTCATTGATCATGCCCCTGTAAGGCTTCATTCAGACGTCCGGATGCGTTTTGCGGATCGGATCCATCTATCAGTGCATCCGTAAAAATCATGCGGACATCTGAATGGAGCTTTACAGGGGGGTAATCAATGACAGGGGGGTGATCAATGACAGGGGGGTGATCAGGGAGTCTATATGGGGTGATCACCACAGTCATTGATCATGCCCCTGTAAGGCTTCATTCAGACGTCCGGATGCGTTTTGCGGATCGGATCCATCTATCAGTGCATCCGTAAAAATCATGCGGACATCTGAATGGAGCTTTACAGGGGGGTAATCAATGACAGGGGGGTGATCACCACAGTCATTGATCATGCCCCTGTAAGGCTTCATTCAGACGACCGGATGCGTTTTGCGGATCCGATCCATGTATCAGTGCATCCGTAAAAATCATGCGGACATCTGAATGGAGCTTTACAGGGGGGTGATCAGGGAGTCTATATGGGGTGATAACCACAGTCATTGATCATGCCCCTGTAAGGCTTCATTCAGACGTCCGGATGCGTTTTGCGGATCCGATCCATCTATCAGTGCATCCGTAAAAATCATGCGGACATCTGAATGGAGCTTTACAGGGGGGTAATCAATGACAGGGGGGTAATCAATGACAGGGGGGTGATCAGGGAGTCTATATGGGGTGATCACCACAGTCATTGATCATGCCCCTGTAAGGCTTCATTCAGACGTCCGGATGCGTTTTGCGGATCGGATCCATCTATCAGTGCATCCGTAAAAATCATGCGGACATCTGAATGGAGCTTTACAGGGGGGTAATCAATGACAGGGGGGTGATCACCACAGTCATTGATCATGCCCCTGTAAGGCTTCATTCAGACGACCGGATGCGTTTTGCGGATCCGATCCATGTATCAGTGCATCCGTAAAAATCATGCGGACATCTGAATGGAGCTTTACAGGGGGGTAATCAATGACAGGGGGGTAATCAATGACAGGGGGGTGATCAGGGAGTCTATATGGGGTGATCACCACAGTCATTGATCATGCCCCTGTAAGGCTTCATTCAGACGTCCGGATGCGTTTTGCGGATCCGATCCATCTATCAGTGGATCCGTAAAAATTATGCGGACGTCTGAATGGAGCTTTACAGGGGGTTGATCAATGACAGGGGGGTAATCAATGACAGGGGGGTGATCAGGGAGTCTATATGGGGTGATCAGGGGTGATTAGGGGTGATCAGGGGCTAATAAGGGGTTAATAAGTGATGGGGGGGGGGTGTAGTGTAGTGTAGTGGTGCTTGGTGCTACTTTACTGAGCTACCTGTGTCCTCTGGTGGTCGATCCAAACAAAGGGGACCACCAGAGGACCAGGTAGCAGGTATATTAGACGCTGTTATCAAAACAGCGTCTAATATACCTGTTAGGGGTTAAAAAAAACACATCTCCAGCCTGCCAGCGAACGATCGCCGCTGGCAGGCTGGAGATCAACTCTCTTACCTTCCGTTCCTGTGAGCGCGCGCGCCTGTGTGCGCGCGTTCACAGGAAATCTCGCGTCTCGCGAGATGACGCGTATATGCGTGACTGTGCGCAGCGCTGCCACCTCCGGAACGCGATCCTGCGTTAGGCGGTCCGGAGGTGGTTAACAAACATAAATTCACCCCTTCCTATCCTATCCCAACCAAACTGAAACTGTTGATCTGATATGCCTGCTTTATTCCAATATAGAAGAACCATAGACTTGCTTCATGCCTCCTAGTATTCACCATTTTTTATATTTACTGTATATATATATATATATATATATATATATATATACACACACACACACACACTCATGTATTTAAATATAAGAGCAGTGTACTAATGAAGGAATACAAGGAATTATACTGCAGTGTGTACAGATACATGTGGTCAGTTATGGTTACTGTGTGAGGTACATGAGGTAATAGTGGTCATACTGTAACTGTCTGCAGTACTCCATTCTAGTCTCAGTGGAGAGCTTATCGTGCAGTTCTTCTCCATGCTGTTGGTGGTTGAAATTCCAGTGATGAGCCTCTGCAGTTCCTTCTGTAAATGTACAGGACCTGTGATGATGATGATGATGATCTCATCACAGGTTCTGGCAGATGCTCCTATCTAACCTGGGAACTACACCATGCTCTGTGCAATTCCTTTACTAGATGTACAGGACCTGTGATGATGATGATGTCATCATAGGTCCTGAGAGATGCTCCTACCATACCTGGAAACTACATCGTGCTCTGTGCAGTTCCTTTAGTAGATGTACAGGACCTGTGATGATGATGACGATATCATCACAGGTCCTGGCAGATGCTCCTATCTAATCTGGGAACTATACCATTCTTTGTGCAGTTCCTTTAGTAGATGTACAGGACCTGTGATGACATTATCACAGGTTCTTTAGCTTTCTCCACTAATGATAGTGATACTGGAGCTGGACCACAATGAGTATAGTTAGGGGTCAGGGCCTTTGGTTCACTGCCCACCTCTTTTCCCACGGGGGCCATAAAAGCCGTCTGGTCTGCCTCTATTGGCGGTACGCCACTGGTCATACCCTCATAACAACATCACAGTGGAGTTCAAAACACTTTAGCTGACAATGTTCAACATATATGTCTATATATAAGATATCTATATGTATACTGCAACATTCCTTGCTGGCTACAGACTGGATTGCATTTTCAGCTTGCACAAATCAGTGTAAACATATTTTTTTTTTATGTTTATGCTGTATATAATACATATAAAATATGAAATATATACATATTATATAACAATTTAATTATTAAAAAATATATATATATTGTAACTAATTTACATATTGTAAGGTACAATGCTGTCATACAGACCCATGGAGAGATTATTTGTGCCTCCATGTGGGGTCTTTGCACATGGTATTGCTGCTCAGATTTATTTCCGTTTATGCTGGCGTGTAAAATCTCCTAAAGGGTCCCCCACCTACCACGGTCTTGGGTGTAAGAGGACTCTTAAGCAGCAGGGCTAGGGCATAGCTTCACCTCTGTAACCCCTATAGTCCCAACTTCCTTCTGTGATCTATGTACATTTAAGAATAATAGTTTTGCATATTAACATGGGAAGTAGTCACCGTATTGCCAGGACAATGAATATCAGCTTATGAGATCCTGCATGTGACAAGCGAAGACATGGCAAATATAAGCCAACGTTTCAAATATTTACAACTGCATTCATTAAAGCTTGTAGTCAATTTACTTTTTCCGCGTCCCATAAAGATGTATTTAAGAGCAGCTGATGGCAGTTTTCCCCTCAGTACTAAAGTTTATGTCTGTGCAGAACATCAAAGGTCTTCCAAGGGAACCAAATTATTTATGCTAATTAGGCTATATGTGTTAAAAGCCTTGCCAAGTAGAATAAACAAATTTGTTAGATTGTTTCAAGGAAAACTGTAAAGACATGTTTGCTCTCCTGGCTAAAAGGGGTTTTATTTGAACCTAAATCCAAGAGTACAAGGAACCACCTTGACAAGTCAGAAGTGAAAATAATCTGATCAGTAACGTATCACTTGATACAGTTACACTTCATTTCAAGTCACTGCTTGCAATAGTATCATTTATTTTAACTCCCAGGTATAAATCATAATAATCCACTGACTTCACCTAAAATTGTGCTTGACTAGGACAATAAATGTAGTTAATGTTATATATATATATATATATATATATATATATATATGATAAAAATCTGTGTCTGTCTGTCTGTAGTCTATAGGCATCCGAACACCTGAACCGTTGGACACCAAATTTGGAACATACAGGTAAAACTCGAAAAATTTGAATATCGTGCAAAAGTCCATTTACAGTTGCAAGAAAAAGTATGTGAACCCTTTGGAGAAACTAATATATGAGATAGACTCATTACATGCAAAGCGAGATATTTCAAGCCTTTATTTGTTATAATTTGGATGCTTAAGGCTTACAGCTTATGAAACCCCAAAGTCACAATTTTGGGGTACCCTTTACTCAGGGTATATGGATTATTAGCTGACTAGAGTATGACACTTTGAGCCTGGAATATTGAACCTTTTTACAAAATTCTAATTTTAAGCTGCGTTAATGCATTTCCTTTTAATTTGCATTACTGAAATACAGTTGCAAGAAAAAGTATGTGAACCCTTTGGAATGATATGGATTTCTGCACAAATTGGTCATAAAATGTGATCTGATCTTCATCTAAGTCACAACAATAGACAATCACAGTCTGCTTAAACTAATAACACACAAAGAATTAAATGCTACCATGTTTTTTATTGAACACACCATGTAAACATTCACAGTGCAGGTGGAAAAAGTATGTGAACCCCTAGACTAATGACATCTCCAAGAGCTAATTGGAGTGAGGTGTCAGCCAACTGGAGTCCAATCAATGAGATGAGATTGGAGATGTTGGTTACAGCTGCCCTGCCCTATAAAAAACACACACCAGTTCTGGGTTTGCTTTTCACAAGAAGAATTGCCTGATGTTAATAATGCCTCGCACAAAAGAGCTCTCAGAAGACCTACAATTAAGAATTGTTGACTTGCATAAAGCAGGAAAGGGTTATAAAAGTATCTCCAAAAGCCTTGCTGTTCATCAATCCATGGTAAGACAAATTGTCTATAAATGGAGAAAGTTCAGCACTGCTGCTACTCTCCCTAGGAGTGGCCGTCCTGTAAAGATGACTGCAAGAGCACAGCGCAGACTGCTCAATGAGGTGAAGAAAAATCCTAGAGTGTCAGATAAAGACTTACAAAAGTCTCTGGCATATGCTAACATCCCTGTTAGCGAATCTACGATACGTAAAACACTAAACAAGAATGGATTTCATGGGAGGATACCACAGAGGAAGCCACTGCTGTCCAAAAAAAACATTGCTGCACGTTTACAGTTTGCACAAGAGCACCTGGATTTTCCACAGCAGTACTGGCAAAATATTCTGTGGACAGATGAAACCAAAGTTGAGTTGTTTGGAAGAAACACACAACACTATGTGTGGAGAAAAAGAGGCACAGCACACCAACATCAAAACCTCATCCCAACTGTGAAGTATGGTGGTGTGGGCATCGTGGTTTTAGGCTGCTTTGCTCCGTCAGGGCCTGGACGGATTGCCATCATCGAAGGAAAAATGAATTCCCAAGTTTATCAAGCCATTTTGCAGGAGAACTTAAGGCCATCTGTCCTCCAGCTGAAGCTCAACAGAAGATGGGTGTTGCAACAGGACAACGACCCAAAACATAGAAGTAAATCAACAACAGAATGGCTTAAACAGAAGAAAATACGCCTTCTGGAATGGCCCAGTCAGAGTCCTGACCTCAACCCGATTGAGATGCTGTGGCATGACCTCAAGAAAGCGATTCACACCAGACATCCCAAGAATATTGCTGAACTGAAACAGTTCTGTAAAGAGGAATGGTCAAGAATTACTCCTGACCGTTGTGCACGTCTGATCTGTAACTACAGGAAATGTTTGGTTGAAGTTATTGCTGCCAAAGGAGGTTCACCCAGTTATTAAATCCAAGGGTTCACATACTTTTTCCACTGTGAATGTTTACATGGTGTGTTTAATAAAAACATGGTAACATTTAATTCTTTGTGTGTTATTAGTTTAAGCAGACTGTGATTGTCTATTGTTGTGACTTAGATGAAGATCAGATCACATTTTATGACCAATTTGTGCAGAAATCCATATCATTCCAAAGGGTTCACATACTTTTTCTTGCAACTGTATTTCAGTAATGCAAATTAAAAAGAAATGCATTAACGCAGCTCAAAATTAGAATTTTGTAAAAAGGTTCAATATTCCAGGCTCAAAGTGTCATACTCTAGTCAGCTAATAATCCATATACCCTGAGTAAAGGGTACCTCAAAATTGTGACTTTGGGGTTTCATAAGCTGTAAGCCATAAGCATCCAAATTATAACAAATAAAGGCTTGAAATATCTCGCTTTGCATGTAATGAGTCTATCTCATATATTAGTTTCTCCTTTTAAGTTGCATTACTGAAATAAATGAACTTTGCACGATATTCTAATTTTTCGAGTTTCACCTGTATATACATTGGGTGTCTGGGAAGGTTTTCATAAACATCTCAGCTCTCTGGGACGTACTGTTCTTGAGATATTCCCAAAAAATACAAATATGCATCACATGACCCGTATTAGACAATAGAAGCTTGCAGGTGCTTCAGTCTTCATCTCACTGACATAAACACAGTTTTACACCAGGTTTCCATAACAACTCAGCCATTTTTCTTCACTCTTATAGATTACAGTTAAGGGGCTAGGGTGCTGTGGAGGACACAAGGGGAAGGGATGCTATGGAGGTCACAGTTAAGGGGCGGGGTGATGTGGAGTTCAAAGTTAAGGGGCGGGGTGAAGTGGAGGTCACTGTTAAGGGGGCGGGGTGCTGTGGAGGTCATTAAATTGTAATCAAAAATATATGTTCAATGTATGTCAAATCTTTCTAACATGTACATCTATACATGTATTTAGTAATATAAATAAATAACAACGTTTCATATTTTAGGTTGCAAAGGCCAACCTTGTAGTATTACTTATATGAAGCATCCACAACTTGTCGTGGTTTCATACTATTTTTGTGAGGTTTTTATTTCATCCATGAGTTTGTAGAATAGGAAAGAACAATATATCAGACAGACTCATTTAGTTTCCTTAACCTGACTTACAACAGTGATGCCTTCCAGATTCAGATTAATCCAGAGAACACAGGAGGTCTTTGTTATATCGCAGGACAACAATGATTAAATAGTCTAACAAGACTTTCCTTGTGAATTGTATCAGTTTTTAAGGCCATTTTTACATGACCATGTGTCTTCACGTATAGAATACAAATCCGTTATACATTTAAAATTAGTGTTTATACAGAATCCATATGGCGTCCATGTTGTATGTGTACTTGAGTTTGTGTTTAGGGTTTTTTGTTGCTAAAAACAGATGTATATTCATGTGAAATTAGTGATTTCAAATAAAATTTGGATGCATTTGTATGTCTAACAATCTTTATAAACTTCGCCGGGCATTTTCTGACCACTAAACTGGTAAAAGTACCTCACCCTGTAAGTAAACATGTTTTGTACAAACTAACAAATCCCCTTAGATTAAAATTTGGTACGCAATGGACTGGCTCATGGAATATTGGCCTAATGTGTTACAATTCTCACCAGAGAAGTGGATCGATATTTGAGCTGCAGTCAATTTGGTGTTGGCAATATGAGGTACGGAGTAAAAAAATCTGTCCACTTCCCCCATACACCATCAAAAGTAGGTACAGAATGTGTCATATTTTCTCTGATTTCCCGACTGTAGTCTCCAGAGTAATCACCAATTGGTAACACTTCTAAGAAATGCCTGGAGCAGAAGCAGAGGTTAGGGTCAGAGTAAGAATCAAAGTCACAATTCACAGACAATATGTACAGTACAGACCAAAAGTTTGGACACACCTTCTCATTCAAAGAGTTTTCTTTATTTTCATGACTATGAAAAATGTAGATTCACACTGAAGGCATAAAAACTAGAAATTAACACATGTGGAATTATATACATAACAAACAAGTGTGAAGCAACTAAAAATATGTCATATTCTAGGTTCTTCAAAGTAGCCACCTTTTGCTTTGATTACTGCTTTGCACACTCTTGGCATTCTCTTGATGACCTTCAAGAGGTAAGTCCCCTGGTAGGTAGATAGATAGATAGATAGATATACAGATAGATATACAGATAGATATACAGATAGGAGATATACAGACAGATAGATAATAAATAGATAGATAGATAGATAGATAGATAGATAGATAGATAGATATGAGATAGATAGATATGAGATAGATAGATAGATAGATAGATAGATAGATAGATAGATAGATAGATAGATAGATAGATTGCAGAGTGAAGGCAAAAGGGCCAACAAGTGCTAAGCATCTCTGGGAACTCCTTCAAGACTGTTGGAAGACCATTTCAGGGGACTACCTCTTGAAGCTCATCAAGAGAATGCCAAGAGTGTGCAAAGCAGTAATCAAAGAAAAAGGTGGCTACTTTGAAGAACCTAGAATATGACATATTTTCAGTTGTTTCACACTTGTTTGTTATGTATATAATTCCACATGTGTTAATTCATAGTTTTGAAGACTTCATAGTCATGAAAATAAAGAAAACTCTTTGAATGAGAAGGTGTGTCCAAACTTTTGGTCTGTACTGTATATGCAGGCAAGACTGTCAAGCAAGATTTTACTTTAAAGGGGTTTTCCGGGATTTCAATATTGATGACATATCCTCTGGATAAGTCATCAATATCAGATTGGCAGGGGCCCAACACCGGGCACCCCCGACAATCAGCTGTTTGAAGAAAAGGCAGCGCGCCGTTCCAGAGTAGCCGTCTCTTTATTGTTTACCTGCTCACCGTTGAGATCTCAGTGGTGTAGTTACTAGAAGCCATCCCATTCACTTCAATGGGACGGCTCCTTCTTATACAAATGTATAGGAACGAGCTGTCCTATTGAAGTGAATGGGATGGCTTGTAATTACACCTGCTCACCTTCTCTTCAGACACCTGACACCCCTGCTGATCTGATATTGATCACCTATCCTGAGGATAGGTCATCAATATTAAAATCCTGGAAAACTCAGTTAAATAGGCTGATACTATCCCGTGCTCATCAGGTGACTGGTGACTTAGGGTAGCGGGAAAATCACTTTAGGCTTGGGGAGTGGTGGCTAACACTAATTCTGCATATATTTTTATTATCTATTGTTGTCCTAAATGTGTGTAGTATGCACTATTAATTGACTTGCAGCAATGGGGCCCTTGGTTCAAATTTAGCCAAGGAGAACTTTTCTGAAATTTGGGTTTGCTCCAGGCCTTCAGAGGGTGTTCACATGGCTTATTTAACTGGCAGAATTTGGTGCAGACCATCAAGCGGTGGCACATAATCCACTGCCCTTTGCTTTTAATAGGAGGACACAATTTATGGCCATGACGATGCCAAGACATGACATTTCTTGGAGTTGTTGCAGAAATAGACCACTGAAGCATGTCACCAGAGTGATCTCCCATTGAAAACAGTTGGAGTTGGATTCCACGTGGCTGCCCAGCAGCTTTTTGGCTTGGAATCGACACCAAATTCTGCCTGCAAAATATGTCATGTGCACGGCCACTTACGGTAGGCTTCCTCCCACACTACAAAAATATACTAGAAGTAGGTTGGCTTACAATGGGATTGGTCCATCGCAGTGTTTGAATTTAGATTGGGAGTCCATTATGGGCAGGGATAGATGTACATATTCACGATACAGCGGTGTGGAACATACTGGTGCTATATAAAAAACATTAAATAAATGAATGAATAAATAGAGGACAGAGAAAAAGTATGACCCATAGGGTGTCGTTAAAACTCTCAAATTAGTGAAGAAAATGAGCAAAATTTACTGTAAAAGGAAAAAATATCCTGGAATGTGTTGAACTATGTCTCTCTCATACTAGTGATTTCTGCTCACATCTAAGGCTTCATGTGTCACTGTACAGACCAATAAGGTAGTAAAGAATGTTGTAGTCTGCTCACTGAAATGAATGCTTTTAACCAGCTTACTAGTTCCAGATGTGCTCGGGTGCCATGCTGTGACTTGATGAGCCTTGTTATCTGAAGGGCCTTTATGTCAAAGGAGACAACAAATTTTCTTTTGCTCTGGTCTGTAAAGAATGAAACAGAATAAAGCAATCCAATGAGAAATCTCAATATAATTTCATTTAAAATTCCCTGACTTTCCTGTTCTGCGGAATTTTAAGTGGAATCTTTCTAAAGCTGCTTTTTTCCAAGAGACTCCTGATTAGTGAGACAAGTTTGTTGTGTAATGCAAAGGAAATGGATGCAGCAATTAGTAATCAAATTTAGCAGGAGAGAGGTTTGTTACGTAAAATGTGGATTTCCTAGGTTTCTCTAAATCTTTACTATTAAAGTGTTACGCCAATTTTTTATATTTTTTTATGTGTAGGGACAGTGATCTTAAGTGTTTTTGCAGTATATGTATTAAGAAAATTTGTAAACTTTTATTTTAAAGCCAAGCCTCTAAAGTGTCCTTTATCAACTCTGAGTGAGAATCCATATTCAGTATGTACTGTACACTAAATACAGATAACTGTAAGATGCAGAGGCAAGAACCCAGCCTGCTTCTTCTCTCTCTGCCTGCTGCCTCTCTACGTCTGCCGTCAAACTATACCTTCTACCTGGGTCCCTCTGCCTCTAAATTACTGTCACTGACAGCCCCACTCCTCTCTACCTTTATGGTGGTTCCCAGTGGCTAGTTAGTAGGTATAGAGTAGAGGAAAAAAGGATACCTCAAGGAGTAAGGGCTCTTTCACACCTGCGTTCTTGTCTTCCGGCATAGAGTTCCGTCGTCGGGGCTCTATGCCGGAAGAATCCTGATCAGGATTATCCTAATGCATTCTGAATGGAGAGAAATCCGTTCAGGATGCATCAGGATGCATCAGGATGTCTTCAGTTCCGGAACGGAACGTTTTTTGGCCGGAGAAAATACTGCAGCATGCTGCGCTTTTTGCTCCGGCCAAAAATCCGGAACACTTGCCGCAAGGCCGGATCCGGAATTAATGCCCATTGAAAGGCATTGATCCGGATCCGGCCTTAAGCTAAACGTCGTTTCGGCGCATTGCCGGAGCCGACATTTAGCTTTTTCAGAGTGGTTACCATGGCTGCCGGGACGCTAAAGTCCTGGCAGCCATGGTAAAGTGTAGTGGGGAGCGGGGGAGCGGTATACTTACAGTCCGTGCGGCTCCCGGGGCGCTCCAGAGTGACGTCAGGGCGCCCCAAGCGCATGGATCATGTGATCACATGGATCACGTCATCCATGCGCATGGGGCGCTCTGACGTCATTCTGGAGCGCCCCGGGAGCCGCACGGACTGTAAGTATACCGCTCCCCCGCTCCCCGCTCCTACTATGGCAACCAGGACTTTAATAGCGTCCTGGGTGCCATAGTAACACTGAACGCATTTGGAAGACGGTTCCGTCTTCAAATGCTTTCAGTACACTTGCGTTTTTCCGGATCCGGCGTGTAATTCCGGCAAGTGGAGTACACGCCGGATCCGGACAACGCAAGTGTGAAAGAGGCCTTAATCCAGCAAACGTTATTGATGGTACAACAAAGCGTTTCAGGATAGTTCTTATCCTTTTGTCAGGTGAGATCAGTACAATCCCAAAATTCATTGTTGTACCGTCAATAAAGCTTGCTGAAATTAGTTCTGAAGTTGTCCTTTGCAGCGCCGTGTGAAGTTCCAGATCTTCTGCATACCAGAGGAACAGCAAGCAGTAGCGGACACCACCTTCATACATTGCACTAGTTCTGTCTTGAGGGTAACAGTCAGAGGTGAGTGGCTCATTTTCATTCTATATTTCTTATTTGCTGCCCTGCCCTTATGCTCTCCTATTTCCTTCTTTTATGATAGTTAGTAGGTGTGGCACCAGGTAAAAACCCAAAGCCTTCTGCCTTTGTCCCTGTATACCAGGGATGCTCAACCTGCAGCCCTCCAGCTGTTGTAAAACTTCAACTCCCACCATGCACTCCTGTAAACTGATAGCTGTAAGCTGTCCGGGCATACTGGGAGTTGTAGTTTTGCAACAGCTGGAGGGCTTCAGGTTGGGCATTCCTGCTGTTAACTGACAGCCCTGCTCTTCTTTACCTCCTTAGTGCCACCCAAACTAACTAGCCACAGGGAAGCATCAGGAGGACAGAGATGAGCTGGGCTGTTAGTGATTAATCATTAGTGTTGAGCGCGAATATTCGAATAACGTATTTTAATTGTGAATATCGGCACTTCAAGAATTTGCGAATATTTAGAATATAGTGCTATATATTCGCTATATCGAATATGCATCATTTTTTCCATCTGAACACATGATTCCTCCCTGCTTCTTGCTTCTGGGCCAATGACGTCATTGGCCCACAAGCAAGAAGCAGGTATGAATCATGTGCTCACTTCAGATGGAAGAAAATGACGAATATTCAAAAAACGAATATATAGCACTATGTTCAATATAGTGTTATATATTAGTTTTTTAGAATATTCGTTAAGTTGCTTGTGGGCCAATGACTCATTGGCCCACAAGCAAGAAGCAGGGAGGAATCATGTGTTCAGATGGAAAAAATGCTGAATATTCGTAAAAACAAATATATAGCACTATATTCTATAGTGCTAAATATTAGTTTTTGACCCACGCCTGCATTGAGCGCGTAATATTCGCATATTATGCGATCATTACCTTGCCGAAAAAAGAATGTAGAGTATAACGAATGTACAAATTTGCGAATATATGACGAATATTCTACAAAATATTCGCGAAGTATCACGAATTCGAATATGACCCCTGCCGCTCATCACTAGTGATTAACACTGACAGTAAGTTAGAGGCAGAGGCCACAGAAGGTATAGTTTTGTGGCAGATGTAGGGAAGCAATAGGCAGGGAGAGAAAAGGCATGCTGAGAAACTTATCTTCAGCTTATCTGTATTCAGCATATAGAAGATGCTGAATATGGATTCTTCGAAGCAATGCACATTAAAAAAAAGTTGTTAAGAAGACACTTTATAGGATTTTTTTTAAGTTTACAAAGTTCCTTTACAAAGTTATTACAAAAACAGTAACAACCACTGTCGCTACACATAAAACCCAACAGTTAAATTAATCAAATGAATCTATTATGTGATTATTTTGTTCTGTGATGTTCTTATATTCCTTACACAGCATTTGTTATTGATTCTGCAAACATCATTGCTTGATTCCTAGTCAATACATATCAGAAGATCATATATTGTATAGAATCTATTTTACCAACACCACCGCTTTTGCCTACATGTTTAGTGTATGACTGACATAACATTATAATGAATTATGTTACCACAAAGTAGAATTAAAACAGAACATGGGAAGTCCTAAAACTATTCTGGAAAGAATAGCCATCAGTGTCGGAAAGTATTTTTTTATTTTTAGTTTACTCCCTTATATAGCACTGACATATACCACAGCGCTTTACAGACATTATCATGAATGAAGCAGATTACAGGGCTGCAGTGCTTGTCCCTGCCATTGTTTATGGAGCACTAGACTATGGATTTGGTTGCAGTTGTGTTCGGTACTGCAGCTTACAGCAGCCCCATCGCATTTAAGTTAAAGGGGTTTTCAGAGATTTTTATACTGATGACCTATCCTCTGACAGTATCTAATCGGTGGGAGTCCGACACCCGGGACCCCTGTCAATCAGCTGTTTGAGAAGGCAGCACCACGGCCTTCTCTCTGCTTTTCCTAGGTTGAGTGATGACACATTCATGAGTCACGTGGCCTAGGAACAGCTCAGCTCCATTCAAGTGGATGGGGCTGGGGGTAATACCAAGAAGAGCTGCTATACAATGTACGATGTGGGGGTCTTGGTGAGCATAGAGAAGGCAGCGGTGCTCACAGGAGTACCCAACCCCTTCCAAGTTCTTTAATGCCAAGACAGTATTAGTAATGTTAAAGTGACAGCGACGTATATGGCTATGGGTAAACATAGGGTAGCCAGTAGAGATGAGTGAAGTTATGAAAAATTTTATTTGGCTGCTTCGCTAAATTTCACACAGAAATTCGACTTGTGACAAATTACAAAGTGCATTCCTTTGCATGTAGTGGGCACACTGATGGGGAACGGCGAAATCACCGCCCTCGCCGGTCATTACCTCTCAGATCATTCCTGATGATGGCATCTGAGATAAAAATTAAGGCTTTTCAGGGGCTAATCCAGTTTAAAAAAAAATAATACATACTCACCTTATCCATTTGATCACGCAGAGGCCGTGGTGGACATCTTGATTGAAGACACTGCACAAAATCTCGCGGTGGTGACGTGATGACACACGCCACCCCGCGTGAGATTTTGCACGGTTTCTGCAATCAAGATGGCCGCAACAGCTTCTTTGCACGCAAATGAATGAGGTATGTTTTTTTTTTTACCACCATTTCAGGAAAAATAGATTAATTACCAAAAAGCGTGAGAGAATTCAGCTTCGCAGCCAATCGAGTTTTTCCTGAAATTTGGATCGAAGTCCACTTCAGATACTTCGATTCACTCAACACTAGTAGCCAGTATTAACAAACAGCCTGTGCAATAATCCACTGCACTGTTTTATTTTAACTAAAAAAAAAAAACAGTCCAAAAAGGCATTACTTTTTGGTGGCAGAAACCTTCTTCTCTGTCCTCTCACCTGTAAAATAGCTGCCATTTTGACCGACTTGTGTGGGACAAATCACAAAAGTTTGGGAGTCGCTGAAATTCAGTGATATATATGTCTATGGGTTAAAGTATGTTAGTCGATGGTAACAAACAGCCTGTTTTTTTATTTAAAAAAAATAGACCATGATGCTTCTTCTCTGTGTTCTGGGATGTAAAATGGCAGCTGCCATTTTTAGCGAGTAGTCCAAAACAAATCTCAAAAGTTTAGAATTTTCTAGAATATGAATTTTTGAGGAAATTCGTGAGGAATTATATTCTTTTAAAAACAATTCCCTCATTTCTATGATATGAATTAAAATATAGTTAATAATATAGCTAAATGTGGACTATTATGATCACAATGCCTGGATCTGGTCGTATAATTCTTAAACTTGTATAGTAACTAGTGGTGGTAAGTAAAATTCCTTCCCAAAAAATCTGGTTTTAGTTATTCATACAGTTCAGTTGTGTGCGTATCATGTTGATTTTTGCAGGCTTTAGCTTTTAACACAGCATTAGAGATAACGCTTCTTTTCCTTCATTTATAGCCTCCCACCCTCTTGACCTTTAGATATTTTTTATCTGAACGCAGAATTCAAAGAGAGGATGCCATCACTATGTAACCAAAGCAGAGGATATTCATAATTGTGAGGCCAGTAGTTCAGCCCGAGTGTGTAAAGCACGGCTAAGTAAACAATTTAGATAGAACTGTAAGCCATTTTAAACATACTGAGCCTCGGACTGTATGATTTCTAAGTCGTTTCACAAATAGTGTAAAAGTTCACAGATAGGTTCAGACTATCCCTTTCACAATGTTTTTATTTAACCTGTATGATTTATCAGCATCATTTTGTGTAACTTTATATTAGCAAACGGATAATTTTCTGAAAATATTTGAAAATACATAAAATTACTATGCTGGGCTTGTATATTTTAAATCTGTAGTTTACATACACTATAGTTTAAGATGAGCGAATTTTTCAAAAATTTTATTCGGCCGAATCGCCAAATTTTTCAGAAAAATTTGCTTTGATCCGAATTTATTTGCAGGATACCACAGACTGGCAAGGTGACATAGTGTGGAGATTGCAGCAGCATGAGGAGGCCACAGAGTGGCAAGGTGACATAGTGTGGATATGGCAGTATCAGCAGCAGGATACCACAGAGTGGCAAGGTGACATAGTGTGGAGATGGCAGCAGCATGAGGAGACCACAGAGTGGCAAGGTGACATAGTGTGCAGATGGAAGCAGCATGAGGAGGCCACAGAGTGGCAATGTGACATAGTTTGGAGATGGCAGCAGCAGATGCATCAGGAGACCACACATTGACCCTGTAACAGAGTGGGGCGGTGGGTTGTAATACCAGTACCCGCTGATGAAGGTGGGTGCAAGAAGGAGCACTTGACATCAGATGTGTGGCATCAGGAGGGTTGCAGCATCAGAGTAGTAGCTGAGGCAAGTAGTCAGAAGAAACTGGTCTCTTATTAAAGTGTTTGTGTGGGACCATGGATGATCTAGTCTGATGCATCAGGAATTGGTGTTTGGCTGATCCACGCCTGATTCATACTGACAAAGGTCAGTCTCTCCACATTTTGGGTGGACAGGCGAGTTCTTCTTTGGGCTACTATGGCCCCCGCCGCACTAAACACCTGCTCTAATGCCACACTACTGGCCGGGCAGGACATTTTCATGGCAAACTCTGCTAGTTGCGGCCACAAATTGGCTACCCAGTAGTCCAGCAGATCTTCAATGTAGAGTGGCAGGATGCTGTCCAAGTATGCCACCACTTGCTTGTCCAGGTCCTGCTCCAGGTCTACCTGCTGCTGCTGTTGCTGGTGAGTAGTTTCTTCACTATGCGGGTGAGGAAAGCTAATCATCAGCGACTGTAGACTCAGGCTGCTGCTGATGGAGCTGGTACTGCTCCTGCCACCCCCACCCTCCCCACCAGCCATGGTAGTGGAACGTGAGCGCAGAGGGCACCCCAGGTCAGACCTGCGAGAGGATGGACGATGGCTCAGATAGGCAGTGGCCAACTGACTTTTACCATATGTAACTGCACCGCTGAACACAATTTTTTTCCCACCGAAATAATTCACAAAAGATTTTACCATATATAAGTGCAGAGCTTAACGCTGAATACAATATTTTTTTCCACCGAAATAATTTACAAAAGATTTTAACGCATATAAGTGCAGCGCTGAATGCTGAATAAAATTTATTTTTCCACCAAAATACTTCAATAAAGATTCTACCACATATAACGGAGCACGGCGATGGAAAGGGTCTTCGGCTTCCCCCCGCACTGTACGGACTTCTCAGAAATGAACCGCTGCTGCCGACAGCAGCTCCTGGGAATGTCATGGAGGGTCCCGGTCATCCGGCATCTAATCGCTCCGCTAACAGGTTATTTTGAAAGTGTGTAGGAGCCACACGGGGCCCCCACTCTGCAGATTTATCGTGGAGACATCATGGAGATTTTAACTGCATATAACCGCAGCGTTCAACGCTGAATAAATTTTGTTTTTCGACCAAAATACTTCAATAAAGATTTTACCACATATAAGCACTGCACTGACTGACTGCTACCGCCGCTACTTCCATAAACCCCTGCTACTTCCCAGGTAGGTAGGCTGCTGCGAAGCAGGTGCTCTACCCCGGGCACGTTTGGCTCATGACCTACAACTGCTGCCACCCTGCTGAATCCAAGCCATGCTTTCAACACATATAATCGCCAACGTGAACTGAGAATGTAGTTATCTGTTTATACTGAAAAAGGCCACTAAACGCTTTCAACACATCTAACTGCTGCTGACGTGAACTGAGAATATATTTTTCTTTTTGTACTGAAATAGGCCAGTAAATGCTTTCAGCAGAAATAAATGCACCAGTGAAGTGCGTATATATTTTTCTTTCTGTACTGAAATAGGCCACTGAACGCTTTTGCCACAAATAAGTGCACCAGTGAAATGCGTATATATATATTTTTTTTTACTGTAATACGCCCCTATACGCTTTCAACAGAAATAACTACAGAAGTGAACTGAGCATATATTTTTCTTGTCGTATTGAATAAGTTACTAAGATATAAGCCACTAAAGGCTTTCCAACATAACACTTGCAGCCCAATAACAAAAAGCTGGAATGACAGAGCTGTCTAATGACTATTGGGATCCCCAAATAATCGTTCCCTGTACTTGTAAATCACTTTCCTATCAATGTCCCTAGCGCCTTCTGACGTCTCTCCCTGCACTAAGATGCTGTGAAATGATTCCTCCCTATCCTTTCCCTGCACTTATAAATCCTTTTTTCATTTTATTTTTTAAAGATAGAGGTTTTTCCAATAACTGTCCCTAGCGCCTTCAGACGTCTGTCCCTGCACTCTGAAAGCTGGAAAATGTCAGAATCTAAAATTGCTGCCGTATTTATAGGGCTGAGACATCACAGGGCTGGCTGGCTGCTGATTGGCTGCATGCAAGCATGTCAATCTGGGTGATCCCGCCTTCCCAGAGTTCCATGCCCCCAGTCTTCACACGTGTAGCTGCCATTTTAGGAAAATTGTGATTCGCTACCATGAAGCATGAGGAAATTTGCATTCGTTTCATCTCTAACTATAGTATACATCTACATAAAACATAATTTGCAATTTGCCAATTTTGGAAATACATAACTTTCATTATATTGCACAGATTACAGCTCAATTGACAATTTTTGCACAGTTTTGAGGCCACTTTTTACACTTCTGACCTACACTACTTTCACCGTTTATTGCTCGGTCATGCAACTTACCACCCAAATGAATTTTACCTCCTTTTCTTCTCACTAATAGAGCTTTCATTTGGTGGTATTTCATTGCTGCTGACATTTTTACTTTTTTTGTTATTAATCGAAATTTAACGATTTTTTTGCAAAAAAATGACATTTTTCACTTTCAGTTGTAAAATTTTGCAAAAAAAACGAGATCCATATATAAATTTTGCTCTAAATTTATTGTTCTACATGTCTTTGATAAAAAAAAAATGTTTGGGTAAAAAAAAAATGGTTTGGGTAAAAGTTATAGCGTTTACAAACTATGGTACAAAAATGTGAATTTCCGCTTTTTGAAGCAGCTCTGACTTTCTGAGCACCTGTCATGTTTCCTGAGGTTCTACAATGGCCAGACAGTACAAACACCCCACAAATGACCCCATTTCGAAAAGTACACACCCTAAGGTATTCGCTGATGGGCATAGTGAGTTCATAGAACTTTTTATTTTTTGTCACAAGTTAGCGGAAAATGATGATTTTTTTTTCTTTTTTTTTTTTCTTACAAAGTCTCATATTCCACTAACTTGTGACAAAAAATAAAAAGTTCTATGAACTCACTATGCCCATCACGAAATACCTTGGGGTCTCTTCTTTCCAAAATGGGGTCACTTGTGGGGTAGTTATACTGCCCTGGCATTCTAGGGGCCCAAATGTGTGGTAAGGAGTTTGAAATCAAATTCTGTAAAAAATGACCAGTGAAATCCGAAAGGTGCTCTTTGGAATATGGGCCCCTTTGCCCACCTAGGCTGCAAAAAAGTGTCACACATCTGGTATCTCCGTACTCAGGAGAAGTTGGGGAATGTGTTTTGGGGTGTCATTTTACATATACCCATGCTGGGTGAGAGAAATATCTTGGCAAAAGACAACTTTTCCTATTTTTTTTATACAAAGTTGGCATTTGACCAAGATATTTATCTCACCCAGCATGGGTATACGTAAAAAGACACCCCAAAACACATTCCTCAACTTCTCCTGAATACAGAGATACCAGATGTGTGACACTTTTTTGCAGCCTAGGTGGGCAAAGGGGCCCATATTCCAAAGAGCACCTTTCGGATTTCACTGGTCAGTTTTTACAGAATTTGATTTCAAACTCCTTACCACACATTTGGGCCCCTAGAATGCCAGGGCAGTATAACTACCCCACAAGTGACCCCATTTTGGAAAGAAGAGACCCCAAGGTATTCGCTGATGGGCATAGTGAGTTCATGGAAGTTTTTATTTTTTGTCACAAGTTAGTGGAATATGAGACTTTGTATGAAAAAAAATTAAAAAAAAATCATCATTTTCCACTAACTTGTGACAAAAAATAAAAAATTCTAGGAACTCGCCATGCCCCTCACGGAATACCTTGGGGTGTCTTCTTTCCAAAATGGGGTCACTTGTGGGGTAGTTATACTGCCCTGGCATTCTAGGGGCCCAAATGTGTGGTAAGGGGTTTGAAATCAAATTCTGTAAAAAATGACCAGTGAAAACCGAAAGGTGCTCTTTGGAATATGGGCCCCTTTGCCCACCTAGGCTGCAAAAAAGTGTCACACATGTGGTATCTCTGTATTCAGGAGAAGTTGAGGAATGTGTTTTGGGGTGTCTTTTTACATATACCCATGCTGGGTGAGATAAATATCTTGGTCAAATGACCAACTTTGTATAAAAAAATGGGAAAAGTTGTCTTTTGCCAAGATATTTCTCTCACCCAGCATGGGTATATGTAAAATGACACCCCAAAACACATTCCCCAACTTCTCCTGAGTACGTAGATACCAGATGTGTGACACTTTTTTGCAGCCTAGGTGGGCAAAGGGGCCCATATTACAAAGAGCACCTTTCGGATTTCACTGGTCAGTTTTTACAGAATTTGATTTCAAACTCCTTACCACACATTTGGGCCCCTAGAATGCCAGGGCAGTATAACTACCCCACAAGTGACCCCATTTTGGAAAGAAGAGACCCCAAGGTATTCGCTGATGGGCATAGTGAGTTCATGGAAGTTTTTATTTTTTGTCACAAGTTAGTGTAATATGAGACTTTGTATGAAAAAAAAAAAAATCATCATTTTCCACTAACTTGTGACAAAAAATAAAAAATTCTAGGAACTCGCCATGCCTCTCACGGAATACCTTGGGGTGTCTTCTTTCCAAAATGGGGTCACTTGTGGGGTAGTTATACTGCCCTGGCATTCTAGGGGCCCAAATGTGTGGTAAGGAGTTTGAAATCAAATTCTGTAAAAACTGACCAGTGAAATCCGAAAGGTGCTCTTTGTAAAATGGGCCCCTTTGCCCACCTAGGCTGCAAAAAAGTGTCACACATCTGGTATCTCCGTACTCAGGAGAAGTTGGGGAATGTGTTTTGGGGTGTCATTTTACATATACCAAAAGACAACTTTTCCCATTTTTTTATACAAAGTTGGCATTTAACCAAGATATTTATCTCACCCAGCATGGGTATATGTAAAAAGACACCCCAAAACACATTCCTCAACTTCTCCTGAATACAGAGATACCACATGTGTGACACTTTTTTGCAGCCTAGGTGGGCAAAGGGGCCCATTTTACAAAGAGCACCTTTCGGATTTCACTGGTCAGTTTTTACAGAATTTGCCCAAATTCCTTTTTTACAGAATTTGCCCAAATTCCTTTTAGGAGGGCATTTTTAGACATTTGGATACCAGACTTCTTCTCACGCTTTGGGGCCCCTAAAATGCCAGGGCAGTATAAATACCCCACATGTGACCCCATTTTGGAAAGAAGACACCCCAAGGTATTCCGTGAGGGGCATGGCAAGTTCCTAGAATTTTTTATTTTTTGTCACAAGTTAGTGGAAAATGATGATTTTTTTTTTTTTTTTTGATACAAAGTCTCATATTCCACTAACTTGTGACAAAAAATAAAAACTTCCATGAACTCACTATGCCCATCAGCGAATACCTTGGGGTGTCTTCTTTCCAAAATGGTGTTATTTGTGGGGTGTTTGTACTGCCCTGGCATTTGAGGGTCTCCGCAATCATTACATGTATGCCCAGCATTAGGAGTTTCTGCTATTCTCCTTATATTGAGCATACAGGTAATGAGATTTTTTTTTTCCGTTCAGCCTCTGGGCTGAAAGAAAAAAAATGAACGGCACAGATTTCTTCATTCGCATCGATCAATGTGGATGAAAAAATCTCTGCCAAAAAAAGAAAAAGGAGGGGAAAGGCGTCTGCCAGGACATAGGAGCTCCGCCCAACATCCATACCCACTTAGCTCGTATGCCCTGGCAAACCCGATTTCTCCATTCACATCAATCGATGTGGATGAATAAATCATTGCCGGGATTTTTTTTTTATATATACAAAGTGTTTGCCAAAGTATATGAACACCGCCACCTCCTCAGCTCATATGCCTCGGCAAACGTATCTTTTACTGTAGAGGAGAAATCTCGTCTTGCAGCGCCGCATACACCGACTTGCGTGTAATCTGACAGCAGCGCAATGCTTCTGTCCGAATGCACATCAGTGCTGCAGCTAGTCGATCGGTTGGTCCACCTGGAAGGTAAAAAAAAAAAAAAAAAAAAAAAGAAAAAAACAGGCCGCAAAGCAATAACTTTATTAACTTTAGAACAGAACATATTAACTTTTTTTTAACTTTTTTAACTTTTTTACTTACCGGTAATTTTTTTTTTTGTTTAGTTTTTTTTACCTTTATAGAACAAACCTCTCCTTCCCCATGGGACAATGTGCAAAGCGCAAATCGCCCAAAGATGTGGCAAAGTACGTTATGCACTTTATCCCAGGTGAAAGGAGAGGTTTGCAGCAGCTGTGAGTAAAAGGGCCCTAATAGCCCTGTGTGCCTGTCCTGTGAGATGCAATCCCTATGCTAAGTGTACCTGTGTGTGGTACTTCCGGAAACACTCTCCATAGCATAGGGCAGGGTGGTCAGCACAGTCAGGACAGAAATAGCGGGTGTCACGCCTTATTCCACTCCTGCTACAGACACGACATCTTTTTCGGGGTGACGGTTGGGTTGAGGTACCAGGAACGACACTGGGGAAATGTCGCTCGTGTAGACGGCTAACTACACTGGTGGATGGGGCCACGGAACCTCCTGGGTAAAGGAGGTTCTCGATGATCTCTTCCTGGAATTTGAGGAAAGATCGTGTTCTCCCAGCCTTACTGTAGAGAACAAAACTATTATACTGCGCCAATTGAATTAAATATACAGACACCTTCTTATACCAGCGTCTGGTTCTGCGGGAAACTAAATACGGAGACAACATCTGGTCATTGAAGTCCACCCCTCCCATGAGCGCATTATAGTCGTGGACACAGAGGGGCTTTTCAATGACACGGGTTGCTCGCTCAATTTGGATTGTCGTGTCTGCGTGAATGGAGGAGAGCATGTAAACGTCACGCTTGTCTCTCCATTTCACCGCGAGCAGTTCTTCGTTACACAAGGCAACCCTCTCCCCCCTTGCAAGACGGGTGGTTACAAGCCGTTGGGGGAAGCCCACGCGACTAGTTCGCGCGGTGCCACAGGCGCAAATCCGTTCTAGAAACAAATGCCTAAAGAGGGCCACACTTGTGTAGAAATTGTCCACATAAAGATGGTACCCCTTGCCGAATAAGGGTGACACCAAGTCCCAGACTGTCTTCCCACTGCTCCCCAGGTAGTCAGGGCAACCGACCGGCTCCAGGGTCCGATCTTTTCCCTCATAGATCCGAAATTTGTGGGTATAGCCTGTGGCCCTTTCACAGAGCTTATACAATTTGACCCCATACCGGGCACGCTTGCTTGGGATGTATTGTTTGAAGCCAAGGCGCCCGGTAAAATGTATTAGGGACTCGTCTACGCAGATGTTTTGCTCAGGGGTATACAAATCTGCAAATTTCTGGTTCAAATGGTCTATGAGGGGCCGAATTTTGTGGAGCCGGTCAAAAGCAGGGTGGCCTCTGGGACGGGAGGTGGTGTTGTCGCTAAAATGCAGAAAACGCAGGATGGTCTCAAATCATGTCCTGGACATAGCAGCAGAGAACATGGGCATGTGATGAATCGGGTGCGTGGACCAATATGACCGCAATTCATGCTTTTTTGTCAGGCCCATGTTGAGGAGAAGGCCCAGAAAAATTTTAAGTTCGGAAACTTGGACTGGTTTCCACCGGAAAGGCTGGGCATAATAGCTTCCCGGGTTTGCGGTTATAAATTGTGTGGCATACCGGTTTGTCTCTGCCACGACTAAGTCCAAGAGCTCCGCAGTCAAGAACAGCTCAAAAAATCCCAGGGCCGAACCGATTTGAGCCGTCTCAACCCGAACTCCAGACTGGGCGGTGAAAGGGGGAACTACTGGTGCGGCTGAAGTTGGTGACTGCCAATCAGGGTTTGCCAGCACCTCAGGGATTCTAGGGGCTCTACGGGCCTGTCTGTGCGGTGGCTGCGACAGGGTAACTACTGCACGTGCCACCGTACCAGCTTCAACTGCCCTTCTGGTGCTCGCTACTTCACCATGTTGTACGGCATGGCTGGTACTAGGTCCAGGAAGGGCTGCGCTGCTGGTGTATGCCTCACCACGTGATCCGGCAGCGACAGCCCCACTCTGCTGCTCTTGAAGCGGATCCTGCGCAACCTGTGGTCTAGCGACATGGGGCCGGGTACGCCTGGTGCTGCCAGGGACCTCAACCTCCTCGTCCGAACTTTGGGTCAAAGAGCCACTGCTTTCTACAGGTTCATATTCTGACCCGCTAGATTCGTCAGATGAGGGTTCCCATTCCTCATCCGACTGGGTCAGAATCCTGTAGGCCTCTTCAGAAGAATACCCCCTGTTTGACATTTTGGACTACTAAATTTAGGGGTATTCCCTGAGACTACCCAAGAAAAAAAGCAAGCCTGCCTTACAAAGGGGAGGCTAGCGAAGTACCGGAGGCCGCTGCGGTTGATAAAAAATATCAAAACTGATTTTTTTATCGCCGCAGTGCGTGTAAAGTGAATGTGCAGTGATCAAAAAAAAATATTTTTTTGTCACTGCGGTGGGGCGGGCGTGGGTGAACGCACGTGTGGGCGACCGATCAGGCCTGATCGGGCAAACACTGCGTTTTGAGTGGAGGGCGAACTAAAGTGACACTAATACTATTATAGATCTGACCGTGATCAGTTTTGATCACTTACAGATACTATAAAAGTACAAATGCTGATTAGCGATACGCTAATCAGCGAATAAAAGTGACTGCGGCGCGGTGGGGTGGGCGCTAACTGACGCTAACTACCTAACCAAGGGGCCTAAACTATCCCTAAAACCTAACAGTCAATACCAGTGGAAAAAAAAAGTGACAGTTTACACTGATCACTTTTTGTCTTTCACTAGTGATTGACAGGGGCGATTGAGTGCACTGATGCCCAACTACTTATATTACAGGATGTGGACATGGGAGGACCACCGCAGCACATCTCTGATGACGAAACACAGATGCCAACTGCTGCGGCTTTCTGCAGTGTGCAGACTGGCAAAGAGGGCAGGGGTGAAGGGTGGGTGGAAGATGATGTGGAGGATGATGAGGTCCTAGACCCCACATGTAATCAAGGTCATGCGAGTGACGTGTGCAGTTCAGAGAAAGAGGTGGTGGTCACACAGCACCAGCCGCACAGCAAAAGAGGGAGCAGTGTGCAAAAGCAGAGTGGCTGTCACCTAGCCAATACGCCTGCTAATGCCCACCGCACCCAGGGACTGAGCACACCAAAGCCAGCTCCAAGGAGTTCCCTGGCATGTCAGTTCTTCAGACAATGTGCTGACGACAAAACGCGAGTGGTTTGCACGCTGTGCAATCAGAGCCTGAAGCGAGGCATACATTTTCTAAACCTGAGCACCACCTGCATGACCAGGCATCTAAATGCAAAGCACGAGCTGCAGTGGAGTAAACACCTCAAAAACCACAAAAGATCTCAGGCTCCTCCTGGTCCCTCTTCTGCTGCAGTCTTGGACTCTTCCTCCCCCTCTGGAGTGACAGAGGCACTTGCCATCCCGCAAACAGAGGATGTGGCAGCAACGCCACCACGTCCGTCACCGAGCATCTTCACAATGTCCCATGGAAGCGTTCAGCTGTCCATCTTCCAAGCACTGGAGAGAAAGAGAAAGTACCCCCCTACCCACCCACGATCCCTGGCCCTGGATTCCAGCATTTCAAAATTCCTGGCCTTTGAAATGCTGTCATTCCGTCTGGTGGAGACGGAGACTTTTAAAAAACTTATGGCGGTGTCTGTCCCACAGTACGTGGTTCCCAGCCGCCACTACTTTTCCAGGCGAGCCATCCCCGCCCTGCACAACCAAGTGGCGGCCAAAATTAGGTGTGCACTGCGCAATGCCATCTGTGGCAAGGTCCACATAACCACCGATACGTCGACCAGTAAGCACGGGCAGAGACGTTATATCTTCCTAACTGCACTCTGGGTAAATGCAGTGGCGGATGGGCCTGAGGCGGATCACAGTTTGGCGCATGTGCTTCCACCACCGAGGATTGCAGGGCGTTTCTCTTTGCCTCCTGTTGCCTCCTCCTCCTACTCCGCTTTCTCCTCTACTGCCTCCTCATCTGGTCAGCGTAACACCTTAACCACCAACTTCAGCACAGCCAGGGGGAAACAACAGCAGGCTGTTTTGAAACTCATCTGTTTGGGGAAAAAACATCACACCGCGCAGGAGCTGTGGACGGGCATGGAACAACAGACCAATGAGTGGTTGGTGCCACTGAGCCTCAAGCCCGGCCTGGTTGTGTGCGATGATGGGTGAAATCTCGTAGCAGCTGCGCAATGCCTAGCTGTTTTGATGCACATCCCTTGCCTGGCGCCTGTGCTGAATTTGGAGGTGCAGAGGTTCCTGAAAAATTACCCCGATATGTCAGAGCTGCGGCAGAAAGTGTGGTCCGTCTGTGCGCGGTTTTGGCATTCTCACCCTGCTGCTGCTTGCCAGTCTGCAGTGCAGTGAAACTTCGGCCTTCCCGCTCACCGCCTCATATGCAGGAGAGACTGTGCGAGCAGCAGCAGGCGATAGTGGAGTTTCATCTGCAGCATGGGTGAGTTGCTCTGCGGAACAGCACCACTTCAGCACCAGCGAGTGGGCCTCCATGCAGGACGTGTGTGCCATGTTGCACTGTATCGAGTACTCCACCAACAGGGCCAGTGCCAATGACGCAGTCCTCAGCGTTACAATCCCACTTCTATGTATCCTTGAAAAAATGCTTTGGGCCATGATGGAAGAGGATGTGGCACAGGAGGAAAAGGAGGAGGAAGAGGGATCATTTCCACGGTTATCAGGCCAGTCATTCACAAGTGGCTAGGAGGGTGGGTTCCTGCACCAACAGAGGCCAGGTACACAATTGTCCAGCCACGGCACAGTTCTGGAGGATGAAGAGGAGGAGGATGATGATGAGGAGGAACCATGTTCACAGCAGGGTGGCAACCAAAGCAGCTCATGGGCATCACTGGTGCATGGCTGGGGGGATACAGAGGACACAGACAATACACCTCCCACAGAGGACAGCTTGTCGTTGCCTCTGGGCAGCCTGGCACACATGAGAGATTACATGCTACAGTGCCTGCGCAACGACCACCGAGTTGCCCACATTCTAACCAGTGCTGAATACAGGGTGGCCACCATGCTGGATCACCGCTACAAGGACAAAGTGCCATCCTTAATTCCGTCAATGGAGCGTGATCGGAAGATGCGCGAGTACAAGTGCACGCTGGTAGACACGCTGCTGATGGCATTCCCACCTGACACCGGGGGCTCAGTGGAAGCACAAGGTGAAGGCAGAGGAGGAGTAAGAAGTCTCCAACACAGCTCGGGCACCCCAGCAACTCAAAAGGGAGGGTTAGCATGGCCGAAATTGGAAAAGCTTTGCCAGCACGCCACAACAACCAGCACCACCAGCTGATATGGAACGTCTTAGCAGAAGGCAGCTTTTCAGCAACATGGTGGAACTGTACATGTGCACACGCCTACACGTACTGACTGAAGGGTCTGCCCCCTTCAACTTCTGGGTCTCCAAATTGGGTACATGGCTTGAGCTTGCACTTTACGCCTTGGAGGTGCTGGCCTGCCCTGCAGCCAGTGTATTGTCCGAAAGTGTGTTTAGCACAGCAGGGGGCGTTATCACCGAAAAGCGCAGCCGCCTGTCCACAGCCAATGTGGACAAGCTCACGTTCATTAAAATGAACCAGGCATGGATCCCACAAGACTTGTCCATACCTTGTGCAGAATAGACAAGTATACCGGCCACACCCAGCCATTGTTTTACTCCAGCGCACTTTCTCTTTGTTTTCTTTTTTATAATTCTCAATGTTTTGGGGTCTTCCCAAATTAAAAATAAAAAAATAGAAATAAATAAAAAAACTACAAAAATAGTGTTGGCTACCTGCTCCTCCTCCTCCACCGCTTCCACCTACACATCCACCGCCTCCTCAACCTTCTACTCCACTTTGACCTCCGCCTCCTAGTTCAAGATTATTATTTTTTACTTTTTAAAAAAAATTCTATGTTATTTTAATTCATTTCCCTATCCACATTGTTTGCAGGGCAATTGTCTTGCTCTTACCCCTATTTTGCTTCCTTTTGCAGCCCTCTAGCCCTTTCTATGACTTTTAAGCCATTTTAGTGCCATAAAGTTCGGGTCCCCATTGACTTCAATGGGGTTCGGAGTCAAGTTTGGGTCCTGAACCCGAACTTTGCGGCGAAGTTCGGCCAAACCAGGCGAACTCGAACTTCAAGGTGTTCACTCAACCCTAAATGCAACCAGTGTATTAAAAATAGTATATATCACCTAAAATCTTTATAATTTATTATGGTTTTTTTTTTATTTCTCCCTACCTGATGGCTGTCCATGATCTTAGGACATGTTGTCCAGAAGAAAAACTGAGGTTGGCATCCCTGGTTTGCAGGTGTGCATGACTTCATGAAATAAGTGAATATCAGGCAATATTTAGGCACACTGGTAAAATGTCTGTTAGAATTTTTATCAGATATCCAGTTCCACCCAACATGGCCTTAAATATACAGTGGATATAAAAAGTCTACACACCCCTGTTAAAATGTCAGGTTTCTCTGATGTAAAAAAAAAATGAGACAAAGATAAATCATTTCTGAACTTTTTCCACCTTTAAATGCGACCTATAAACTGTACCACTTAATTGAAAAACAAACTGAAATCTTTTAGGTAGAGGGAAGAAAAAATATAAAATAAAATAATATGGTTGCATAAGCGTGCACACCCTTAAACTAATACTTTGTTGAAGCACCTTTTGATTTTATTACAGCACTCAGTCTTTTTTCGGTATGATTCTATCAGCATGGCACATTTTGACTTGGCAAGATTTGCCCACTCTTCTTTGCAAAAACACTCCAAATATGTCAGATTGCGAGGGCATCTCCTGTGCACAGCCCTCTTCAGATCACCCTACAGATTTTCAATCAGATTCAGGTCTGGGTTCTAGCTGGGCCATTCCAAAACTTTAATCTTCTTCTGGTGAAGCCATTCCTTGGTTGATTTGGATGTATGCTTTGGGCCGTTGTCATGCTGAAAGATGAAGTTCCTCTTCATGTTCAGATTTCTAGCAGAAGCCTGAAGGTTTTGTGCCAATATTGACTGGTATTTGGAACTTAACACAACAAGGAAGGAGTGTGCGACACACCAATGGAGAATTAAAAAGAATTTTATTAAAGTATCCATAAAATATACATAATGCCAAATATATATAGGTAATAAAGCAGGGACAGCCACAGTCCTACATCACCCTGTACTTAGCCCAGAGATGTGAAAAATGTAGACAAATATCTCAATAATTACTCAGTCAAATACCATATGATCTAAAAGACATAATATGGGAATGAACAGGAGATATATATGATGCGTGTCTGTGCCCCAGCTCTACTACACGGCTATATGGCCTGGATCCGAATGAAACAAATCAAAATGCCAGGTCATGCACAGAGTGGTAAGGCAACATACCTAAAAGACAGGGATTGAAGTCAGGGTAATGGCGCTCCTCCTGTCGGTACATATGTTTTTCAACAGTAAGACAGACCTCAGTGGAGATCATACTTACCTGGACCCTGCCATGCTCCCAGGCCAGCTGTTCCTCTCCCTGCTGCTCTGAAATCAACCTCCGTTGATGGAGGTTGCATGTGACCATGGCAGACCACCCCAGGCTGCAGCAGTGACCTACTCCCCTTTCCTCACCTGTCCAGTTGTTGTGATACAAGGGGACTCTAGAGTTGCATCTGAATATGAATTTGTAATTTGAATAAGGCATATTTTGGAGAGAGAGAGAAAAAATATTTACAAAATGTAGCAAGTGAGAGACAAGAGAGTCCTAGGAGGCCTCAGAAAGTCTTAAACAAACTTTCAGGCCAATACAGTAGAAGCACTTTCAATTCAGGTATTATTGACTCTGACTGATTTGGCTGAATCAAACCTGAACCAAATTTTGGTTGATTTGTTCATCTCTACTTGCAAGTCCAGGAAACATAAGTGTTACCATGGAAAATTCTTTGTATCAGTCGCTGGCAATATGACTCTTAAAAATGGAACCATGAGGTTAGTCAGTTTGAAAACAACAAAGAAAGTCAAAGATCTTGAAGACTTTAATTATCCCATAAGACTTCGAAGATCTGAATGATGATAGGTCGCTACCACAGATGAAACCAATTATGGTATTAGAACTAGCTTCTTATACAATTTATTACTAACCTTTAGAAAGCGATGAGATAAGGTTGAAAGTCTTTCTTTATGTAACATAGTTAATTTATTATCTGAGATGCAAATGTATACTAACATTTAATATATCTGATAGCCCCAAGGGAGTAACAACATTGATGGATTTCAAGATTTCCTTAACAGTAGAGTATAAGAAATATTTTCACGCAACTCTTTTGAGAATGCTTTCTAACCTTGATGATAAACTATTGTTAAAATTGAACTTAAAAAAAAAACTCCAAGCAAAAAGTTGGGAAAGCAAAGAATTGAATTCTTATACCAGAATATATATATATATATATATATATATATATATATATATATACACACACATACATACACAAAAAAAAAGTCAAAGAGCAGCACACAAACAAATTGGCTGTGCAATACCTTCAAAAGACCAAGGACCAAGGTATTGCTGAATATAGCAAAAAAGAGCAAAGGCAGCACACAAAAATCCCATGTGATAGCAATGTTTCAGCTCTCTCTATGGATGTGTTTATATAGCATACATAATTACACATAGTGATTACATGATTAAATCTCAATATAATTAAAAGCAGTGTTAAAATACATAATTCCAAAGTGATTTCATAAGCGTGTACATGATTCTTTATCGAAAATTCCAAGACAATAATATATAAAGTGCAATGTGCTAATATTCCATGTGTAAATACATATAATGCAATCCATATCCTAAAATATCGTTAATTAACAAACATCACCCGACGCCTGCGCAGTATGTTTTACACAACGCCGATCAGGTCCTGCCATCTTGAGCTACATGTGAGACTTTTACAATGAGTTATTTGATTTTAATTACACAATCCTGTACACCTGTGATGATATGTTTGTTAATTAAGGATATTTTAGGATATGGATTGCAAATGAAAGCTAAAAGTCTGGACTTTATATCCATGCCCGTTATATAACTATAGTGAAGGAAACCACGGCACTCGTTTTTAGTAGTTTTGAAAAAATTATATTTTCATTTCATAATGTTTCATATCATATTCATTTCATCATTTATCATTCTATTTTGTCAGCATCCAGGAATATAAATTGCACAGACTGGCCAACGTTTCGGTCCTAGTATGGGACCTTGATCACGGCCTGGAGTAAAATATAATGCAATATATCAGGGTATATTTTACACGATGAAAGGTACATATTTAGTTCATAGTATATACAGCAAAAATGTCCAATGTCTATTATATGGGGACACAGAGGAAGGGTAAAAGGCATAATTTCAACTCATATTAGCGTCATCAATAGTAAAGTTACATTGAGAGAGATATAAAGGCATATGCAATCAAACGCATCAGTGATTAGCATTGAAAAAACATAGTAGAGAAATCAAGAGCAGCCGGGATCTCAAATATGCTTGGCGAGGTTAGCACGGGCAGAGTAGTACAGGTCAGCAGAGCGTCTCAGGGGTGGCCTTGACCTATAAAGTGTGGCATAAGTTATATCATGTTATCAGTAATCAAATAGCAGGTCATGGTAAGGCTAGGTATATGAACATAAGGCAGATCTGTAGTATATGAGTAAGTAAGTAGATAGAGGCCATGGTCCGGTCACCCATGGGCATCTAATGAAGCTGCCGATAGTAGAGGGAACAACAAGGGTGCAGGCAGAGCGGCGAGATACAAGTAGATAGAAGGTCCAGTATTTACCTTAGTCTTTGTTGCATGTTGCCTGTGTGGGATGCGCTAGCTTGCACTGCGCTTGTGTCCCTTTTAAATGGTGCCGCTGGTGTGGGCGAGCGTCCTGCGCACGTGTGCCCGGCTCCGTCGCACGCATGACGTCATCACGCTCAGGCGAGTGACGTCACTGCGGCAGCGGCGTCCACGCGCATGCACAGTGGGCCGGCCGGGACCCGGGCTGGCAAAGTAGTATTGGCAGCGTAATGGAGAGGGGATTAGATTACCCAGACATAGATAGGTTTAGTAAAAAGGCATATAGGGTGATACAGTATGCCCCCTGGGAGAAAGACCGGTTAAAGCAGGCTATATAACTATAACTTGAATATGTTTTAGTAAAAAGGTAATAAAAACTAAATTTCTATGTATATTCTGGTATAATATACACTGCTCAAAAAAAATAAAGGGAACACTTAAACAACACAATGTAACTCCAAGTCAATCACACTTCTGTGAAATCAAACTGTCCACTTAGGAAGCAACACTGAGTGACAATCAATTTCACATGCTGTTGTGAAAATGGGATAGACAACAGGTGGAAATTATAGGCAATTAGCAAGACACCCCCAATAAAGAAGTGGTTCTGCAGGTGGTGATCACAGACCACTTCTCAGTTCCTATGCTTCCTGGCTGATGTTTTGGTCACTTTTGAATGCTGGCGGTGCTTTCACTCTAGTGGTAGCATGAGACGGAGTCTACAACCCACACAAGTGGATCAGGTAGTGCAGCTTATCCAGGATGGCACATCAATGCGAGCTGTGGCAAGAAGGTTTGCTGTGTCTGTCAGCGTAGTGTGCAGAGCATGGAGGCGCTACCAGGAGACAGGCCAGTACATCAGGAGACGTGGAGGAGGCCGTAGGAGGGCAACAACCCAGCAGCAGGACTGCTACCTCCGCCTTTGTGCAAGGAGGAACAGGAGGAGCACTGCCAGAGCCCTGCAAAATGACCTCCAGCAGGCCACAAATGTGCATGTGTCGGCTCAAACAGTCAGAAACAGACTCCATGAAGGTGATATGAGGGCCCGACGTCCACAGGTGGGGGTTGTGCTTACAGCCCAACACCGTGCAGGACGTTTGGCATTTGCCAGAGAACACCAAGATTGGCAAATTCACCACTGGCGCCCTGTGCTCTTCACAGATGAAAGCAGGTTCACACTGAGCACATGTGACAGATGTGACAGAGTCTGGAGACGCCGTGGAGAACGTTCTGCTGCCTGCAACATCCTCCAGCATGACCGGTTTGGCATTGGGTCAGTAATGGTGTGGGGTGGCATTTCTTTGGAGGGCCGCACAGCCCACCATGTGCTCGCCAGAGGTAGCCTGACTGCCATTAGGTACAGAGAGGAGATCCTCAGACCCCTTGTGAGACCTTATGCTGGTGCGGTTGGCCCTGGGTTCCTCCTAATGCAAGACAATGCTAGACCTCATGTGGCTGAAGTGTGTCAGCAGTTCCTGCAAGACGAAGGCATTGATGCTATGGACTGGTCCGCCCGTTCCCCAGACCTGAATCCAATTGAGCACATCTGGGACATCATGTCTCGCTCTATCCACCAATGTCACGTTGCACCACAGACTGTCCAGGAGTTGGCAGATGCTTTAGTCCAGGTCTGAGAGGAGATCCCTCAGGAGACCATCCGCCACCTCATCAGGAGCATGCACAGGCTTTGTAGGGAGGTCATACAGGCAAGTGGAGGCCACACACACTACTGAGCCTCATTTTGACTTGTTTTAAGGACATTACATCAAAGTTGGATCAGCCTGTAGTGTGTTTTTCCACTTTAATTTTGAGTGTGACTCCAAATCCAGACCTCCATGGGTTGAAAAATTTGATTTCCATTTTTAATTTTTGTGTGATTTTGTTGTCAGCACATTCAACTATGTATAGAACAAAGTATTTCAGAAGAATATATAATTAATTCAGATCTAGGATGTGTTATTTTTGTGTTCCCTTTATTTTTTTGAGCAGTGTATATATATATATATATATATATATATATATATATATATGCGCGGTGTTGGACCCCCTTTTGCCTTCAGAACTGCCTTAATTCTACGTGGCATTGATTCAACAAGGTGCTGATAGCATTCTTTGGAAATGTTGGCACATATTGATAGGATAGCATCTTGCAGTTGATGGAGATTTGAGGGATGCACATCCAGGGCACGAAGCTCCCGTTCCACCACATCCCAAAGATGCTCTATTGGGTTGAGATCTGGTGACTGTGGGGGCCATTTTAGTACAGTGAACTCATTGTCATGTTCAAGAAACCAATTTGAAATGATTCGAGCTTTGTGACATGGTGCATTATCCTACTGGAAGTAGCCATCAGAGGATGGATACATGTTCTCATTCTGTTTACGCCAAATTCGGACTCTACCATTTGAATGTCTCAACAGAAATCGAGACTCATCAGACCAGGCAACATTTTTCCAGTCTTTAACAGTCCAATTTTGGTGAGCTCGTGCAAATTGTAGCCTCTTTTTCCTATTTGTAGTGGAGATAAGTGGTACCCGGTGGGGTCTTCTGCTGTTGTAGCCCATCCGCCTCAAGGTTGTGCGTGTTGTGGCTTCACAAATGCTTTGCTGCATATCTCGGTTGTAACGAGTGGTTATTTCAGTCAACATTGCTCTTCTATCAGCTTGAATCAGTCGGCCCATTCTCCTCTGACCTCTAGCATCCACAAGGCATTTTTGCCCACAGGACTGCAGCATACTGGATGTTTTTCCCTTTTCACACCATTCTTTGTAAACCCTAGAAATGTAAACCCCAGTAACTGAGCAGATTGTGAAATACTCAGACCGGCCCGTCTGGCACCAACAACCATGTCACGATCACAATTGCTTAAATCACCTTTCTTTCCCATTCTGACATTCAGTTTGGAGTTCAGGAGATTGTGTTGACCAGGACCACCCCCCTAAATGCATTGAATCAACTGCCATGTGATTGGTTGACTAGATAATTGCATTAATGAGAAATAGAACAGGTGTTCCTAATAATTCTTTAGGTGAGTGTATATATATATATATATATATATATATATAGCAAACAAAAAAATGCACAGCAGCACAAGACCAAGGATACGGGTGCAGAGATCCTCACAGCCGCAGGCTCCAACGGCTAACTGTAGATTCAAAAGAATGAGGCAGCACTCCAAGCATAAGGTGAAAAAATAGTGGATCCTTTTATTCCCCTCTGCAACGTTTCAACCGCATTGAGCGGTTGAAACGTTGCAGAGGGGAATAAAAGGATCCACTATTTTTTCACATATATATATATATATATATATATATATATAGTACTGTACTGCCTTTTGCACTGCCTTATTAACCCATTCGCTACCAGCGCAGTAGATGTAAGGCTGCTGTATGCTCCGGCATCGGTGAAAACACAGATGCCAGCGCAATAACCCTTGCACGGCCGTGGTCAGCGCTGACCGCAGCACGTGCAGTATCCTCACGGGTGCCGATGTCCATGGGTCCCCGCTCTGCTGTGACGGGGACCCCATGGCAGGGAAGGCAGCCCGATGCCTTCCTTAGGCATTGTAGCTGCCTTCCGGGAGAGCCTCTGAGATCCAGCTCCCTGCATCTCATAGGCAAGCAGGCTGTAAGTGTATTACAGTGGTAATACACTTACAGCCAATGCATTACAATACTTCTGTAAAGGGGATCAGACCCCAAAAGTTGAAGTCCCAGAGTGGAACAAAAAATAAAGTTAAAAAAAAAGCTAAAAAAAGAAAGTAAAAAATAATTAGTTTCAAGTAAAAAAAAAAGTGGCCTTTTCCCAAAATAAAGTAAAAAAAATTAGGTATTGGCACGTCCGTATCGATCGGCTCTATAAAAATATCACGTGAACTAACCCTTCAGGTGAACACCGTAAAAAAATGATAATAAAAACTGCTTAAAATTTTTTTCGCCACTTTACATCACAAAAAGTCATATGCACCCTAAAATCAAAAAGTCATATGCACACTAAAATAGTACAAATCAAACCGTCATCTCATCCCGCAAAAAATTAGCCCCTAAATAAGACAGTCGTCCAAAAAAATAAAATAAAAACTATGGCTTTCAGAATATGGAGACACTAAAAAGTATTTTTTTTCAAAAATGCTGTATTATGTGAAACTGAACAAACAAACAAAAAAGTAGTCATGTTTGGTATTGTCGCATCCGTAACAACATGCGCTATAAAAATAGCACATGATCTAACCTGTCAGATGAACACTGTAAATAATAAAAAATAAAAACTGTGCCAAAACAGCTATTTTTTGTTACCTTGCCTCACAAAAAGTGTAATATAGAGCAACCAAAAATCATATGTACCCTAAAAAAGTATCAAAAAAACTGCCACCTTATCCCGTAGTTTCCAAAATGGGGTAATTTTTTGGGAGTTTCTACTCTAGGAGTGAATCAGGGGGTCTTCAAATGTGACATGGAAGCTGTGACACAGTGAGGGGTTTTGTATGGGAAGGCAGGTATTTTCCTCCCAACATGTACAGCTGGGCTGGTTTCCAGCCAGGTGAGCTCAAATACCAGACCAGAGTTTAAGTGCCGTTCTGGGTTTTGGCAGCACCTGGTTGTTCTTTAATAGGCAGCTGGGCTCAGAGTCAGGGCTGTGTCCGTGTATGAGGCTTGTGGCTGGATGCATGCCTGCGACCTGTCTGGGAGGACAAGGGAACGACATACAGGACTGGGACTCTTTATGCGTTACCCGCAGCATGGTGTGAAGTGAACACCAGGACTTGACTTTCTTATGCGGTACCTGCCGCAAGGTGTGAATGGAACACCAGGATTTAAACTAAGGTGACTTTGTTTATATTTTGTTATCCTGCCAAGTGTGAATAAACACTGAACTGTTTAAGCTAAAGACTTTGTTGTTGCCTTTATACTGCATCCGCTAACCTGCCTACCAGAGCGAATCCCCACACAGCTTAAAATTATCCCAGTGAAATCTGTTTCCAAACACCATATGGCGTTCCTTTCCTTCCGCGCAATGCCGTCTGCCCGTACAACAGTTTACGACCACGTATGGGGTGTTTCTGTAAACTAAAGAATCACGGCAATAAATATTGAGTTTTGTTTGGCTGTTAACCCTTGCTTTGTTAGTGGAAAAAATTGATTAAAATGGAAAATCTACCAAAAAAGTGAAATTCTGAAATTTCATCTCCCTTTTCCATTAATTCTTGTGGAACACCTAAAGGGTTAAAAAAAATTGTAAAATCAGTTTTGAATACCTTGAGAGGTGTATTTTCTAAAATGGGGTAACTTTTTGGGAGTTTCTACTCTACGGTTGCATCAGGGGGTCTTCAAATGTGACATGGCAGCTTAAAATTATCCCAATGAAATCTGCTTATCAAAAACCATATGGCATTCCGTTCCTTCTGCGCAATGCCGTCTGCCTGTACAGCAATCTACGACCACATATGGGGTGTTTTTGTAAACTACAGAATCAGGGCAATAAATGTTGAGTTTTGTTTGGCTGTTAACCCTTGCTTTGTCAGTGGAATTTTTTTTATTAAAATGGAAAATCTGCCAAAAAAGTGAAATTCTGAAATTTCATCTCCATTTTCCATTAATTCTTGTGGAACACCTAAAGGGTTAACAAAGTTTGTAAAATCAGTTGTAAATACCTTGAGAGGTGTAGTTTCTAAAATGGGGTAATTTTTGGGTGGTTTCTATTATGTAAGCCTCACAAAGTGACTTCAGACCTGAACTGATCCTTAAAAAGTGGGGTTAGATTTGCTTCTAAACTTCTAAGCCTTGTAACATTCCCAAAAAATAAAATGGCATTCACAAAATTAGCCAAACATGAAGTAGATATATGGGGAATGTAAAGTAGTAACTATTTTTGGAGTTATTACTATCTATTATAAAAGTTGAGAAATAGAAATTTGGAAATTTGCAATATTTTTTTTGCAAATTTGCAATTTTATTTTACAATTTTACCTCTCTCATGAAGTACAATATGTGACGAGAAAACTGTCTTAGAATGGCCTGGATAAGTAAAAGTGTTTTAAAGTTATTACCACATAAAGTGACATGTGAGATTTGCACAAATCGGCCTGGGATTTAAGGTAAAAAGTAACTCTGTAGTGAAGGGGTTAAAGGGGAAAGTATTACTATGCAATGAATAGGACATTTCAAAGCAAATATTATTTCAATAAACATACAATGAAAATATTGGCCCTGATTTATCAGGCCTCCACTCCAGAATTCTGGCTTCAGAAAGTCACAAAATCAGGCTTTTAAATTTATTTGCACAAAAAATTTGTGACGTTTTGCATTTTTACATCACTCACTTCAGGTTTGTAATCTGGACGGAAAAGTGGGTGTGGTTAGCTATGTTAATGAGTTTCACTCCAGGTTTATCACTGATATTTTTTTAAAGCCGCAATCTCACGCCAGTAGGAGGGTGGTGTAGGAAAACTGGAGTAGCTTTCCTAGACAAAAGTGTTATGTTTAAGGATGAGACAAATTTATTAAACAAAAGCCTCATTCACATAGTCAGTTTTTGGTCAGTATTTTGCATCAGTATTTGGTCAGTATTAGTAAGCCAAAACAGAGAAAAAGTACAATAGAAATATTTTGGTGCCTGTTCTGTGTTTTGGACCCACTCCTGTTGGGATTTACAAATTCTGATGCAAAAAATACTGACCAAATACTGACCATGTGAAAGAGGCCTTAGGCTACTTTCACATGGTGAGTATTCCATCAGTATTTTGCATCAGTATTTGTAAGAAAACCGGGAGTGGGTCCAAAATAAGAAGAAATCTTTGCATTACACTTTTTCTCTGTAGGTTTCACTACTGGATTTGGCTTGCAAATACCGACACAACCTACTAACTAAATAATGACTGTGTGAAAGCAGCCTTTGGGTGGCTGAACATTACTTTATTAGATCTGGGAGTCTACCATCACCATTACATCTTAATCATTAAAGACAATTTGTCATATTAGTAGTAAAACAATGTTCCCCTTCACATAGATGAAACTGGAAAGAATGCAGAGCGTACATAACTTACTGTAAGCTATCAAAATGTACATTGTTACATTGCTCTCTGCCTCATGTGGAGCATACAATCTAAGTTCATTATATCCAGCCATGCATGGTTGGGTGTCTCACAGCAGGGTCCCTTTAATATTTGAAAAGAAAATGATCACAATGCGGTGTAATTCTAGAAAAAATGTTAATTTAACTCTAGACTGAATATTTTACCTACACTGATATGTTAAAACAAACCTCAGTGCAAAAGTGAGATTTGTGCTGGAGTAGCAGGTGTCAGAAGTATTAGTATTATATGGCTTCTCTTGGCTCCCTGGATGCCAGGGAGATAAACTTTGCTATTCACCGATAACAGAAAAATATCTTGAAAATGGTGAGTGACAATTTTTTTAATTATGTGCCGCATCATCTTTATTTTTACATAAAACCCCTTTAAAGATCTTTTTCTCACTTAAGACATTTATGGCATATCAACATGGTCCCTACTGGGTGTCATACTAACTTACCATAATAGGCCAACCTTATGGCCCCCAAAAAACTTAGTAATAATAATGATAATAACATTAATACCTTATTAATAATAATAATAATAATAATAATAATAGGACATTGTCATAGTCCTTGTTCATACTAATGAATGTCATACGATACTTCAATATAACAGAGCAATATGACGAGTATGTTTATTCATGAAGGTCTCCAAATAGCATGTTATTAAAGAGGTTTTCAGAATTCAGATAAATATGGTTTAAAGTAAATGTGTCGTCAGAATATTACCTATTGTTTAAATTACTTTTTAATGCTAAACATATTTTTTATAGAATTTTTGGTGTTTTTGTATATATATATTTTTTTTCATTTTTCCATGTCACTGTCTATATTTTGAAAAAATGTATATAATTCCACAATTTGCACACAGGCTACCAGGCCTAAACTAGACTTTCTGTCTTTTGAGAACAGCTACATGGGCCATAGGCACAATGGAGAGGAGCTGACCCCATTTAATTCTATAGAAAAGTTTAATAGGCAGCGGTGCAGAGGTCAAGAGGGAGCTGATAAGCTATGATATCACCTATTGTGAATGGTGGATCCTGTCTTATCTATACAGAGGTATTACTTGTCATTGGAATTAATTGGAATTCAACCTGTGGTGATATTGATAACTGCTACTGAAACGTTAACTGTACAGTACAGGAAATTATGACCTATCATTAACCCTAATGGTCAGTGTAAAAATTGCAGGATTAGATACATTTGTATAAAATTTAGATACTGATAGGGAAAATTTTTAAAAAAACTCACCACAAATGCTAAAAAAAAAAACATGTATAACATAAAAACATTATTTAAACAATAGGTCATTTTCTGATGACATTTTATTAACTTTGTGGCCACAAGTTCAGGGTTTATGATGTTTTTCAAGCCAAAACCACGAGTGGATTCAAAAAAGCAGAGAAGTAGTATCTGCTCTTGATGTTTGAATGTGTGGCCATACCCTAATATACATCAATCACACAGATTACAAGAAATCATAAAGAGACATTTACAAAAAAAAATTGTGCCCCTATTGTTGCATTAAAAATTAGCAAATTACAATACAATCAATCATGAAGAGTTTTGTTTCTTAATGTTAAGGTGGCCATACACCTAGAGCAGAGATAGCTAACCTCCGGCACTCCAGCTGTAGTAAAACTACGACTCCCAAGATGTACACTTGCTTGGCTGTTCTCAAAACTCCCTAAAAATGAATAGAGCATGCTGAGAGTCGTAGTTTCACCACAGCTGAAGTTCCCGAGGTTACCCATCACTGACCTAGAGTTTTTGCCTGACAGCTATTACTTCCAACCTCTCCATTTAGATAAACACGCACCTATACTTAAAAGGAGTTATCCAGCCATTAATATTGCTGACCTATCTTCAGGATAGGTCATCAATATGTGATCAGTGGGGGTCCGACACCCAGCACCCCGTCGATTATCTGTTTAAAGAGAAGAAGGCACTCCATGTGAGCATAGCTTCCTCCTCATTACACTGCACTTTGTATCAGAAGTGCATTGTAATACAAGTAGTCGCTTCATTCAAGTAAATGGAGCCAGTGCTTGTAATAACACTACATCACCGCTCTACAGGAGACAAAACGTAGTGTACTGACGAGGAAGAAGCGCTCGCATGGAGCGCCGCCTCCTCGTCAAACAGCTGATTGGCAGGGGTGCCAAGTGTCGGGCCTCCGTGGATTGGATATTGATGAACTATTCTGAAGATAGGTCATCAATATTAATGGCTGGACAACACCTTTAATGGAGGGAGGGGAATAAAAAATTATCACTATGCCTGATCCTTTTTTTTTCTGACATATGCTGAATGAATACCTAATACACATTTGATGATGAGCTGGCCCTGCTGAAATATCACGGTTAGGCTACATGAACATGACCGTATGTGTTTTGTGGTCCGCAAATTACGGATCCGCAAAAAAGAAAAAAAAAACGGATGCCACCCTTTTTTGTTTTTTTTGCTGATCCATTGTAACAATGCCTAAAACGGACAAAAATAGGACACGGACACGGTGTGCTGTCCGCATTTTTTGCTGACCCATTGAAATGAATGGGTCCGCATCCTATCAGCAAAAAAAACGTAGCGGACACGGAAACAAAATACGTTCATGTGCATGTAGCCTAAGGCAATGATAGTCCAATATATATATATATATATATATATATATATATATATATATATATATATATATATATATATACACATACATACATACAGTGGGGGAAATAATTATTTGACCCCTCACTGATTTTGTAAGTTTGTCCAATGACAAAGAAATGAAAAGTCTCAGAACAGTATCATTTCAATGGTAGGTTTATTGTAACAGTGGCAGATAGCACATCAAAAGGAAAATCGAAAAAATAACTTTAAATAAAAGATAGCAACTGATTTGCATTTCATTGAGTGAAATAAGTATTTGAACCCTCTAACAAAAAAAGACTTAATACTTGGTGGAAAAACCCTTGTTTGCAAGCACAGAGGTCAAACGTTTCTTGTAATTGATGACCAAGTTTGCGCACATTTTAGGAGGAATGTTGGTCCACTCCTCTTTGCAGATCATCTCTAAATCCCTAAGGTTTCGAGGCTGTCTCTGTGCAACTCTGAGCTTGAGCTCCCTCCATAGGTTTTCGATTGGATTCAGGTCCGGAGACTGACTAGGCCACTCCATGACCTTAATGTGCTTCTTCTTGAGCCACTCCTTTGTTGCCTTTGCTGTATGTTTTGGGTCATTGTCGTGCTGGAACACCCATCCACGACCCATTTTCAGTTTCCTGGCAGAGGGAAGGAGGTTGTCGCTCAGGATTTCACGATACATGGCTCCGTCCATTTTCCCGTTTATGCGAATAAGTTGTCCTGTGCCCTTAGCAGAAAAACACCCCCAAAGCAAAATGTTTCCACCCCCATGCTTGACGGTGGGGACGGTGTTTTGGGGGTCATAGGCAGCATTTTTCTTCCTCCAAACACAGCGAGTTGAGTTAATGCCAAAGAGCTCTATTTTGGTCTCATCAGACCACAGCACCTTCTCCCAGTCACTCTCTGAATCATTCAGGTGTTCATTGGCAAACTTCAGACGGGCCTGCACATGTGCCTTCCTGAGCAGGGGGACCTTGCGAGCCCTACAGGATTTTAATCCATTGCGGTGTAATGTGTTTCCAATGGTTTTCTTGGTGACTGTGGTCCCTGCTAATTTGAGGTCATTAACTAACTCCTCCCGTGTAGTTCTAGGATGCTTTTTCACCTTTCTCAGAACCATTGACACCCCACGACGTGAGATCTTGCGTGGAGCCCCAGAGCGAGGTCGATTGATGGTCATTTTGTGCTCCTTCCATTTTCGAACAATCGCACCAACAGTTGTCACCTTCTCTCCCAGCTTCTTGCTAATGGTTTTGTAGCCCATTCCAGCCTTGTGCAGGTCTACAATTTTGTCTCTGACATCCTTGGACAGCTCTTTGGTCTTTCCCATGTTGGAGAGTTTGGAGTCTGCTTGATTGATTGATTCTGTGGACAGGTGTCTTTTATACAGGTGACTAGTTAAGACAGGTGTCCTTAATGAGGGTGACTAATTGAGTAGAAGTGTCTAACCACTCTGTGGGAGCCAGAACTCTTAATGGTTGGTAGGGGTTCAAATACTTATTTCACTCAATGAAATGCAAATCAGTTGCTATCTTTTATTTAAAGTTATTTTTTCGATTTTCCTTTTGATGTGCTATCTGCCACTGTTACAATAAACCTACCATTGAAATGATACTGTTCTGAGACTTTTCATTTCTTTGTCATTGGACAAACTTACAAAATCAGCGAGGGGTCAAATAATTATTTCCCCCACTGTATATACACAGTCAGGTCCATAAATATTGGGACATGGACACAAGTCTAACATTTTTGGCTCTATACACCACCACAATGGATTTGAAATGAAACAAACAAGAGGTGCTTTAACTGCAGACTGTCAGCTTTAATTTGAGGGTATTTACATCCAAATCAGGTGAACGGTGTATGAATTACAACAGTTTGCATATGTGCCTCCCACTTGTTAAGGGACCAAAAGTAATGGGACAATTGGCTTCTCAGCTGTTCCATGGCCAGGTGTGTGTTATTCCCTCTTTATCACCAATTATAATAAGCAGATAAAAGGTCCAGAGTTCATTTCAAGTGTGCTATTTGCATTTGGAATCTGTTGCTGTCAACTCTCAAGATGAGATCCAAAGAGCTGTCACTATCAGTGAAGCAAGCCATCATTAGGCTGAAAAAAACAAAACAAACCCATCAGAGAGATAGCAAAAACAATAGGCGTGGCAAAAGAACTGCTTGGAACATTCTTAAAAAGAAGGAATGCACCGGTGAGCTCAGCAACACCAAAAGACCCGGAAGACCACGAAAAACAACTGTGGTGGATGACCGAAGAATTCTTTCCCTGGTGAAGAAAACACCCTTCACAACAGTATGCCAGATCAAGAACACTCTCCAGGAGGTAGGTGTATGTTTGTCAAAGTCAACAATCAAGAGAAGACTTCACCAGAGTGAATACAGAGGGTTCACCACAAGATGTAAACCATTGGTGACCCTCAAAAACAGGAAGGCCAGATTAGAGTTTGCCAAACGACATCTAAAAAAGCCTTCACAGTTCTGAAACAATATCCTATGGACAGATGAGATCAAGATCAACTTGTACCAGAGTGATGGAAAGAGAAGAGTATGGAGAAGGAAAGGAACTGTTCATGATCCTAAGCAAACCACCTAATCAGTGAAGCATGGTGGTGGTAGTGTCATGACGTGGGCATGTATGGCTGCCAATGGAACTGGTTCTCTTGTATTTATTGATGAAGTGACTGCTGACAAAAGCAGCAGGATGAATTCTGAAGTGTTTCGGGCAATATTATCTGCTCATATTCAGCCAAATGCTTCAGAACTCATTGGAAGGCGCTTCACAGTGCAGATGGACAATGACCCAAAGCATACTGCAAAAGCAACCAAAGAGTTTTTTTAAGGGAAAGAAGTGAAATGTTATGCAATGACCAAGTCAATCACCTGACCTGAATCTGATTGAGCATGCATTTCACTTGCTGAAGACAAAACTGAAGGGAAAATGCCCCAAGAACAAGCAGGAACTGAAGACCGTTGCAGTAGAGGCCTGGCGGAGCATCATTAGGGATGAAACCCAGCATCTGGTGATGTCTATGCGTTCCAGACTTCAGGCTGTAATTGACTGCAAAGGATTTGCAACCAAGTATTAAAAAGTGAAAGTTTGATTTATGATTATTATTATGTCCCATTACTTTCGGTCCCTTAACAAATAGGAGGCACATATGCAAACTGTTGTAATTTGTACACCATTGCCCTGATTTGGATGTAAATACACTCAAATTAAAGCTGACAGTCTGTAGTTAAGCACATCTTGTTCGTTTCATTTCAAGTCCATTGTGGTGATATATATGTATGTGTGTATATGTATGTATATATATATATATATATATATATATACACACACACACTCTCACCTAAAGAATTATTAGGAACACCTGTTCTATTTCTCATTAATACAATTATCTAGTCAACCAATCACATGCCAGTTGCTTCAATGCATTTAGGGGTGTGGTCCTGGTCAAGACAATCTCCTGAACTCCAAACTGAATGTCAGAATGGGAAAGAAAGGTGATTTAAGCAATTTTTAGCGTGGCATGGTTGTTAGTGCCAGACGGGCCGGTCTGAGTATTTCACAATCTGCTCAGTTACTGGGATTTTCATGCACAACCATTTCTAGGGTTTACAAAGAATGGTGTGAAAAGGGAAAAACATCCAGTATGCGGCAGTCCTGTGGGCGAAAATGCCTTGTTGATGCTAGAGGTCAGAGGAGAATGGGCCGACTGATTCAAGCTGATAGAAGAGCAATGTTGACTGAAATAACCAGTCGTTACAACCGAGATATGCAGCAAAGCATTTGTGAAGCCACAACACGCACAACCTTGAGGCGGATGGGCTACAACAGCAGAAGACCCCACCGGGTACCACTCATCTCCACTACAAATAGGAAAAAGAGGCTACAATTTGCACGAGCTCACCAAAATTGGACTGTTGAAGACTGGAAAAATGTTGCCTGGTCTGATGAGTTCCGATTTCTGTTGAGACATTCAAATGGTAGAGTCCAAATTTGGCATAAACAGAATGAGAACATGTATCCATCATGCCTTGTTACCACTGTGCAGGCTGGTGGTGTAATGGTGTGGGGGATGTTTTCTGGGCACACTCTAGGCCCCTTAGTGCCAATTGGGCATCGTTTGAATGCCGCGGGCTACCTGAGCATTGTTTCTGACCATGTCCATCCCTTCATGACCACCATGTACCCATCCTCTGATGGCTACTTCCAGCAGCATAATGCACCATGTCACAAAGCTCGAATAATTTCAAATTGGTTTCTTTAACATGACAATGAGTTCACTGTACTAAAATGGCCCCCACAGTCACAAGATCTCAACCCAATAGAGCATCTTTGGGATGTGGTGGAACGGGAGCTTCGTGCCCTGGATGTGCATCCCTCAAATCTCCATCAACTGTAAGATGTTATCCTATCAATATGGGCCAACATTTCTAAAGAATGCTATCAGCACCTTGTTGAATCAATGCCACGTAGAATTAAGGCAGTTCTGAAGGCAAAAGGGGGTCTAAAAGTATAGTGTTCCTAATAATTTTTTAGGTGAGTGTATATATATAAATATATACAAACAGTGGATATAAAAAGTCTACACACCCCTGTTAAAATGTCAGGTTTCTGTGATGTAAAAAATATGACACAAAGATAAATCATTTAAGAACTTTTTCCACCTTTAATGTGACCTATGAACTGTACCACTCAATAAAAAAAAATTCAATATTTTAGGTGCAGGGAAGAAAACAAAAAAACTAAAATAATGTGGTTGCATAAGTGTGCACATCCTCTTATAACTGGGGATGCAGCTGTGTTCAGAATTAAGCAATCACAATCCAAATCATGTTAAATAGGAGTCAGCATACACCTGCCATCATTTAAAGTGCCTCTGATTAACCCCAAATAAAGTTCAGCTGCTCTAGTTGGTCTTTCCTGAAATTTTCTTAGTCGCATCCCACAGCAAAAGCCATGGTCCACAGAGAGCTTCCAAAGCATCAGAGGGATCTCATTGTTAAAAGGTATCAGTCAGGAGAAGGGTACAAAAGAATTTCCAAGGCGTTAGATATACCATGGAATACAGTGAAGACAGTTATCATCAAGTGGAGAAAATATGGCACAACAGTGACATTACAAAGAACTGGACGTCCCTTTAAATTTTTTTATGAAGAAAAACATCCAGGCCAGGCTACATTTTGCAAAGACACATCTGAAGTCTCCCAAAAGCATGTGGGAAAAGGTGTTCTGGTCTGATGAAACCAAGGTTCAACTTTTTGGCCATAATTCCAAAAGATATGTTTGGCGCAAAAACAGCACTGCACATCACCAAAAGAACACCATACCCACAGTGAAGCATGGGGATGGCAGCATCATGCTTTAGGGCTGTTTTTCTTCAGCTGGAACTGGGGACTTAGTTAAGCTAGACGGAATTATGAACAGTTCCAAATACCAGTCAATATTGGCACAAAACCTTCAGGCTTCTGCTAGAAATCTGAACATGAAGAGGAACTACATCTTTCAGCATGACAACGACCCAAAGCATACATACAAATCAACAATGGAATGGCTTCATCAGAAGAAGATTAAAGTTTGGAATGGCCCAGTCAGAGCCCAGACCTGAATCCAATTGAAAATCTGTGGGGTGATCTGAAGAGGGCTGTGCACAGGAGATGCCCTCGCAATCTGACAGATTTGGAGTGTTTTTGCAAAGAGTGGGCAAATCTTGCCAAGTCAAAATGTGCCATGCTGATAGACTGATACCAAAAAAGACTGAGTGCTGTAATAAAATCAAAAGGTGCTTCAACAAAGTATTATTTTAAGGGTGTGCACACTTATGCAACCATATTATTTTATTTTTATATTTTTTCTTTCCTCTACCTAAAAGATTTCAGTTTGTTTTTCAATTGAGTTGTACAGTTTATAGGTCACATTAAAGGAGGAAAAAGTTCTGAAATGATTTATCTTTGTCTCATTTTTTTACATCACAGAAACCTAACATTTAACAGGGGTGTGTAGACTTTTTATATCCACTGTGTGTGTATATATATACACACACACACACACACACACACAGTGCCTTGCAAAAGATCAAAAGTTTGAGCATCCCTGTTTAAAATTAGTGTTGCACTAGGCAAGTTGAAGATGAAATTATATCAAAAAGGCATAAAGTTAAAGATGAAATACACTTTTCAACATTTTAAGCAATATCAGTGTATTATCTTGGTTCTGTACAATTTTAAAGTGAAAAAGGGAAAGGAGTCCCTTGAAAAAGTACGGGATCCCAAGGAGATTTGATCGCTCAGATAACTTTGATCTAGGTCTTAGACCTTAAATAGCCTGTTAGAGTTAAGGCTTGTACACAATCATGATTAGTAAATGGTACGTGATGCAAATTTCAAAGCTTTATAAATACTCAGACTCCTCTAACCATGTCCCAAAAAACAACAGCCATGGCTTCTTCTAAGCAGCTGCCTTACACTCTGAAAAAAAAATGGTTGAGGCCCACAAAGCAGGAGAAGGCTATAAGAAGATAGTAAAGCGTTTTCAGGTTGCCATTTCCTCAGTTTAAAATGTAATTAAGAAATGACAGTTAACAGGAACAGCGGAGATCAAGAGAAGGTCTGGAAAAACAGACAGCTGCTCATAGGTTTGCTTGAAAGGCAAATCAGAACCCCCACTTGACTGCAAAAGACCTTGAGGAAGATTTAGCAGACTCTGGAGTTGTGATACATTGTTCTATTGTTCAGTGAAACCTGCACAAATATGGCATACATGGAGTCATCAGAAGACAACCTCTCCTGCATCCTCACCACAAAATACAGCATCAGAAGTTTGCAAAAAAACATCTAAACAAGCCTGATGCATTTTGGAAACAATTCCTGTGGACCAATAAGGTTAAAATAGATCTCTTTAACCACAATGAGCAAAGGTATGTTTGGAAAAAAAAGGGCACAGAATTTCCTAAAGATAACACCTCTCCAACCATTAAGCATGGTGGTGGATCAATCATGCTTTGGGGTTGTGTTGAAGCCAATGGCACAGAGAACATTTCACAGGTAAAGGGAAGAATGGATTCAATGAAATTCTAGCAAATTCTGGAAGTGAACATAACACCAAATGTAAAAGTAAAACTGAAAAGAGGATGGCTTCTACTTATGGAAATTTATCCTAAACACACCTCAAAATCCACAATAGACTACCTCAATAGGCACAAACTAAAGGTTTTACCACAACCCTTACAGTCCCCTGATCTAAACATCATTGAACTCCCCAAATCCCCCCCCCCCCCCCGCATCTCCTCTGGCTCACTGTCCATATTTGACCCAGTCACAGAAGAAGTCTCCAGGCTCCTCTCTTCTTCTCTCTCGTCCTACCATGTGCACTTCTGACCCCATTCCCTCACACCTACTCCAGTCTCTCTCTCTCCGGCTGTCACCACTCACCTAACAAAAATATTCAACCTTTCTCTCTTTACTGGTATCTTCCCCTCCTCTTTCAAACACTCCTAAACTCCGGGAGCGTCTGGTCTACTCTCACCTCATCCGCTATCTCTCTGCTCACTCTCTCCTTGATCCATTACAATCTAGTTTCCGCACCCTACATTATATAGAAACTGCCCTTATCAAAGTGACAAATTACCTCCCGACAGCAAAATGCAATGGTGACTACTCCCTGCTCATTCTCCTTGACCTCTCTGCAGCTTTTGACACTGTAGACCACAATCTCCTACTCACCATGCTCGAATCTATCGGACACTGTCCTCTCCTTTTTTTTCATATCTGTCTGACTGCTCTTTCAGCTATCATTTGCTGTCTATCAGTTTCCTCAGGGTTCAGTCCTAGTCTCTCTCCTCTTCTCTCTCTCTAAACAGCCCCAATTGGACAGACCATCAGCAGAATTTGTTTCCAGTACCATCTCTATGCTGATAACACCCAATTATACACTTCATCCCCCGACATCACACCTACTGTATTATAAAACACCAGTGACTGTCTCTCCACCGTCTATAACATCATGTCCACTCTCTATCTGAAACTGAATCTTTCAAAAACTGAAATTCTTTTGTTCCCTCCATCTACTAACCTACCCAAGCCTGATACCTCCCTCTCAGTGTGCAACACCATCATCACTCCTGGGCAACATGCCCACTGTCTCGGTGCTACGTTTGACACTGATCTTTTCTCCACCCCCTATATTCAGTCTCTCTCCTGCTCAGGTTGCCTGCACCTCAAAAACATCTCTAGAATCCACCCCTTTCTCACTATGGAAACACCAAAGACTCTCATTGTCGCCCTGATCCATTCCCGCCTTGATTACTGTAATTTACCATTAAATGGCCTCCCTCTCACCAGACTATCCCCTCTCCAATCTATCCTTAATGCAGCAGCCAGAGTCACCTATTTGTCCAACCACTACACCAATGCCTCCGCCATGTGCCAATCGATGCATACAGTATAGAATCCAGTCATGAATACATCACCGTGCCCTCCTGCACCAGGCCATCACGTCATCCTGCGATACCCAGTACATGAGGACACAGTGATGTCATTGCGATCTCCTGCGCCATTCTACTGCCTCATAGGTTTCAGGCCTCATACCTGAAGCTTATGAGGCAAAGCGGAGGGGCTCTCATGCCCCTCATTGAACTTGCCGCCCTAGAAGCCCAAACTTTTGCTTATGGTCCTTTATACTTTTTTGTTATTTTGAAAATGTAAAAGATTAAAATAAAAAATTGCTTTTGCTAAAATACAAAGGGAATGAGTCATCTTTACCTTTATGCCTTTTGGAAATCATTTTATCTTCGCAGTAACAGTAATTTTCACTGGGAGTGCCGAAACTTTTATATATATATATAGCCTCCTTTAGGCCTTATATACATTAGCATATTGTGTCCTTCTCCCATACCGTGTAGATTGTAAGCCCTCACGGGCATGGCCCTCTCTCCTTCTGTACCAGTTTGTAACTCGTCTTGTTCCTGCTTAGTGCACTTGTCTGTATTATGTATGTGCACCCCTTATCATATGTACAGCGCTATGGAATGAATGGCGCTTTAATAATAAATAATAATAATATTAATAATAATAATAATAATAAGCAAGTGCAGAGTCCAAAAGACTTCATACCCTCATACAGACTCCTGTACATGATTGAGCCTTGTAGATGAGACATTAAAGGGAACCTGTCATATTGATCATGGTGTTTGAGCTGCAGGCAGCAGATTATAGAGCACGAGGAGCTGAGTAGATTGATATATTGTTTTGAAGGAAAAGATTTAGTAAAACATGTACTTTATACATTTAAATTCCTGCTCATTCAGGGCTTTGAAGTCGAGGAGTCGGTCCTATCAGTGATGGACAGCTTTCCCTCTGTGACTGTGTATACAGAGATAGCTGTCAATCACTTATAGTACTGCCCAGCTCCTCCTGCCCTATAACATACTGCCTGTAGCTTACATTGCATTTTTATGGTGAAGAGTTCTCTTTAAAATAGCTTTAGTAGTCTTCAAAGTGGACCATAAAGTTGAACTGAAAGAACTAAAACGTCTCCTTAACATAGCCTTTTCTCCTCCATATCTTTTTAATTATAGCACAAGAGGTTCATTGCATCCAGCTCCTATTATTGATTGGCCTGGAACAGATAAAAGCAAGTTAACATGCTTGTAAGCGTGCAATGATTTCGCTTTACGCATTCTTTCACTTAAGTCATGTTACAACACGTTAAATAGTTGCATCATCCGAGCCTTGTGAAATATGTATTTTTATTTAATGTACATCTAATTTAATTTTAATGGTACAACACAGCTTGTCTAACTCGTGAGTAAGCTTGGATGAAAAATATCAAAAGCAATGATTCTCCCTATATATTTTTTTTTATTGTTCATTGTCCAAGTTACATTACAAAAGCAATCATCCTCCCACTTCATAGTTTATGATGTTGTAAACGATGTTTTATTGTACATATGAACAATGGTTTATTCTACAGTTACCTTTATTTGAATGCAGCGTACAATCATGTATGCTTTGTGCAGGCTGACATTTCTCAATGCTTTTTAGATGTTTCATTTTGTTATGAAATTTGTTTCACAATAAATTCTGGATTATTTTTAGGGTTTGGTTAAATGGAAATTATAGAGCAGAGGTTCCAAATCATGACTGAGCATACTTCACTGTTAATCGTGTGCTTTATTTCTATTGAAATAAATTATGGATTATTGGAAGGCTTATTTGGATTTTGATTACTAGCTTATTTAAAGCAAAAGTGTCAGAAGATTTACGCTGCCCTATCTTAGAGGAGGATATAATAGAGAAATAGATACCGAGCTCTGTGCTGTAGATTATATGATTAGGAGCAGGATTTCTAAAAAGTAAATCCTTCCAGGACTCCTAGGAGAGACATTGAGAGTCCTGATTACCATGATTGACATGTCAAGCCCTGTGTGTGGTCAGAGTAATCAGGAATCTGTCTCTCCTAAGAGTCCTTATACCATTTATAAATATTCTCCATGTATAAACTGATACAAACTACCTACAAAAACACATGAATATGGCCACAAGAATACAAAAACAAATCTCACGTCGTTATATGTAGATTATATGTAAATTATATGTTTCACAGCACAATATTGTAATTAAAATATAGAAATACAAATAGAGAAAAAGCTGGTCAGATTGTACTATAATGATACAAGAAACAAACCTAGGCCATGCAGAGGATCAATGAATGTAAGACAATATAGAAAAATAGGGGAGCCTTAGAAAGGTACAACAGTTGCAATAACACCAGTTACAACATGCCCAGAGCCCTGGAACATAAATGACATAGTACTTCTCACACCAATATACAAAGAGTATGAGTGACAAACAATACATCTACAGTATTTCTGATACAAATGGCAGTGATCCAAGAGAAATGCTCTTATAATTATTCCCTAAAAGAGATATAGGCAAAAAAATAAATAAAAATAAGCCTATTGTAAAGCAACCCATACTAGTGTACACTCTAAGCAGTGGTGGCGAACCTATGGCATGGGTGCCAGGGGTGGAACTCAGAGCCCTCTCTGTGGGCACCCGCACCCTGGAAAAAGTCTATGATGTACCAATATGCCTTAGACTTTTCCTGCCATTCATCAGTGCAGGGCGCACTATGAACAGCACAGGCAGCGCATTTAATGTAGGCAGGCTATTATAGCTAAATGATAAAGTACATGAAGGATATACTATATTGTACTGCAGTATTCAGGTTAAATTGCCGTGTTGGCACTTTGCGATAAATAAGTGGATTTTGGGTTGCAGTTTGGGCACTCGGTCTCTAACAGGTTTGTCATCACTGACCTATAGTATGTAAGTAAACCATCATATCCCACAACAGCCCTATGACCTGTGCCTTTACCTGGCAGAGACTCCTCAACGTGCATTTCACCTATTACATACTTCATCAACAGGTTTTATTTTTTCTCCTAGAAGTCCTGTTAGGATTTACTCAGCTTTTTATTCAGAAATTCTGCTCCAAGCCATATAAACCTATATATCACAGAGCTCCACTTCACTTCATCTATCAAATCAAACTATCAGCTCAGCTTCTCTCCTTCTAATATATGCTACTTTCAGCTCAGCTTCTCTCCCCCTAGCACATCCTACTCTCAGCTCAGCTTCTCTCCCTCTATCATATTATATGTTCAGCATCTCTCCCTCTAGCATATCCTAGTTTAAGCTCATCTTCTCTCCGTCTATCATATGCTATGCTCAGCATCTCTCCCTCTAGCATATCCTACTTTCAGCTCAGCATCTCTCTGTCTATCATATCCTATGCTCAGCATCTCTCCCTCTAGCATATTCTACTCTCAGCTCAACTTCTCTCCCTCTAGCATATCCTACTCTCAGCTCATCTTCTCTCTGTCTATCATATCCTATGGAGATTTCACAGATTACCACCCTTTAATCAATGTATAGTAAAAAGTAACCCACAAATATGGACATACATAAAAAGTATAATAAACAAAATAAATGTAAATATTGTCTTCTCCATGTAAATAGGAGAGGCTGTTGTGCAGGTACAGGTGTGGGTAATAAGATGGGGGAACTATCCCTGATATTAACCCTATACTTAAAGGGATTCTGTCACCAGGTTTCACCCCTGTCAGCTAAACATATGCTGATGTTCAGGGCCTCATCAGGATTCCTAATGTGGGCTTCTAAATGTGATCCATAGCCTTATTTTGCTAAAAAAAACAGGTTTTACTAACCTGTCACTCAAAGAAATAAGGTGCCCAAGGGGATGTCAAGGGATGCAAGGTGCCGGCCGCACCCACCGCCGTTCGTGCCCAGCGCCGCCTTTCCAGACTTCTGCACCGCCTCCTAATCCTCTGTGCCGCCTCTCGCTCTCCCTCCATCCCCCCTCCTCCCTCCTCCTGCTGTAAGATCTCGCGCGTGCGCACAGGGCTCTGCCTGATGCACCCGTGCAGACTTCTCGATTTGGCTTCTTAAAGCGAAGTGCGCATGCGCCGGCACTTCGCTCAACCCAGGTATGACCTGCACTCTGGCGCCAGCCTCTCAGAGCCCTGTGCGCACGCGCAATATCTTACAGCAGGAGGAGGGGGGAGGGAGGGAGAGCGAGAGGCGGCACAGAGGATTAGGAGGCGGTGCAGAAGTCTGGAAAGGCGGCGCTGGGCACGAACGGCGGTGGGTGCGGCCGGCACCTTGCATCCCTTGACATCCCCTTGGGCAGCTTATTTCTTTGAGTGACAGGTTATAGTAAAACCAGTTTTTTAGCCAAATAAGGCTACCGATCACATTTAGAAGCCCACATTAGGAATCCTGATGAGGCCCTGAACATCAGAATATGTTTAGCTGACAGGGGTGAAACCTGGTGACAGAATCCCTTTAAGGCCCTGTTTACAAAATGGAACAGCCGTCCCGAAAGGGGCAATCCCGTGTTCAGGAACCTCCTATACGCCCTTGGATGGCCCTGAAAAGGGGGATGTATAAGTGGCCAAACCTGGTAAGGTGGCCTAAAGTGGGTATAAATAGCTGACCTACCCTAGATGCTGAAAATAACAAATCTCAGATACAGAAAAACAAAAAAATATAATACTATTAAATACAAAGTAGTCGGATTCAATAAATATTCACGTAATAAGACACCTACTTTCTATAATGATAGATAGTACTGAAACAATAGGTACCTTAGTTAGATGAGGGAACTATCCCTGATATTAACCCTATACTACAAAACAGAACAGCCGCCCCGATTGGGGCGGTCCCGTGTTCATGAACCTCCTATACGCCCTTGGATGGCCCTGAAAAGGGGGGATGTATAAGTGGCCAAACCTGGTAAGGTGGCCTAAAGTGGGTCTAAATAGCTGACCTACCCTACCCCACTCTACGGACCTGCATTGTACATCTGAGGCACCACGTGACTGCTACCTACCCCTGCTATCTTACCCTATCATTGAACTCCTGGGTGTATTGACCTGAGCCTGGCTACAATACGGGGATACGCAAGTATTTGGGATGTACTGCCCTTTGTGGCAGCAAACACCACATTAATAACAGCATGCATTGTTTGCTATGGGACTGTACACCCAATATTGAATATACATGGGTGGGCTACCTGGCTTGATTTATGCATCCTTATCTGCTTGATTACAAGTGCGGCAATATATTTTGCATCAATACTGAGGGGGGCCATCTGGCTTTTATTTTATATACAGTATCATATATTTTTTTAAATTAATATTGCTTATCAATCCCTGCACCCAACTGGTAAAGCTTGTTGGTGCAGTGATTTATCTAAACCATCTGGTTGGTTTTCTATTGTTTCAACTACATCTACATCAACTACATCCATATACTATTGTAACTAGAGGTGGGACGACGAATCCGTCGAATCCACAAATCCCTTGAATCTTGCTGGATTCAAAGGATTCGTGGACTCGAGGACTCGAATCTCGACCTCATTTACAAAATTCGAATCCGACTAATCCCAGGTGTAGTCATCTACACTAACCTAAAGAATTATTAGGAACACCATACTAATACGGTGTTGGACCCCCTTTTGCCTTCAGAACTGCCTTAATTCTACGTGGCATTGATTCAACAAGGTGCTGATAGCATTCTTTAGAAATGTTGGCCCATATTGATAGGATAGCATCTTGCAGTTGATGGAGATTTGAGGGATGCACATCCAGGGCACGAAGCTCCCGTTCGAACCACATCCCAAAGATGCTCTATTGGGTTGAGATCTAGTGACTGTGGGGGCCATTTTAGTACAGTGAACTCATTGTCATGTTCAAGAAACCAATTTGAAATGATTCGAGCTTTGTGACATGGTGCATTATCCTGCTGGAAGTAGCCATCAGAGGATGGATACATATTCTCATTCTGTTTACGCCAAATTCGGACTCTACCATTTGAATGTCTCAACAGAAATCGAGACTCATCAGACCAGGCAACATTTTTCCCTAACGCCTCCACAACGGCACTTATTGGAGGAGTGTCTCCGCCTCGGACAGGAAACAACGACGTAGAAGCAGAAGATTTAAGAACCTCCTCCCCTTTACCTAGTCAGTCGTTGTTTCCTGTCCGACGGAAGACGTGGAAGCCGCTCCTGTAGCAGGAGTATCTTTTCTTCCGCCCGGCCTCACCTCGGTCCTGGGGTCTCCCCACTTTCATGTGGGAGGGCTGGAGCAGGGAACGGGGCCTCGGGGACGCATCGCCTCCCTTCCCGTTCCTTGGAGTAAGTCCTGGTTGCAGGCGTCCCCGGGCTCATGCGCGGTAGTTTCCATGAACTATCGCGGGATCCGACGTCCGGCGTATGACGTCAGCGGGTGAGATTCTCCTTGGGCAAGAGGATCTCGCGAGAAGGCGGAGCTCCAGCGGCGCGGGTTTTAAAAAGGAAGTTCCTCATACACAGCGTCCTCATGCTGCGCATAACGATGCAAAGCCCTGGAGATATGGACACCGCTAGGAAACCCGTGGATCCTTCAGCTTCTGCCCTCAGCCCGGTAAGCCTCCTCCCAGAGGAGAAATATGCTTATAAATGTGTGTTTCTTATTTTTACCTAAAGTATATACACACTTGGTGCCTGCTGCTTTCCACCACCGGTGATGGGTCTGGTCTCTTTAAACAGCCGTCACTACTGGTCTCTCTAAATATACCCCATTCTTTTATGTTGATCTTAGGCCAGAGAGACCGCGACCCTGAAACCGCCTGGTGGAGATTTGGCACGGAAAAAATGTGGCATTTGTCGCAAAGCACTCTCCTCCAAGTCAAAAAAACCTCTGTGCCCCAAGTGCACAGAAAAAATTGTCTCTGAGGAGTCCCCTTCCCTTCTTGAGTCCATGAGGTCAATAATTAAGGAAGAAGTAAATGCGGCAGTAGACCTAAGAATGCCGTCATCCCCAAGACCATCCACCTCTCAAAGATCCCTAACCTCTGACGCCGGATTTGAATGGGATGAAGGGGAGATCTTTTCTGAGGTAGTTTCCTCCTCTGAAGACGACTCGGGTAAACCCCTCTTTCTGCCGGAAGAGACAGATGGATTCTTAAAAATCATCCGAGCAACTATGAACATCGAGGAGGTGAAGGAGACTCACTCTGTACAAGACCGAATGTACCAGGGATTAGGGGAAGGGAAAAAAAGAACCTTCCCCATTCATAATAACGTCAAGTCCCTTATTGCTAGGGAATGGAAAGATCCAGAAAGAAGGGTTGCTATATCGGGTGCTTTTAAACGCAAATACCCCTTTGATGATGCTGATTCTAACCTGTGGGAAAAAACCCCAAAGGTAGATGCACCTGTAGCTCGGATCTCTAAAAAAACCTCGCTACCCTTTGAGGATACTGGCCTCCTCAGAGACCCCATGGACAAAAAGTGTAAGAGCCTCCTAAAGAAATCATGGGAGACTAACACAGCTATGCTGCGACCAAGTATAGCCTCCACCTGTACTGCGAGAACACTTTCAGTATGGCTGAACCAGCTAGAGGATCACCTAGCGGCGGGTACCCCGCGAGAGGAAATCCTGGCTTCCCTACCAGCTCTAAAGAAGGCGTCTAATTTTCTTGCCGACGCATCTGCAGATTTAGTAAAGTTTTCTGCCCGGTCAGCAGCCTTATCTAATGCCACAAGAAGAGCTGTCTGGCTCCGCACCTGGTCAGGGGACGCAAGCTCAAAGAATCGCCTACGCTCCATCCCCTGTGAAGGCGATAGACTATTTGGGTCCACCTTGGATGATATCTTAGATCAAGCGGCGGACAAGAAGAAAGGCTTCCCTATAGAGAACCGCTATTTCCATCAGAGGCGCTCCTTTCGGAATCAAAAAGGAAAGCCCAAGGGAGATCCTAAGAAAAGAGAAAGTTCAAAGAGGTGGCAGCCCTCCAGAGGTAGGGGTAGAGGGTTTCTCTTTAACCCCGAGAATGCTTCATCCTCAAAACAATGAAGCTAAACATCAAGTGGGGGGCAGACTAATCTACTTTACTGCCGTCTGGGAAAATATAGGAGCATCTCCCTGGGTAGTGGACACCCTAGGTCATGGCCTAAAGTTAGAGTTTCTGTCAATACCCACAGATCATTTCATGATCAACAAAATCCTGCCTCATCAAGAAAAACAATCTTGCCTAGAGTCAGAAATTACGTCACTCATTCAGAAAGGAGTAATCTGTCAGGTTCCTGCGGAAGAACAGGGAAAAGGGTTTTACTCCCCTGTCTTCTTAATCCAAAAGCCCAACAAGACCTATCGACTAATAATTAACTTAAAAGGTTTAAACAAGTTTATCGTTTACAAACGCTTCAAGATGGAGTCAGTGAGATCCACCATAAATGTCCTGCCCCAAGACTGCTTCATGGCGACCATGGACCTTCAGGACGCCTATTACCACGTCCCGATTGCTGTGGCCCATCAAAAGTATTTGAGAATCGCTATCTATTTAAATAACCGGCTCTGTCATTTTCAGTTCATAGCCCTTCCCTTTGGGCTTTCCTCAGCCCCAAGGGTGTTTTCAAAAGTTATGTCTGATGTCGTCAAAGCCCTTCACCTAAGAGGCATCCAAATTATACCATACCTGGACGACTTCCTGGTAGTTGCTCCTTGTGAAGAGACCCTTCTGTCGCACCTAGCAGACATTCAGAAATTTTTTACCACCCTAGGGTGGATAATAAATTTCAAGAAGTCAGACTTAAATCCAGCACAAAGCAAAACCTTTTTAGGGGTAACATTAGACTCCCATCGATTAATGTCTTTTCTTCCACAGATCAAACAGATCGGGCTTCAGGAAAAAGTCTCGCTTTTCTGCAGTCAAAGATCCACAACGATAAGGAACCTCATGACCATTCTAGGTATCCTTACGTCCACGATCCAGTCAGTAAGGTGGGCCCAACACCACACAAGACCACTTCAAGCGTTCCTCCTATCTTCCTGGGATGGCACCTCCTCGGCCCTAGAAAAGCGAGTATTGATTCCGTAATCGGTAAAAACATCTCTTCTGTGGTGGAGAATCAGAAAACACCTTCAGACGGGTGTTTCCTGGAGACAAGTAGATCAAATGATCATAACCACAGACGCCAGCAGCATCGGCTGGGGGGGTCACTCAGGCGGGAAAGTGGTCCAAGGCACTTGGGGAGCGGATCTACTACAAGCCTCCTCCAACTTAAAAGAACTCTCAGCGGTATACAAAGTCATGGTCGCTCTTTTTACGCCTACATCACCAAAAAGTATAAAAGTCTTCTCAGACAATACTACCGCAGTCGCCTATTTAAACAAACAGGGAGGAACCAGGAGTCGCTCCCTAGCAGCCGTAAGCGAAAAAATCTTCTCCTGGGCAGAGAGCAACCTGATTTCCCTTACAGCCTTACATGTCAGAGGAGAAGAAAATACTTTGGCCGACTTCCTCAGCCGTCAAACTCTGAAAGAAGGAGAGTGGTCCCTAAATCCACAAATATTTCACCAATTGTGTCTCAAGTGGGGGACTCCAGAAATAGATCTGTTTGCGACAAAGTCCAACAAACAGACCAAACAGTTCTGTTCCCTCTCCCAGAGGGACCAGCCACTATGGATAGATGCCCTATCCCGACCATGGCCAAACTGCCTTCTCTATGCCTTTCCTCCCTTCAGCCTAGTAGCAAAGACTCTGATAAAGGTACAGGAAGAGAAGGCCAAGGTAATCTTTATAGCCCCTCACTGGCCGAGAAGATCCTGGTTCCCCTTGCTACTTCACCTTTCAGCAGGGGAGTCCTGGGTCCTCCCATCCATTCCGGATCTCCTTCATCAAGGCCCAGTAGATCACCCAAGCGTCAAAAATTTGAACCTGAGGGCCTGGAGACTGAACGCAACACTTTAAGAAAAAAGGGACTCTCGGATTCAGTTATCTCTACTCTTATGCTCAGCCGGAAACCCATAACATCCAGAATTTATATGCGGACCTGGAAAGCCTTTCAGAAATTCGCGGGTGACGCGATTTTGCCCAACATTCCTCAAATTCTGCGGTTCCTTCAAGCCGGACTTGACAAAGGCCTCAGGCCAGCAACCCTTAGAGTGCAGGTATCAGCCCTTAGTGTATTTTTGGACGTCAAGTTGTCAGAATCCTCTTTAATAAAGCGTTTTCTCAAGGGCGCAACGAGAAAAACTCCTGTAGCCCGTCCTACCATTGCCCCCTGGGATCTTAACTTAGTACTGTCTGTACTAATGTCTCCCTCATTTGAGCCTATTGAAGATATATCCTTGAGACTTCTAACATTGAAGACAGTATTCCTTACGGCCATTACAACGGCTAGAAGAGTCGGGGAGATCCAAGCCTTTTCATATAAACCTCCTTATCTGACAATCTTCGATGATCGCATAATTCTGAAACATTGCCCAGCCTTCCTACCTAAGGTAGTGTCTAGATTTCACTGCGAACAAGAAATATCGCTGCCCTCGTTCTGTCCTTCACCAACCTCGGAAAAGGAGAAGAATTACCACAACTTGGATGTAAGAAGAGTGGTAATCTGCTACCTCAACAGAACTTCATCATTCAGGCACTCAGACCAACTGTTCTTACAGTACCAAGGGCCCAACAAAGGTCACGGGGCAAGCAAACCTACGATATCCAGATGGATAAAAAATATGATCCAGTTAGCTTACCTGCAGAAAGATCTCCAAACCCCGGTTGGAATAAGGGCTCACTCCACCAGAGCAGTATCATCCTCATGGGCGGAGGCAGCATCAGTACCATTAGAACAGATATGTAGAGCCGCAACCTGGGCCAATCCTATGACTTTTTTCAATCACTATAGGCTGGATATCCTTAAGAACCAGGACTTATCATTTGGGCGCAGGGTACTTTCTGCTGCTGTCCCTCCCTAGATCTTATTACTCTGTTAATCCTCCAATAAGTGCCGTTGTGGAGGCGTTAGGGAAAATAATTAATTACTCTTACCGGTAATTGGTTTTTCCAATAGCCTCCACAACGGCACTGGGATTCCCTCCCTAAAATATTATTACATGGGTCTAAGTTGGTAAAGACTTGTTGTTTTCCTTCTAATGATGTAATTGTCCTTGGTTATTAATACATGATTTATCTTGGCATCACTTCCGTGTCCTCTCTTATTGACTGACTAGGTAAAGGGGAGGAGGTTCTTAAATCTTCTGCTTCTACGTCGTTGTTTCCTGTCCGAGGCGGAGACACTCCTCCAATAAGTGCCGTTGTGGAGGCTATTGGAAAAACCAATTACCGGTAAGAGTAATTATTTATTTTCCAGTCTTCAACAGTCCAATTTTGGTGAGCTCGTGCAAATTGTAGCCTCTTTTTCCTATTTGTAGTGAAGATGAGTGGTACCCGGTGGGGTCTTCTGCTGTTGTAGCCCATCCGCATCAAGATTGTGCGTGTTGTGGCTTCACAAATGCTTTGCTGCATACCTCGGTTGTAACGAGTGGTTATTTCAGTCAACGTTGCTCTTCTATCAGCTTGAATCAGTTGGCCCATACTCCTCTGACCTCTAGCATCCACAAGGCATTTTTGCCCACAGGACTGCCGCATACTGGATGTTTTTCCCTTTTCACACCATTCTTTGTAAACCCTAGAAATGGTAGTGCGTGAAAATCCCAGTAACTGAGCAGATTGTGAAATACTCAGACCGGCCCATCTGGCACCAACAACCATGCCACGCTCAAAATTGCTTAAATCACCTTTCTTTCCCATTCTGACATTCAGTTTGGAGTTCAGGAGATTGTCTTGACCAGGACCACACCCCCAAATGCATTGAAGCAACTGCCATGTGATTGGTTGACTAGATAATTGCATTAATGAGAAATAGAACAGGTGTTCCTAATAATTCTTTAGGTGAGTGTATATCGCTGTCCTCAGATGCCTTGCCTGTGCTGCAGAAGGAGATGAGTGTCTGCTGGGACTCAAACCCATGACCTTCTGTATCAGAGGCAAGGTACTTACCCACACAGCTATAAAAGCTGCATAGCTACTGACTGAAAAAATATGAGACTTCTACTGTAGACTCTGCTAGCTGTTATAGCCAGTGTATATCTATATACACATGACAGCTGCCCCAACACACCCAGCTCTGCTATATCTCTATATGACAGCTGCCCCAGCACACTCAGCTCTGCTATATCTATGCACATGACAGCTGCCCCTGCACACTCAGCTCTGCTATATCTATATATCTGTAAGTATTACTATACAGTAGATAGAGATATAGCAGAGCTGAGTGTGCTGGGGCAGCTGTCATATATAAAGATATAGCCAAGCTGAGTGTGCTTGGGCAGCTGTCACGTGTATAGATGTAGCAGAGCTGGGTGTGCTGGGGCAGCTGTTATGTGTTAGATGTAGCAGTGCTGAGTGTGCTAGGGCAGCTGTTATAAAGAGATATAGCAGAGCTGAGTGTGCTGGGGCAGCTGTCATGTGTATGGATGTACACTGGCTATCAAAGCTATGACAGAGTCTACAGTAGAAGTCTCATATTTCAGGCAGTGGCTATGCAGCTCTTATAGCTGTGTGGTTAAGTGCCTTGACTCTAATGCAGAAGGTCGTGGGTTCGAGTCCCAGCAGAAACTATTCTGAAATACATAAGCACTGACTCCATATATGGACATATAGCGTGGGACACAGGCCGGAAGAGGCCTGCATCGCATCGCTGACATGGAGGTAACTATAAGCGTTTTTTTTTTGTTTGTGTTTTTTAATACCGGACTGTTACTGCCACATGGGGGGGGAGCAGGAGGCACTTGATACTGGCACATGGGGGGGTGGGAAGGAGAGAGGCACTTGATACTGGCACATTGGGAGGGGGAGATGGCACTATGATACTGGCACATTGGGGGGAGATGGCACTATGGGGGGAAGGAGAGAGGCACTTGATTCTGGCACATGGGTGGGGGGGTTGGCACTATGATACTGGCACATGGCGGGGTGGGAAGGAGAGAGGCACTTGACACTGGCATATTGGGGGGTGGCACTATGATATTGGCACATGGGGAGGTGGGTGGGAAGGAGAGAGGCACTTGATACTGGCACATTGGGGGGAGATGGCACTATGATACTGGCACATATGGGGGGAAGGAGAGAGGCACTTGATACTGGCATATGGGGGGGCATCTATGGGGACACTTACTGGCACATTATTGGGGGACATTATGGGGGTCCCTTTTTACTGGCACATTATTGGAGGACACTATGGGGGCATCTACTGAGGCCACAAAGAAGAGGTATTTTATATGGGGGGGGGCTCTGTGTGGTACTAGTATTATCAGGGGGTTTATCTGTTTCTGCAGTATTGTATTGGAGAGCACAGCGGCACAGTATTGTGGTAGGTAAGATGCGAGATTGATGGAAAAGTAGTAAACTAAGATTTTTTTTTGTCAAACTGCAGAGACAAAAAATTACTGGAGGTCTGATCTGAAGGTCTGAAAGGAGAAGATGAGGAAAGAGAACATCTACTTCAAAGAGACATCACTGGATGTAAGAGGTATGTGCCCTGTATTACCCTGTATTTCCAATTTTTTTCTAATCCAAATCTGAATACTTTGTTAAAAAAGTAAGGACTCTATTATTTCATATTAAAAGAATATTGAGTTTGTATCACTTTGTTTCTTACACCGATCACACAATTCTTATGTACAGGATTCGTAGGATTCGAGATTCGAAAGATTCGAGAGATTCGAGAACCTTTTCGGATTTGGATTAAAAAAAAATTGGATTCGTGCCACCTCTAATTATAACTAATGTAACTTTTGATATGTGTCCCCTGATGAGCCCCCTGCTTTGGGGGAAACGCGTTGGACCTAAGGTACCTATTGTTTCAGTACTATCTATTATGATAGAAAGTAGGTGTCTTATTGCATGAAGATTTATTGAATCCGACTATTTTGTATTTAATAGTATTATATTTTTTTGTTTTTCTGTATTTGAGATTTGTTATTTTCAGCATCAAGGGTAGGTCAGATATTTATACACACTTTAGGCCACCTTACCAGGTTTGGCCACTTATACATCCCCCCTTTTCAGGGCCATCCAAGAGCGTATTGGAGGTTCCTGAACACGGGATCGCCCCTTTCGGGCGGCTGTTCCGTTTTGTAAACAGGGCCTTAAGTATAGGGTTAATATCAGGGATAGTTCCCCTATCTTATTACCTACACCTGTACCTACAGAACAGCCTCTCCTATTTATGTGGAGAAGACAATATTTCTATTTATTTTGTTTATTATATTTTTTGTGTATGTCCATATTTGTGGGTTACTTTTTACTATACATTGATTAAAGGCTACGTTTTATTAGGGTGGTAATCTGTGAAATCTCCTTTTGATATATACTGTCCCTACTATACATATACCCACTGGCGGGTGACTGTCTGAACTGTGATTTCCTTATCATATCCTATGCTCAGCTCAGCATCTCTCCCTCCAGCATAACTTACTCTCAGCTCAGTTTCTCTCCCTCTAGCATATCTTACACTCAGCTCAGCTTCTGTTCCTCTAGTACAGGGATGCTCAACCTGCAGCCCTCCAGCTGTTGTAAAACTACAACTCCTACCATGCCCTTCTGTAGGCTGTCCGGGAATGATGGGAGTTGTAGTTTTGCAACAGCTGGAGGGCCGCAGGTTGAGCATGCCTGCTCTAGCATATCCTACGCTAAGCTCAGCTTCTCTCCCTCTAGCATATCCTCTTTTCAGCTCATCTTCTCCCCATCTATCATATCCTATGCTCAGCTCAGCATCTCTCCCACTAGCATATTCTACTCTCAGAGCAGCTTCACTTCCTCTAGCATATCCTACTTTCAGCTCATCTTCTCTCCATCTATCATATCCTACTCTCAGCTTCTCTCCCTCTAGCATATCCTACTTTCAGCTCATCTATTCTCCGTCTATCAGATCCTATGCTCAGCATCTCTCCCTCTAGCATATTCTACTCTCAGCTCAGCTTCACTTCCTCTAGCAAATCCTGCTCTAGATAGGGAATCAGAAACTACCTGAGAGGTTGTCTTTAAACCTATGATTCAATATATTAACATATAGCAGTAAGAACATTTTCCAGGGTATCAAAGCAATAGTTGGTGTACTTTGCATTTCTGGGGCCCCAAGTAAACTTATGTCTGGTGGCACTAATCAGGACAGCCAGCCAGGAGCTGCTATTCCCGGCAGCAGTTCCCTTTCTGTCCACAACTGTATCTCTGGCCTCAGATGCAGTTGAAAGTTGAGGCCTGGGCCAATTCTACCTCTTCTACTGACTGAGGTGAAAACTGAAATGGTGCCCCACCCCAGTGCCATGTTTTCAATCTAACCCATACCTCCAGCCATACTGCTAAAGGCATATTTGAATTGGACATTATATACTTTCCTAATCTTCTCCATTCGGACCAGACCTACATGACAAAATATTCTCGTCACAACTCATTTCTCCAGTTTAACACACATACATGTTAGATTCCTCATGTTTTCATCACCCTCCCTCTCCTGGTGCCCCAACAGTTCTACATACTGCTGCTAGTATTTGTACTCCCTAAATGTCCCCAAATACTATACTTTCAAAATAACAGTCCCCTAAAGATAGGCCAAAAGTGCACCTAAAAGTCCCACCAATAGTAATAATTCTATCTCAGAGTGCTCTCTTTAGTATTAGTGCCCCCAATAGTGATAATTCTCTCCAAGAGTGCCCCCATTAGTGGCAATGAGTTCCATATTGTGCCCAATAATGCCCACCAGTACTCCAGTAGTAATAATGCAGTTATAATGCCACCCTGTAGTGCCCCCAGTATTGCCCCTCATATGTTTAATGCTCCCCAGTATTTATGAGGCCTCCAGTAGTGCCACTAGAATTTACAGGGAGTGCAGAATTATTAGGCAAGTTGTATTTTTGAGGATTAATTTTATTATTGAACAACAACCATGTTCTCAATGAACCCAAAAAACTCATTAATATCAAAGCTGAATATTTTTGGAAGTAGTTTTTAGTTTGTTTTTAGTTTTAGCTATTTTAGGGGGATATCTGTGTGTGCAGGTGACTATTACTGTGCATAACTATTAGGCAACTTAACAAAAAACAAATATATACCCATTTCAATTATTTATTTTTACCAGTGAAACCAATATAACATCTCAACATTCACAAATATACATTTCTGACATTCAAAAACAAATCAGTGACCAATATAGCCACCTTTCTTTGTAAGGACACTCAAAAGCCTGCCATCCATGGATTCTGTCAGTGTTTTGATCTGTTCACCATCAACATTGCGTGCAGCAGCAACCACAGCCTCCCAGACACTGTTCAGAGAGGTGTACTGTTTTCCCTCCTTGTAAATCTCACATTTGATGATGGACCACAGGTTCTCAATGGGGTTCAGATCAGGTGAACAAGGAGGCCATGTCATTAGATTTTCTTCTTTTATACCCTTTCTTGCCAGCCACGCTGTGGAGTACTTGGACGCGTGTGATGGAGCATTGTCCTGCATGAAAATCATGTTTTTCTTGAAGGATGCAGACTTCTTCCTGTACCACTGCTTGAAGAAGGTGTCTTCCAGAAACTGGCAGTAGGACTGGGAGTTGAGCTTGACTCCATCCTCAACCCGAAAAGGCCCCACAAGCTCATCTTTGATGATACCAGCCCAAACCAGTACTCCACCTCCACCTTGCTGGCGTCTGAGTCGGACTGGAGCTCTCTGCCCTTTACCAATCCAGCCACGGGCCCATCCATCTGGCCCATCAAGACTCACTCTCATTTCATCAGTCCATAAAACCTTAGAAAATTCAGTCTTGAGATATTTCTTGGCCCAGTCTTGACGTTTCAGCTTGTGTGTCTTGTTCAGTGGTGGTCGTCTTTCAGCCTTTCTTACCTTGGCCATGTCTCTGAGTATTGCACACCTTGTGCTTTTGGGCACTCCAGTGATGTTGCAGCTCTGAAATATGGCCAAACTGGTGGCAAGTGGCATCTTGGCAGCTGCACGCTTGACTTTTCTCAGTTCATGGGCAGTTATTTTGCGCCTTGGTTTTTCCACACGCTTCTTGCGACCCTGTTGACTATTTTGAATGAAACGCTTGATTGTTCGATGAGCACGCTTCAGAAGCTTTGCAATTTTAAGAGTGCTGCATCCCTCTGCAAGATATCTCACTATTTTTGACTTTTCTGAGCCTGTCAAGTCCTTCTTTTGACCCATTTTGCCAAAGGAAAGGAAGTTGCCTAATAATTATGCACACCTAATATAGGGTGTTGATGTCATTAGACCACACCCCTTTTCATTACAGAGATGCACATCACCTAATATGCTTAATTGGTAGTAGGCTTTCGAGCCTATACAGCTTGGAGTAAGACAACATACATAAAGAGGATGATGTGGTCAAAATACTCATTTGCCTAATAATTCTGCACGCAGTGTAATGCCCCCAGTATTTATAATTTCCCCCCAGTAGTGCCCCCACTAAGTGTAATGTCCCAGTCATGTCCTTGGTATTATTATGATGCCCCCAGCAGTGACCCTTTATTTATACTGATCTACCCTCTGTATTATGTCCCCCAGTAGTGCCCCCTATATCTTTATAATGCCCAAAGTAGTGCCCCCGATATTTTTATAATGCATCCCCAGTAGTGCCCCCTGTACTTTTATAATGTCCCCTGTAGTGCCCCCTATATATTTATAATGCCACCCATTAGTGTCCCTGTATTTTTATAATGCATCCTGAGTAGTAACCCCTATACTTTTATAATGTCCCAGTAGTGCCCCCAATATATTTATAATGCCCTCCATCAGTGCCCCCTGTATTTTTATAATGCCCCCAGTAGTGACTCTGTATTTTTATAATGCCATTCAGTAGTGTATTTTGTATTTTTATAATGCCCCCCAGTAGTGCCACCTATATTTTTATAATGCCCATGAGTAGCGCCCCCAGTATTTTTATAATGCCCCCTCCAGTAGTGCTCCCTATACTTTTATAATGTCCTCCAACAGTACCCCTGTATTTTTATAATGCAGCAGTGCCCCCTTTATACCCTCCCCCTCTGTAATGCGACCAGTATATTGGGAAAAAAAAAAGTACTTACCTCACTCTCATCCCATGTCACCATCTGGATGTGTTGCCTGTTTCAACGTCAACACGCAGCCTGAAGACCCGACATACAAGGTCACATTGATTGCAACCTCCTGCACTGTTGTACTTCCTCATAGGCTCCAGGACTAGCCTCCTTAGGCCTATGAGAGTGAATGGTAACAACGGGAGCTGTTGGTTCCCGTGCCCCACAGCCTGAAGCTAATTTTGGCGCTGTCTGAGAGAAGGCCCCACTCGATTGAGTGGTGGTAAAGACAGCCACTGGTCATATGACTGCTGTTCATTCCTACTTTGGGTATTTAATGTTGATGGGTTGCAGTTATGATGCGTGAAAAAAAGCATTATAGCGAAGCTTAGGTGTGTTGCTTTTTGCAAGTTTTACGTCTAAATAAAGAAACTTAAAGCCTAATTAACTTTTCATACAACATATAATATGTTATAGAGACATATCAAAAGTTTATATCAGTGAGGTCTGAATCCTAAAACCCCCACTGATCTCTAGAATAAGGCCTCATGCACACGACCGTTGTGTGCATCCGCGGCCGTTGTTCCGTTTTTTTTTGCAGACCCATTGACTTTCAATGGGTCAGTGGAAAAATCGGAAAATGCACCGTTTGGCTTCCGTGTCCGTAATCAGTTTTTCCAGTCCGTGAAAAAAATAGGACCTGTCCTATTTTTTTCACAGACAACGGTTCACGGACCCATTCAAGTCAATGGGTCAGTGAAAATTCACGGATGCACACAAGATAGTCATCCGCGTCCGTGATCCGTGTCCGTTCTTCCTATCATTTTCAATGCAAACTTGACTTAGTTTTTTTTTTCACTTTTCATGTCCGTGGATCCTCCAAAAATCAAGGAAGTCCCATGGAAGAAAAAACGGTCACGGATCACGGAACAACGGAAATCCATTTTGCGGACCGCAAAAAAAAAAAACGGTCGTGTGCATGAGGCCTTAGGGTAGAGAAAAGCATGAATATTGTCTCCTGCAGCGAGGAGAGAGAGACCAATATGCAAGCGCTTCTCTCCCCTCATTCTAGAGATTAGTGGGAAGTCTCAGCATTCAGACCCCACTGATCAAAACTTTTGATATGCCTCTATAACATAGCAAAAGTTTCTGAAGTTAGTAATGCTTTTAAGTGAAGCTGACATCCATTGGTTCCTCTCTGGATTTGCTGTTGATGGACAAGGACTGACCTCTCATCTATTTTCTACCTGTGACTCAGTGCTGCTACACCAATATGTTCTCTTTGCGCTTGTCCTGTAGGGCAGTAACTTTCTTCTGTGGGATCTCTCAAACTGTACCTAAAAGGAACAAGATCCTATTCCCCACTAGTCACCAAATATTTACAACCAATTTCCTGGGGTTTTTCCCAAACCCACTCAAAATCCCTAAGGTTTGAGAAAAGCTGAATGTACTGTGTCAGACAGGCCCAGCAGAGTACCAAGGGCTGACCTGTTACATGTGCACTTGGCAGCTGAAGGCATCTGTGTTGGTCCCATGTTCATATGTGCCCGCATTGCTGAGAAAAATGATGTTTTAATATATGCAAATGAGCCTCTAGGAGCAACTACTGTACCCTCTGCACTTTGATCGCCAGGGCCAAGCATTATGATGTTTTCACTGCCTGGTCCTGTCAATGAAAGCGCAGTTGCAGAGAGAGCAGAGTCTCTGGGAGTAATAGCAATGCCCCAATTAGTCCTAGAGTCTCATTTGCATATATTAAAACTATTTTTCTCAGCAATACGGGCACATATGAACATGGGACCAACACAGATTTCTTCAGCTGCCAAACGCACATGTAACATGTCAGCCAGTTTCATACATACAAATCTGCTGACAGATGCCTTTTAAAAGTAAATGGTCACCTTTGAAGATACTTTAGAAGACCTTAGCTATAATATAGGCTGTAAGGTATGTTAAAAATTTTAAGACAAACTCTGCATATAAACTATAACGTGTAGTTCGGAGGGGATGGCATGCTTTTTAAGAGGTTAAAAAAATGCTATTGAGTAATGTGAACCAAAAGGCAAAACTGTAAAACAATACCTTTGATGTGTTATTAACATACATAATTCAAGGGAATTCCCATAGCTGAATCTTCCAACTGGCACTCTACCAGATACATCACCTATACTCGCCAAATGGGTTTGTAGCCTGTTGTGCAAGTAATCCAGTGCACAACAGCGCTGACATGTGGAGTTTTTCCTCTTACTGAGTAACTCCATCTGTGTTTATGTTTCCAGCCCGTATACGATTGATCTGAGATACAGTGAATTCTGCCATTTGTGTGGTGAAACCTGTTTCACATACTTATAACACTGTTCAAATGTCAGTGCCAGCAAGGTTCACAATTTCCAATATATACACATTCAAGATCACGTCTAGTATTGTTCTGTCATTTGTCTTCTAATGCAGTGTTTCCCAACCAGTGGGCATGCTGGGAGTTGTAGTTTTGCAACAGCTGGAGGCACACTGGTTGGGAAACACTGTTCTAATGATATCCAAGCTTCAATGCATTGTTTCACTTGATAGAAATATTGGTCTTCTCTTGTAGGCATATCCACTATGGATCCCATCATAGACAAGCGTGGTCTGTCAAATTGGTTACACTGAATGATTCTACAGTGGTCCCTCAAGATACAATGGCCTCAGGATATAATATTTTCAACATTCAATGGTCTTTTCTGACCCATCATAAGTTGAAACTAGACTCAACATACACTGCCTCAGACTCAGATCCAACCAATCAAGGCCACGTCTCTGGTAAAATCGCTCTATTAGTTGCTAGTTACCAGCTATTCCTGACTGTTATATGTAATTGTTTATCTGTCTTAGCTATCTGCTTATTTTTCTTAAATTTTAATTTTCTCTTATCTTGGGTGACATTTTGGGGCTTTGGAACAGATTACTCAACTTACAGTGGTTTCAATATACAATGGTTGTCCTGGAACCAATTAATATTGTATCTTGAGGGACCACTGTATTGTCTATTCTGACTATTTAGCAATAATCAAGATGTGTAGGAGGAGGTTAACAATCTCTTCAGATAATTGGAATTTTGTGTAATTGTAAAACACCAACTCATAAGACAATGATTCATAGATTCATTCTCACTAGTTTTAATGAGCCATACCATATTTCTAAACTTTCTGATAATATATTGAGTGTTCTTCCTGTAAACGGTTATTCTTTCACAACATGGTTTGTCCATCCTTTTAATATATTCTGTTTTTGGACAGGGCAGACCATTTTGCCTTTCCAATATATAAAAAAAAAAAAAAAAAAAAAAAAAAACAGGATTCAGATGAAGAAAGTCAATGGCAATAGGATATATTATGTACAAGACAAAACGGATGAAAAAATGTAAGGTGGGTCTGATGTGTGTGGGAAGAAGTAGAGAGGTCAACTATGGTGTCTATGGCCCATGCTGCTGCTCGGAAAAAACAGGAAGTCTTGACATATTTTAGGCCTAGTGGCCAGTGTGAAAACTGCATGATTTTAGAATTAGAAACATGGAAAATAAAAATAAAAAAATCACCAAAAATTCTAGCAAAATATTTTTAACATAAAAACATGATTTAAACAAGAAGTCATTTTCTAAATAAATACAGATGTAGCAGACTTAAAGGCTATATGACACAGCTCGATGTTCCCTCCTGACAGTCACCTGCTTGCTAGTGGAGGAGACTACTACTATTACATGCAGTGATCTCCTCTGCAGCATGGGGAGGAGCGATCGCTATGCCATCGCTCGTCCCCATGCTGTATAGTCATTTTAGAAACTACATGGTTTCCCTGGTCTCGCACTGTTCTTAAGAGATATTTTAGATGTGTATGATGGGTATGTGTTTGGGCTGTTGCCCGAGTTGTTACCTGACTATATGTTAGTGTCTCTTTGAAGGTTCACATGGTTGAGAACAATGTTTTAACTAGATGCTTTAACACTGGAAGAACTGAGTTGAAGTGGCACGAGGGTCCAGATCATGAAGAAATTCAAGGGCCACTGAGTTTTCAAAAAACTTTAGATATGTCAATAGAAGGCTATGTTTCCATCCCCTCCAGCAGTTTTTTTGAAAACTTAGTGACCCTTTCAATGCTGATAGATATGATTCTTAGTGCTGGACCCTATATCAAATTTTTTGATAGATGTTTTTTTCCTGTTTTTGCTGAAAAATAAACAACTCGTACTTAAAGGGGTTGTCTGATCTTGGCAACCACTTTCCCTTTGAGCCTCATAGAGTGGGGCCCATTCATATTTTACAGAGACACCATTCATTTCATATTCAGAAGATATGAGCACCTGACTAAAATTAGCATTTCTCATATTAATGGGGCTGTCTTAATAACTGGTCCCTGACTTAGTAATGCACACAGCTCTAAGATGCTTTTTCTTACTGCACAATTGCCATCATAAGCTGAAATCTAGTATAAGATAATGGATTACAGACATGTCTTTACTTCAGCACATTGAGGGGGTTATTATTAAGTGTGTTCTTTGTAATTTAAATGATGTGTCACGCAAAGTCATGGAATTATTTTTTTATTTTTTTTTGCTTGTTCATCACATACTGAATTCATGCTGGGTTAGTCAGTTCTATCGAAATTACTCAACATTTAATTAAAGTGCTGTATTTATGTCTGAAACTTTCAGTCTATATGTCTAGGCAAAGCCATTCATGTACTTTATTAAGATTGCTGTCTGCAGTCTTGACTGTTTGACCTGTCAGCATGAGCCTAGATTTTTGTTTTAGTATCAACATTACTATGATTCTAGAACTTTACACAATGACGATATTAATATAATAATGATAACAATATGTTGGCGCTGTATTAAGAAAAATTTATGATAATAATTATAATATCATATAATCTGTATTTAATCCATAATGTTCCTGCATATACTACTTTGTATATTCTATAAACTGTAAATGAGGACTACGGAATAAGCATTTAAAGTACATATTGTAGCTGCAACAATCAGACTCCCATGGTTATAGTTTGGTTCTGTCAAAACCCAGGGTTGTGGCCATAAAAAACATTCTAAAATAAGCGCCCATATTACAGCTGTGTGAAGCCGATCAGAGTAATCTAGGGAATTGTTTTCCCCTTAGTGCTACCACACAGTAGTTATGCCCACATTGTTCCCCCTCACATTAGTAATATCTATGCTGTGCCCCGTCACAGTAGTTATGCCCACATTGTTCCCCCTCACATTAGTAATATCTATGCTGTGCCCCGTCACAGTAGTTATGCCCACATTGTTCCCCCTCACATTAGTAATATCTATAATGTGCCCCGTCACAGTAGTTATGCCCACATTTGCAGCAACCGGGACACGCAGGGGAAAACACATGAGGTTCACAGTGGGCCGATGGGGCAGTAGTTGTTTGTACTCACAGTTAGCAGATGCCTCCCTGGGCCGGCGTGCAGTGATGAGGAAGAAAGCACGAAATCTTTCGGGGCACTCTCCATTGAAGGGAACACCAGCCAGATGTTGGTTGAGGTGCCCTGCCCTTGATAGTAATTGGTGTTTAAGGTGCTTTGGTGGCTGGGCCCCTGGTTTGTGATGCCAGCACCGTAAGGTGCAAATGTTGAGTGTAGTAGAAAGGATGAGGAGTCAGTTGTAAACCAGTTGAACATTTACTGAAAATCAATAGTCTCTGGAGAGTTGGTAGAGTTCATCAATACCACCGATATAATCATCAATCAGATGAAGAACAATGTGTGACAATATACACAATATTACCAAAAAAGCAAAGACACACATGTATTACAGTAACATATTTTATTGAATAACATCATTTATGAAACAACATGTAAATAAGTATGTAGCAGCAATGCGGTCAGTGCTGCGAAAAAACTGCTCCCCAGCAGGTACACAAGGTTAAAGATCCCCCTTAGGAGTAACCTTTATGACTATTAGCATAATGCATAAAAAAGGACACAAAGGTCTCCCCCAAAAAGAGGAAGTACATTCCAACTGATAATACAGGTGAGACCGCAAAAATAACATGAACCCAATAGGTAAAAAAATAAATCAAAGCACGGAAAACCATATGCACATGTTCCAACCTAAATACAGCCAAATAGCAGCAAATACCTGATATAATAATATGAATAGGGAGATAGAGCCTGGACCTGCAGGGAGCGCACCCGGACAAGCGTTTCGCTCCGCTTTCTCCCCCCTAGGAGTAACGACCCCCTTATAATACTTATGTACATGTTGTGCCCCCTTACAGTACTTATGTCCACAATGTGCCCTCTCACAATAGTTATGTCCACATTGTGCGCCCTTATAGTACTTATGTCCACGTTCTGCCCTCTCACAATAGTAATAGACACATTGTGCCCATCACAGTAGTAAGGCCCACATTGTGCCTCCTTCACAATAGTAATGCCCACATTGTTCTCCAATCACAATATTAATGCACACATTGTGCCCATCACAGTAGCTATGCCCACACTTGCTGGAGCGCAGGGTAGCTGTGGTCATTTAATTCACTAACCGCAGCTCCAGGGGTGTAGCTATTGGGGAAGCCACTGCTTCGAGAGCAGTAGCAGGGCCGCAGCATCAGACTGGAGCAAGGGAGCATCAACAGCATGAAGAGGCTGGCTGCTGCTTTCCCCCTTACAAGCTCGTGTGTGCTGCGGAGCTTTAGACACTGGGCGTGTCTAAACCTCTTCACTCCAGCAGAGCAGGACATGTTGCCTGACAAGCTTCAGACACGTCCCCTCTACACAAGATGTGCTGCCTGAGGAGGAAAGAGACCGCAGGGCTGGAACAGCAGTGTGAAGACAGTCTGTGAGTGAGTCTACACTGTGACTGCCTCTTCTCTGTGGGACAGAAGGGAGGGGAATGTCAGGGAACTCTTCAAGCTGCTGCTGGATGCTGTAGTGGACCAGCAGCTCCATGCTGTTTGGTTGTTTTACTGCCTCGTTATTCAGTTTTCCTCGATGACACCTGCCCCTGCACCCCCCCCCCCCCATATCCTGTCCTTCTCTTATCCCATCCTCATGGACCCCCTGCTGTCTGCTTTCCTCCCTCATGTATGCAGAGCTCCTGTTCAACCCTCCTATTGCTGCCCTGCACAGACCTCCTGCCACCAGTGGCGTACTAAGTGGGGGGTGGTCCGCCCCGGGTGATGGCCCTCAGGTGGGTGCCAGAAGCGATGAGGGCTTTCATCAATACAGATTGAAGCGCTCATTGCTGGAGCACTGGGAGCTGCGGTCCTGTCCCTCACCGCTCAGCAACCAGCGCTCCTCCCCTCCTTCAGGCCGGCAGTGCACAGAATGGTGAAGCAGGAAGACTACTCCCTGCTCCCCCATTCAGCCTGTAGGCACAGATCGCGCTGCCGGCCTGTGTGGGCGGAGCCTGCAGCCCGCAAATCTTTATAAGCTCTGCCCACATCATGCTGCAGAGCGATATGTGCCTGCAGGGAATAGGTATGTGAGCTTCAGGAACGGGACAAGGTAAGTAGTTCCAGAGGGCACAGAGGGCTTTATTACTATGCAGGGGGCACAGAGAGAAGACTTTATTACTATAGAGGGGGCACAGAAGGCATTACTAATGTGAAGGGGGGAAAAATGGGCTAATATGGAGGGAGCACAGATCCAGAGGGCATTACTGCGATGAGGGGGGCACAGAGGGCATTATTACTGTAAAGGGGCACAGTAGGCATTATTACTGTAAAGGGGCACAGTAGGCATTATTACTGTGAAGGAGGCACAATGGGGATTTCTACTATGGAGGGGGCACAGAGGTCATTACTAGCACAGTGGGCATTACTACTATTAAGGGGGCACAATGGGCATTATTACTGTGAAGGGGGCACAATAGGGATTATTACTGTGAAGGGGGCACAAAGAGGGCATTACAACTGTGAAAGGGGCACAATATGGGCATAACTACTGTGAGAGGGCACAATGTGGGAATAACTACTGTGAGAGGGCACAATGTGGGAATAACTACTGTGAGAGGGCACACATCTATACAAAATGACTGTGAAGGTTGTACAATGAGGGCAATACTACTGTGAGGGGGTACCATTTTTTTTTTTAAGTATTGGGTATTCGTGTGCGAACCTAGGCATGCCACTGCCTGCACTACTTCTTGTATGAATCCCCCTCAGAGCCCCATTCACCTACTTGCTGCGTCTACCCCTCCTGTCCATCCAGGGCCCCGGTCACCTGTCTCACTCCTCTGCCTCTCATTATGGTGGTGTGTAAACCGCATGCACTATAAGGCCCTTCAAATGTCACAGGGTCATGTGACTGTGCCCCCCACCCCGTACGGTGCCCCCTTATACCCTGCATTGTGCCACGTTACCATACGCTGTACAGTACCCCTAGTCATTTCCTGTACTGTGCCCTCTTATTGTAATGACCGGCGACACGCACAGGGAGGGAAAAGGGAAAGCCCTGCCCAAGGGAGAGGGAAAGGTGGTGACCCCTGACTCACCTTGCGGCTGGCACCTGACTGCCCTGACGTTCCTAGACGGGTTCCTCACCCGTGCGGCGATCACGTGCCTAAACCCTGGCTTTCCCTAAAATGAGCCCTAGATAGTGAACGGGCCGGTGGGATCGCTAGTCCGCACCACTGACACTAAGAGGGAAACACCAGGGAGAGGACAGACAATACAGACAAACACATACACCCAGGTGGGCGACCACAGCAGACCACAAAAGGTCCAACAGGGATCCAGAGGGTAGCGTTCTGGACCAACAACCAGAGAACGCAGCAACACAGCTGCAGAGGGTCAGAATAGATGTCCAGGCAGGAAGCTCTATATCTGGCAACCAGAGAAGTGTGAGAGGGGAATATAAGGAGGTTGGGAGTGCTGGACAAGGAACAGCTGAGGAGAAGGAGCAACAGATCCCTGAGTGAGCCAAAGGGGTTTGCAAAGCAAACCCAGTAAGCTACCATAAGGAAACAGCCCTATCTTACATAGAGTGCGCAGCCAACCGCTGCGACTTCCTGACCCCGGGTATAACGGAGTCAGGCGTGGTTCTAGACACCCTCGTGACAGTACCCCCCTCTCTACGAGGGGCCTCGGATGAGAGGCATGAAAAACCCGAACTAGCCTGTCGGCGTTTACCTCAGACGCAGGAACACACATTCTTTCCTCGGGACCGTAACCTCTCCAATGCACCAGATATCGAAGAGCGCGGCGGACCCAACGAAAATTAACAATTTTGGATATCTGAAATTCTAGATTACCATCCACAACAACAGGAGGGGGTGGCAGCGGTGACGGTTCTAGAGGTGGAACATATTTCTTGAGTAACGACTTATGAAAGACATTATGGATTTTAAAAGTCTGAGGTAACTCCAGGCGAAAAGCCACGGGGTTGACGATGGCTACAATTTTGTAAGGACCAATAAACCTAGGACCCAGTTTCCAAGAGGGAACCTTCAATTTAATATTCCTAGTAGACAACCACACATAGTCATTCACTCCTAGGTCTGGACCTGGCGACCGTCTCTTATCAGCCATGCATTTGTATTTACCTCCCATATTTTTCAAGTTAGCTTGCACCTTCTGCCATACCGATGAAAGAGATGACGAAAACCGTTCCTCTTCGGGAACCACAGAAGACCCCCCCTCTTTGAAAGTACAGAATTGGGGATGAAAACCATATGCACCAAGAAATGGTGACTTGCCAGTGGATTCCTGACGACGATTATTTATGGCAAACTCAGCTAACGCTAAATATGATGACCACAACTCTTGGTTTTCAGACACAAAACATCTTAGATATGTCTCCAGGTTTTGGTTGGTACGCTCAGTCTGTCCATTCGACTGAGGATGGAAAGCTGAGGAAAAGGACAAGTGTACCCCCAAACGGGAACAAAAAGCTTTCCAAAATTTAGAAATAAACTGGGTACCCCGATCCGAAACAACATCGGAGGGGACCCCGTGAAGCTTCACGATTTCACTGACAAATACCTGAGCAAGAGTCTTAGCATTAGGTAGTGCGGGTAACGCAATGAAGTGTACCATTTTGCTAAACCTGTCCACTACTACCAAAATAACTGTTTTACCCGCAGACAAAGGTAAGTCAGTGATAAAATCTATTGACAGATGTGTCCATGGTCTATTGGGAATGACGAGTGGTAATAGAGACCCTGCAGGACGTGTATGTGAAACTTTTGCGCGCGCACAGGTAGAACAAGAAGACACAAAATCCAATACATCCTGACGCAACCTTGGCCACCAAAAACGACGAGACAATAGCTCCAAGGTTGCTTTACTACCCGGGTGCCCAGCAGGTGCCGAATTATGATGTTCCTTTAATAATTCGAAACGCAGGTTCAACGGTACAAACAATTTCTCTGAGGGGCAAGAGACCGGGGCGTCCCCCTGGGCCTCTAACACCTTCCCCTCCAGAACAGAGTGTACCGCAGAAACAACCACTCCTCTTTGAAGAATGGGCATCGGATCACTCACATTACCCCCTCCAGGGAAACAACGAGATAGTGCATCAGCCTTGGTATTCTTTGCCCCAGGACGATAGGTAATCACAAAGTTAAACCTGGTAAAAAAAATAGCGACCACCTAGCTTGTCTAGGGGTGAGACGCTTAGCTGATTCGAGGTACAGAAGATTTTTGTGGTCCGTAATCACACAGTGACGGGGTGGACTGCCCCCTCTAAAAAGTGACGCCATTCTTCAAACGCTAGTTTAATAGCTAATAGTTCCCTATTGCCAATATCGTAGTTCTTTTCTGCTGCAGATTGTTTTTTAGAAAAGAAAGCACAAGGACGCCATTTGCCAGGAGACGGACCCTGAGACAGCACCGCCCCCACTCCCACCTCTGACGCATCGACTTCAACAATAAAAGGCTGAGAGACATCAGGTTGGACTAGTACAGGTGCTGAGGTAAACCTCTCTTTTAGAGAGGAAAAAGCAACTTTAGCGGCGTCAGACCATTTAGAAAAATCAGTCCCCTTCTTAGTCATGTCAGTAAGGGGTTTTACAATAAGTGAATAATTTTTAATGAATTTCCTATAGAAATTCGCAAAGCCCAAGAACCGTTGCAGTGCTTTGAGGTTCTCAGGAAGATCCCAATCTAAAATTGCCTGGACCTTCCTAGGATCCATACGGAAACCTGAAGCAGATAAAAAATAACCTAGGAATTGTATCTCCTGAACGGCGAAGACACATTTTTCAATTTTAGCATATAATTTATTCGTCCGTAGGACCTGCAGTACTAGGCAAGGACGCAGGCCCCCATCTTTCTTTTTAACGAAGAAAAACCCTGCAGCCATGGGTGAAGAAGAGGGTCTGATGTGTCCCTTAGCCAAGCTCTCGGAGATATAATCTTTCATGGCTTGTCTCTCTGGACCTGAAAGATTATATAACCTGGTCTTGGGTAATTTTGCGCCGGGAATAAGGTTAACCGGGCAATCATAAGGACGATGAGGTGGTAACTTCTGACAACCCTTTTCAGAAAAAACCTCCTCAAAATCCGAAATAAATGTAGGTAGGGTAGTTATGGAGGCGACTAAGCAATTGCTATTTAAGCAATTTTCTCTGCACTGCTCACTCCACTCCAATATCTCCCTGGCCTGCCAATCCACCACTGGATTGTGCGCTACCCACCAGGGAAGACCCAGCACTACCGGAGTGGGAAGCCCCTCCAGAACATAACCTGAAAGCATCTCGTTATGGTGGTCCCCTACCCGAAGGTGTAAATTATGAACAATGTGGGTGAGGTTTCTCTGAGACAGAGGAGCAGAATCAATAGCGAATATGGGAATAGGTCTCTGTAGCGTACAGAGAGACAAACCCATAGTGCGGGCAAAATGGGCATCTATCAAATTTACCCCTGCTCCACTGTCTAGAAAGAAAGAAATAGTCTCCGTCTTATCACCAAAAACAATAACCGCTGGTAACACAAATTGCGATGTACGTATGGAGGAAACGTATACCCCCCGGCTGACATCCTCCACACAGCCTGGGGTTAGTAGTTTTCCGACGGTCTTTTGTTTCTGAGGAAAGGACAGACATTAATGAAATGACCCCTCCCCCCATAAAAAAAACAAACCCCACGCCTACGGCGAGCCTCAGGAGGACGGACCTGACGAGTAGTTCCTCCTAGCTGCATAGGCTCGTCTAAGTCCGTACAGACTAACTGCTGCTTGGGAGGGGTTACCAATGGCTCCGGTTTTTTCAACCTGTCCCTAAGGCGTCTATCTATTCGGATAGAAAGGGACATAACCGCATCAAGGGAAAAGGGGGTCTCATATAATGCAAGCGCATCCTTAACCCTTTCGGATAACCCAGAGCAGAACTGACTCCTGAGAGCCGGGTCGTTCCATTGGGTATCCGTAGCCCACCTACGGAAGTCAGAGCAATACTCCTCTACCGGCCGCTCTCCTTGTAGGAGTCTCCGTAATCTTGACTCAGCCAGTGCGACTCGGTCAGGGTCGTCATATATGAGACCCAAGGCCCCGAAAAACTCATCCACTGACCGAAGAGCCTGGGAATCAGTAGATAAAGAGAACGCCCAGGTCTGCGGGTCCCCCTGCAACAGGGAAATAACAACCCCCACCCGCTGTTCTTCATTACCAGAGGAGTAAGGGCGCAGTTTAAAATATAATTTACAGGCCTCACGGAATGTCAAAAACTTGTCCCTTCCCCCAGAAAATCTGTCAGGGAGAGGGACCTTGGGTTCCGCAACAACCTGGTTACCAGTAGCAACCACTGGGCTTGCGGTCAGTTGTAATTGCTGCTGTTGCTGGAGGACCGACGCCTTCAATCCTGCCACCTCCAAAGACAGGCCATGAAACTGTTTGGACAGAGCAGCAATTTGATCCATACTGGATTCTAAGTAGGTAAATTATTATTTTTTATTTATTTTTTTACCTACACAAAATAAGGGCCAGATATAATGTAATGACCGGCGACACGCACAGGGAGGGAAAAGGGAAAGCCCTGCCCAAGGGAGAGGGAAAGGTGGTGACCCCTGACTCACCTTGCGGCTGGCACCTGACTGCCCTGACGTCCCTAGACGGGTTCATCACCCATGCGCCGATCACGTGCCTAAACCCTGGCTTTCCCTAAAATGAGCCCTAGATAGTGAACGGGCTGGTGGGATCGCTAGTCCGCACCACTGACACTAAGAGGGAAACACCAGGGAGGGGACAGACTATACAGACAAACACATACACCCAGGTGGGCGACCACAGCAGACCACAAAAGGTCCAACAGGGATCCGGAGGGTAGCGTTCTGGACCAACAACCAGAGAACGCAGAAACACAGCTCCAGAGGGTCAGAATAGATGTCCAGGCAGGAAGCTCTATATCTGGCAACCAGAGAAGTGTGAGAGGGGAATATAAGGAGGTTGGGAGTGCTGGACAAGGAACAGCTGAGGAGAAGGAGCTACGGATCCCTGAGTGAGCCAAAAGGGTTTGTAAAGCAAACCCAGAAAGCTACCATAAGGAAACAGCCCTCTCTTACATAGAGCGCGCAGCCAACCGCTGCGACTTCCTGACCCCGGGTATAACAGAGTCAGGCGTGGTTCTAGACACCCTCGTGACACTTATACCCTTTTATCCGGTCACTGTAAGGCGGTGCTATCCAGTCACTGTATGGTGGTGTTATCCGGTCACTGTATGCTGGTGTTATCCAGTCACTGTATGCTGGTGTTATCCAGTCACTGTATGCCGGTGTTATCCAGTCACTGTATGCCGGTGTTATCCAGTCACTGTATGCCGGTGTTATCCAGTCACTGTATGCCGGTGTTATCCAGTCACTGTATGCCGGTGTTATCCAGTCACTGTATGCCGGTGTTATCCAGTCACTGTATGCCGGTGTTATCCAGTCACTGTATGGCGGTGTTATCCAGTCACTGTATGGCGGTGTTATCCAGTCACTGTATGGCGGTGTTATCCAGTCACTGTATGGCGGTGTTATCCAGTCACTGTATGGCGGTGTTATCCAGTCACTGTATGGCAATAACTGTATCCCCTTCCTTGCCCACGCCACCTTTTTTAGACCTGGCATGAGCAGGGAAAAGATGCCACAATCTGTGTGAGAAATACACCTAATATAGGCTTATTTCTGTTTAATAAATGACCCCAATTGTACTATTATTCCAGGGTAGGGATATTATCTGTATAATATATAGATTCTAGTGTATTATACTGTGCCCTATATTTCACTATAGATAAATGATCCTTGGGAAACACAGTCCTCACCCCTGACCACCAGGACCAGGTTGTGCACTCTGTCAGTACATGGCAGCTTCCCCTCTCTGCCCCGCTGTGTACTGGTGCTTATTCTAGCACTAAGGATGGGTTCACATCACATTTTTGCATACACATTAACAGATGCTTCAGACTGATGCAATATAGTGGCGCCCGTTCAACATAGATTTCCATTTTTTTCTGGACTCTGCAGGATACAAAAATGTGGTGTGCCGCACATTTGTATACAGTACCTTTTTTTAGCAATGTATATATCAAATTGATAGTAAAAATGTGATGTGAACCAACTGGGGGGGGGGAGGTTCATACAAAAATTTGCTGTGGGCCCAGTCAGTTCTAGCTAGTGAGGGCTGCTTACACAGTATAATGACCCCCCAGTGCCCCCATTTAGTATAATGACCCCCAGAGCCCCCATTCAATATAATGACCCCCAGTGCCACCTCCATCCAGTGTAACCCCCAGTGTGGGGGCCACTGAGGGTTGTTATTCTGAATGGGGGGTGACTGGGCGTCATTATTCTGAAGGGAGAGCCACTGTGGGGTCATTATACTGTGTGGGCGGCCACTGGGGGTCATTATGCTTTGTGTGGGGGCATTATACTGTGTGAAGGGCATCTAGTGGTCATTATTCTGTATGGCGGCCACTGGCGGACATTATACAGTGTGGACGCCACAGGGGTACATGTAAAAGAAAAAAAAATATGGCACAAGGGGGCCCAATGAGATTTATCTCCCGAGAGCCCACTTGAACCTGGAGCCGACCCTGGCTGCAGTGGTATATGTGCATGTTACGGGCACATCATTGCTGCAGCCAAAACAGTATATCATAGTGGCAGGGAGGATAGGAGTGGCAGTGCTGGAACAAGAGGGATTCAGAGCAGTAAGTATAATGTTTTTTCTAAACGGAAAATGCAAATGTGATCGCACACTACATCCAGCACTCTGCCCTCCATGCTGGATGAGACATTGGTTTATATTTTGGCCAAAGCATAGTAAGCCACTCACCGCGTCAAGGTTGTCTCATGAGTGGTCCCTAACTCTTGTTCCTACCTGTTCATGGGCCATGACAGACACATAAAATCCAGGGAATGCAGGTCAGCATGCAAGCCAAGTACACTTTGCTTGTAACCCCGTCCGGTGCCATTACAGCTTTCATCGGATCCAGGGATGCAAGTACCAACATGCATGCTGAACCCACCATATACTTCTCCTGGAGCCAGATGGCTAATGGTAGGTTCTATACAAGCAGACTCAGTTTTATACTGACTTTAAAACCAGCCTCAAGGACAGATTAACTGGTCAGGTGTGCAATGACTCCAAGGAGATCGCCACGCCTCCAATATATACTACAAAGAAAAAAATAAGGGGTTGGGTCAGCACAACCTGCCTGTAGGTGCACATCACTATGGCGAAATACATATACAAACGGAAAATGCAAATGTGATCGCACACTACATCCAGCACTCTGCCCTCCATGCTGGATAAAACATTGGTTTATATTTTGGCCAAAGCATAGTAAGCCACTCACCGCGTCAAGGTTGTCTCATGAGTGGTCCCTAACTCTTGTTCCTACCTGTTCATAATGTTTTTTCTATTTTAATAGTATGGGGATTTTCGGTCGCGGTGATACCCATGATGTTTATATTTATTGTTATTTAGGTATTTTTTTTTTTTATTATACAGAAAGGGGGGTGATTTAAACTTTTATATATTTATTTTTAATATTTTTTTTTTTTACATTTTTTGTGATCATTATGTGCCTCATATATGAGCTTATAAAAAAAAAATATTTTACATTTTGGTTTATCAGGAATTTATTATTAGCTTATTTTGCTCGCTTTTGCTCATTAGCCTACTCAGTAAGGCTTACAGTATTCAGCGCAACTACCTATGCCCGGATTGGACACATGGGGCATAGGTAGGAGGTCCGGATGCGCAAGCTTCCGGGTTTTTGCGCATTTAGGTGCCGTGATCTTACTTGATCACGGCATCTAAAGCATTTAATTACCACGATCGGCATTATTGCCGGTCGCGGTAATTAGCCGCAGGTCTCTGCTGTATGAAACAGATCTTCTGTCCATGACGCCCGCTGCACGTTTACACATCGCCTAAGGGTTAAGGCGAAATTTATAATTCCCCCATGACTTTTCTGGCGTTAAAAAGTAGCAAAACTGGTTTGCTACTTTTTTAGTTGCAACTGGCATTTTCACACCACCCTCCCGAGTCTCTGAAAACGGACATAGTGAGGGCGCTGTGTGGGTTAGGCCATCATCCCCGACACATTCATCATTATTTACACCATAAATTTAAATAATGACTGAAATGTATGCCAGCTATAAGCATAGAAAACACCAGTCTTGATAAAATGAGGGCCTTAACCCCTTCCTGACCGCCCCACGTAAATTTATATCAGCAGTCAGGCATTTAAAAATGTCACCCACTCCATCGCTTAAACAGCAGGAACCCGAGACATATGTATGCGATCGACAATAACGTCGATCATATACATTTAACCCCTCAGATGCCATGGGAAAATGTGAACATGGCATCTGGGGGGTTAAAGACTTGAAGTGCCCGCTCCCAGCCCTGCTTCGGCTATCCCTGGCAATGATCGGGGGAGCCAGCTGCACAATCGTTCCTATGAAACCACTGCCTGTGGCAGAGCTCCATAAGAACACAGTGTAATTCCCCATAGACTCCAAAGCTAATGCATTGGCGTCTATGAGAAAAGCAATCTAATGTTTGCTTGCTATATCTCCCTAGAGGAACTATTAAAAAGTTAAAATAAAAGAAACTTTTTAAAAATATTTCTAAAAATAAAAAATATTAAAATTCAAATCATCCTTTTCCCCAAAATAAAAATTCAAATACATAAATAATTAAAAAAAATTAACATCATGGGCATCGTCATGTGCAAAAACACCAGTACTATTAAAATCTAAAAATGCATTTGCCGTTTTTTGTCTGCTTCATCTCCCACAAAATTATTTTTATAAAAAGTGATCAAAAAGTCATACACACCACAAAATGGTATCAATGAAAAGTACAGATCATCACGCAAAAAATGAGCCCTGACACCACTCTATAAGCATAAAAATAACAAGTTATGGGGGTTAGAATTTGGCAATGCAAAGGAAGAATTTGTTTCTTTCCAATAAAAATGTTAAAAAATGTTTAATTAAGATGCAAGAAAAACTATACATATGTGGTATCTTTGTAATCAGAATGACCCGGAGAATAAAAAAGGTCAGTTTTACCGGAAAGGTAACAGTGTAAAAAAAAAAAAAAGCATAAAACTGTGGCGGAATGGTGTTTTTTTTATAATTCCACCCCATTTGGATTTTTTTTTCCAATTTACCACCACGTTGTGTGCCACTAGAAAGTGCATCTTGTCCCACAAAAAACAAGCTTTCATACGGCTATGTAAATAAAATAAAAAAAAGTTATGGCTTTGGGAGTGCTAGGAGTAAAATACAAAAACGAAAAAATGGAAAATCCCCTGGTTAAATGGAATCTGTCATCAGTGACCTCCCTATTCAAGTGTTTGCATAAGCACATAGCAGTAATTCACCTATTTAAATCACTTTTGTTTTATTGTTTTTATTGATTCAAGGCTCCATTCCTAAATTATGGTAATTTCATCACTCTTGTTGCATCCATGCTCTACTAAATCTGTGGCTAGCCTGTCCCTCACTGCTTTGCGTTTGAGTTTTTCAAAATGTTGTAGAAATTAGGTTAGCGCATGCTTTATAAACTTCTCTTCTAGTGTCATATAATGTTGCCAACACTGTCAATGAAAAATTGCAATATAAGTCTGCAAACACCAGGTGTTGTCTGCTCTCCTGAATGTAGATGCCCAATGACTTAGGTAGGTTTAGAGCAGGTCCTCCCTGACTGAGACGACCTTGGCACTGGTAGGCAGGCACAGATGTGTTTTGATCAAAATATATTGTCTGAGAGTCTCGGCTTTTATCATATCAGAGTGAGGGCTTAGTTCATGTATAATGTTTGGATTTATTGTGCTAGTGCATTATTTTCTGTGATTTTTTAAATTAATTTTTTTATGAACACCGGTTGTATGCCATAAATTGCCCTAATCTAAGAATCACCAATCTAAGAATCACCATTCTGATTTACTGTAAGGGAAATGCAAGTCATCATGCTATATATAATCTTCCAGAAGCCCAACTTCAAGGAAAATATTCAACTTTAAGGAAAATAAGATGGTAGAGTAGGAGATGTGAACATCTCAGACTTTTCTCTACTCCTTCAATATTGGTAGCGTTACAACAGTATAACTGTTATTATGCAAATCACATATCTAATTCTGAAGGTCCCTATGCGTTGCTCAATAGAGCAGGCAATTGTTGGGAAGGAAGTGTTCCATCCCAACAATCTTCTGCTCGTAAGTGGAGTAGACCTCTGCATTTACATGGCAGCATTTAATGAGGATTTTGGCATGGGCTCTCATCAAATTTTCTAACATTCTGTTCCAGTGTATGTGAATGGGGTTCACAATCTCTGGAATAAATTCTGGCAGATTTTTGTTCATGCCATGAAAAATAATTATGTGCAAGGAGAATGAGTATGATTCTGCCCCGAAAAGCTGTGGATCAACCCTTATGCGGATCCACTGGCATATCTACTGCACATCCCAGGCACACTTGGATTTCTGCTGTGACTCCTATTACAAATACATGTCAAATGAACATTCCCCAGGTCACTTTGACATGGCAGTATTTTGGTACGTATTCCATTACTATTGTAAGCCAAAGCCAGGAATAGAACATAAATAATCAGAATCATAAAAAGATTTGAACCTCTATATGTTTTTGATCTGCTCTTGGTTTTGGCTTTCAAATACCGATACAAAAAACTTTCCAAAATGCTGATGATTCAAAGTGACTTAAGGCAATAAGTCCTGATCATTACGTGGTGGGAGATGAGGGAACCCCTGAAAATACTTTCACTCCTAGGAAACCCTACTCACATTTCTACCTCAAAGAAGCTTGGTAAAGATGAAAAGGATAGAGTATTTCTTAATTTTATAGGATGTACAAGATTTGCTTACAGCTTTGTATGTACTCATGCCAAGTGTCTGTATGAAGACTGTTTGCGATCCTTGCTGTAAAAGTGAAAGGTCTTGCTGCTTCTAGGTAATCCATGACCCAGTTACAAGGTTCCCCAGGGTTCCTGGTGATCCAGATTTGGAATTACAAGTCTAGGAAGATGGCTTCCGAATACTGCTATCCTCAATGGCATGAAAATGTCATGGCAGCATTCCAAACATAAATGGCAGAATTATTCAGGCTCAGGTATTTTATGTAATGTAAACATCTACCTGGAACTGTAAGCCAAATTAAAATGTTAAAGGTACAGTAGGTGATCTGATCTGGAAGTTAATGGATATGCCATGAATGTCTATTAGGTGCAGGTTCCACTTCTGGGAGCCACTCCTATCTCAACAATAGGGCCCCAATGAGAATGGGAAGGATGTAGCACAGAGGAGGCGCTCTCTAGTCACTGCTGTGGGATTTCTGAAAATAGTGTGCTTACTTGGCTGTTTTTGGAAATCCCAGTGCAGTGAATGGAGACCATGGCCTCCTCTCCGTTCTCAGCCATCCTGTACAGGACCCCGCTTTTGAGATAAATGGACTCACACCTACTGTTAATTTATGGCTTATACTGAGAGGATATTTCATAAATGTCCACTCCCCATGGGAAAACTCTTCTAAATTTAGTGATTGTTTTAGTGATCTTAGCTCTGAGTTAGACACAAGGAAATATATTTTAGTTTTCGCATGAATAAACCAAAAATGTTACCAAGCCAGTTACTACTACTGACCTTAAATTAACTAAACAAAATCAACTTCCATGACATTTAGCATGTATTCTAATGCAGTGTTATAGCGTGGGTTGCCAGCACCCAGGACAAGCCAAGTATTGCGCCCCCCTCCAACCTGTGGCCACGCCCTTTTTTTTTTACAGATAATGTAGTAGATGTCACTTGCAGTCATATGTAACATCACAGATAACACAGTGATAACTCTCTAAGTACAGATAATGTAGTAGATGGGTGTGAGGCCCCAGAATTCAGAACACAAACAGTGTGACCTGAAGTCTGGGGCCGTGCTCCCCAATATTATACTGCAGAAACAGATAAACCCCCTAATACTAGTACTACACAGATAATAGGCTTTTTTTTTTGTCTATGAGAAAGTTTCTATTTTTAAAATAGTTTAATGGCAGAATCCCCATTCAATAATTTGCCAATTACCCAAGTACAGTGGTGGCCAAAAGTTTTTGAACCCTTCCAAATTTTCTATATTTCTGCATACATTTGACCTAAAAGTACATCATACAAGCCCTAAAAGTAAATAAAAAGGTATCCAAATCAAACAAATGAATCAAAAATATTAGACTTGGTCATTTATATATTGAGGAAAAGTATCCAATGTCACATGTCTGTGAGTGTCAAAAGTATGTGAACATTTGCTTTTAGTGTCTGGTGTGACCCTCTTGTGTAGCAATAACTGCATTTCTATTAGATTAAGTTCAGGACTTTGACTTCTACAACTTTAACTTCCTTCTTCTTCAACCATTCTTTTGTAAAATGACTTGTGTGCTTAGGGTTGTTGTCTTCCTACATGATCCATGTTCTCGTGAGATTCAGTTCACAGATAGATGCCCTAACATTCTCTTTTAGAATTTTCTGGTATAGTTCATAATTCGTTGTTCCATCAATAAAGGCAAGCCATCCTGGCCCAGATGTATCAAAACAGGCCAAAAACATGATACTACCACCACCATGTTTCACAGATATGACGAGGATTTTTTGCTGGGATGCAATGTTTTCCTTTCTCCAAACATAACACTTCTCATGTAAACCAAAAAGTTTTATTTTGATCTTATCTGTCCATAACATATTGTTCCAATAGCATTCTGGCTTGTCCAGATGATCTTTAGCAAACTTTATATGGGTAACAATGTTCTTTTTGAACATTTAGATCAGTGGCTTTCCCCTTGCAATCCTGCCACGCACACCACCGTTGTTTAGTGTCCTCCTGATGGTGGATTAATTAACTTTAGAGAGCCTCTGTCAGCATGATCAACCCTATTAAACCAGGCATAATGCCTGGTAGGGTGGATCGTGCTAATTAAAATGATACCTTATATATCTGTGAGTTGCAGTGTCGTGGAGATATGAGGATTTTTATGTGACTCACAAATAATCATTGGTGGTCCAGTGTTAATATGTAATATGTGGAGTAATTGGTTTCAGTGGGTTTTATCAAAATCATCCATTTCCCCAGGAATGCATGATTTTGATAATGTGCTGTGGCTTATATGTATCCATTCATTGGTGGCAGCGCAGCCACCAATGACTCCACATGACATATTAACACTGGACCATCAATGATTATTTGTGGTCGTGGCAACCAAGTACGTACCTACCCTACCTGGGATACCCTACCCCTAAGCGGTCAGAGTTGTGCCGCAACCGCGTCGTGGAGGGATGCCTGAAAGAGGGCATCCCCTTTGAGAGTAATAGGTGAAAAAAGGGGTGGGTGGGAGGGAGAACTCTGCACGTCGTACGCATGTGGGAGGGCGCCGGCCGTTAAAGTAGGTGGCCAAGCCCCTCCCACAAATACAGGCCAATGAATCGGCCTTTACACTTGTGGTCGTGGCAACCAAGTACGTACCTACCCTACCTGGGATACCCTACCCCTAAGCGGTCAGAGTTGTGCCGCAACCGCGTCGTGGAGGGACGCCTGAAAGAGGGCAAAAGACATACTGATAGGCAGAAGTAATTTATTACAAAGTCATTACAAAGCTAAAATCTGAAAGGCTGCTGACATTTCAGTTTCGGGGTGAGGTATATAACGGTTGAAACATGACGAGTGCCAACGCTCCAGTTTCTGAATGACATGCGCACGCACTTGATTTTTGGATGCCGCGGACGCAGCACCTATACGGAACGAGTGTCCCGAAATTGTGGCAGGGTCACCGCCCGCGCTGGCCACCAGTGACCTTACATGGGATATGAACTGGTGGGTGGTGAGCGGAACCACCCCGAAGGGTAACAATGGACTATTTGGTCCGGCCCCTGACAAGGCAGACCGTAGCTGACGAAGCACCGTGACGGGGCACCATTGGTGCGCTGTGGGAAAGAAGGATACCGGGATAGGGGGGCCCATCTGGGAGGTCTTAGACGTCTTGAGCAGTAGTATGAACCCGTCGGAGTTCTGGACCAGCTGGCTGACCGTGAGGAACCTGCTACTGCCAGGAGAACAAGTGAACTCCCCAGGTCTCAGGAAGCCGTAAAAGGCTAGATAGATGGCGGATTTAAGTACCAAGCTGGGCAAAACCCCGAAAGGATTACCGTCCAGGACGTCGGACAGTTTACGGAAAAGAGGGCCGGTGACCGCTTGCCTGCGTACTTGGCCTTGAGGTCCGCACTTGCTCAAACCCTTGAGTGCGGCTTTGACAACATGCATGGTGAACACTGACGCTTGTTCGGGATGACTAACAGAGAGGAAATGTTGCACTCCCGCCAGGTATGACCGAACTGTACTGTGGGAGAGCTTGCGCACTGAGTGGCAGTAACCAATGAACGCCAGGATGTACTCTGGAAAACTGGAGTCCCCTTGAGGACATTCCCCTCGGAACCTGCAGAACGTCTTCCACCCGGTGTTGTATGCTCTGGTTGTGTTAGGCGAGAGGGAATTGCGTATCAGAGCGTGGGCCGTCTCAAGGTGGTTGGTTACATTAGCATTAAGGACTCGTGAGGAGGGACGGTGGCGCCTGTCAGCAGCCCCGTTTTGCGCGCCTGGCACATGCGCACTGAAAACATGGAAATGGTGACGTAGGGAGAGCTGTACTAGCCGTCTGAGGAAACACATGACGTGGCTTGATTTCGACAGCCCACTGTTAACAATGTCTACCACGGCTGTATTGTCAGTCACAAACAGAACAGACTGATTTGCCCAAAGACTGCCCCATATGTGGGCGGCTACCACAATGGGGTACAGCTCGAACAGTGCCGAAGTTTGGAGGAACCCCGGGATTTGTCCCACCTCGGCAGGCCATTCGTCTGCAACCCAGTGGGTGCCGAAAATGGCGGCAAACCCTGAGCTTGCAGCCGCATCTGAAAAGACTACAGGAGACCGACACTACAGCTCGGGTATAAATAAGGACACCCCGTTCCACCGGCTCAGAAAAAGGTCCCACATGTGGAGATCCGCTAAGGCCTGACTGTCCAGGCACACTGGGCTGTCCTGTTCCGGGGCGGAACTTAGGAGCGCCAGCAGGCGGGATATGAACGCTCTGCCCTGCGGAATGATGCGCATGGCGAAGTTTAACATGCCCAGTAGAGACTGAAGGTCAGCCTTAGTGACCACGGTTGTGACTGTAAACCTATGGATGACTTCTCTAATTCTTGTTAACTTATCCGCAGGCAACCTAGCTAACATGTGCTGGGAGTCTAACTCGATGCCCAAAAAGGTGATGACTGTGGCCGGGCCTTCTACTTTCTTGGGGGAAACCGGGACACCTAACTGGGAAAAACACCTCAGCAACTTCCCCAGCCCTAGGGGGACTGCCCCTGGCCTCTCAATCATTAGGAAGTCATCCACTACTTAGATGACAAATTCACAGTGGACCTTGTGTACCAAAACCCAGTGGAGGGCCTGAGCCAACTGATCGAAGAGCCAGGGGCTGCTCTTGGAACCGAAGGTGAGTTTGGTGGAGAAATAATACAGGCCTTTCCACTTGATGCCGTGCCACTGCCAGAGAGCTGGCATGATGGGAAGCAACTTAAAGGCATCCGATATGTCGGCTTTGGACAACATGGACCCTGGACCCGTTTTCATGACGATGGCGATAGCCTGGTCGATCGAAGAATATCTCTTGCCCACTTCCTCCGAAGGAATGAGGGAGTTAAGGCTGGGGACCTGGGAGCCGTGTGGGGCCGACAAGTCAATAATGAGTCTCTCCTTTTTGCTGAACTTGCCTGTGACTACCCCCACGGGACTGACCCTCCACCGATGAAAAGGGGGCACTCCAAAAGGACCGATTAAGAACCCTTTGTTTAACTCGGCCTCTATTAGTACGTCTACCGAACCGGGATTTCTTTCGGCTGACTGAAGGTTCCTGCACTCATATGTGAACTTTGGAGTCGTGATCAACCCCGTATGGAAGCCCTCGTGAAATCCTGACACCAGGAACTGTACAAACCCTGGATTGTGGTGACCTTGCAAGTACTCTTGTAAACGGCTAATATTGACCACACTCATGTAATTCTTCACCGACTTTAATGAGCATGCTACTCGGGGGTGGGCCCTGAAACAGTTGGTACAGATATGTAACAGACGGCATTGCCCGAAATTACAAGACGCGTAATTAAAATTGTTACATATCTGTGCCCTCCCTAGCTGAACGATGGGCCGGCCCAGCTTATCTACTGAATTGGGGGGTCTGAAGACGTCGAGTGGTCCAGCTGCAGAGCTGGAGGGGTAAGACGCCGTGCTGACAGCGGACTTATGGCACCACTCGACAGAGTGGAAGATAGACTGACAGGCGGAACAGGAGGGAGCTTTCAGGACTGCAAAGTGTCTGCAGAATAGCTCGGTGTCTAGGTTGGACCAGTCTGTGACGTGTTGGAATTGGGAGAGAGCCGCTGCCGCCTTAGCTGAAAATGAACAATGGTAATAATAGAATGCGTTCCCTCCATACCTATGACCCAATTCTGTGACCCGAAAGAGATACAGGTCTAGTTCCTCCCTCCTGTCCGGCCTGGCAGTACAAATAACATCCCTGAAAAGGCTAAACGCCATGACGAACTCCGGGATGGTTAATTTGCGATTGAGCCGGTGGTCGCGGCTTCTTAGTACCACTGACACTTCCCCGCAAGCTATGACCTTATTGTCAGATAGGTCCCTGGAGGCAATCAGTAGAGACGCGAGATTGACATCCCTACCCTCTAGGATGTCTTTCCTGATGTTGATCGGGACAAAGTGGGATGGAGTCACGTTGGGGACGGACTGGACAGAACGAATGTCCGCTATGGCAGAGGTGGAGGCGACCGGAACCTCGGGGGAGGAAACTGGTAAGACTGAGCTGCGAGCCTCGATAGACTCCAATCTCGCCTGCATGGACGTGACGGCAGACGTCAGACTGTTCAGCATGACGTGTATCTGCGTCAGCGACGTTTGCATCATGGTCGCAGGGGGATCATTGCTACTGGGTACCAGGGAGTCTTTCCATAGCCGATATAGCTCTGCTTTTCTGGCAGATGCCGGGAAAGGGACGCCCCGCTTTGTCAGCTCCGCCATAAGCCTGGGGATGGTCCAAGCACGCAGGGATGGTATACTGCCCCCTTCGGATGTCCCCGCTACGTTCTCGTCCACTGATGCTTCGACAATGTCTGACGCGTGTGACATCGCAGCTGTGAAAACAGTAACGTAAGGTGACCGACTAGCCTAGATGACCACCGGTATCCGTGAAGCTGTTTAAACAACGTAATGGAAAGGGTGCACTGTCCCCGTGAGGTACGCACACTAACACCAGAAGGGCCGTGAAGGAGTGGCCAGGAACCGCCACCCGGAAGTCCATGCAAGGAGGCCTGATGTACTTACCAACTGAGAAACACTATACTCTGACTCCCACGGAAGTTTTAATGAAAAATAGAACAACCTGTACGTAAAATAGTGCATGAGACACAACCCTGTAAAAGGCAGCACCTGTCCGTCCCCCAACGTGTACCCCCACTACCTTGGTTGACAAGGAAAATCAATTGAGATCCAAACCAACTTCTCTCTGTTTAACAACTGTTTTGAACCTGGAAAACAACAACAGAACAACACAAAAGAACCAGTCAATGCGTAAGGCTCAATTAATAGAACGTGAGCTGTGAGTAGAAGGTATGACCGATGGATGGGAGTAGGTGTTTTGATCGACGTTGAACACCCCCTGGCTCTACCTGGCGTCAGTGATGAAACCCCTACCTATCTAAGCGGCACGGCGGCCCGTGCCAGACTTTAGGTGTGGGCGAGGAGCGGGCCGTTGCGTCCCCCACCGTGCTCCACGGCAACCACGTGGGGAGCGCGGAGTTCCCTGGCACCGTGAACCAAGTGGAGGTGGACCTTTGGGCAACGGCTGATGCCCCACGCAAACACGATTTGGGTGCCACGTGGAGAGCCAGCGCGTGTCCCTGACAGGGTGCTCAGTGCGGGGGGGCCCCCTCTGTCCCAGGGCTGACCCGCCCGCCGGCTGAGCACTCCTACCGCGTGGGGAGCAGCGCAGCCCTCTGGCATGAAGTCGACACAGGGGGGGCCCCCAGCGTCGAGGGCCCTACCTTGCCGAAACTAGAAATGCCGCGTGGGGGGCCTCACCGATCCCTGATGGAGTGCTCAGTGCGGGGGTGCCCCCCCTGTTTGAGGAGCCTACCCACCGCCGGCTGGGCATCTCCACCGCGTGGGGAAACGGCGCTGCCCCCTGGCATGAACTGGGATAGGAGGAGGCTTTTAACAGACATAGCCCCCCCTCTCTCAATTTGAGGACGTGCCACGTGGGGGGCCCACTGCTCCCTGATGGGGTGCCCAGTACGGGGGTGCCCCCCTTCCATGAGGGGCCGACCCACCGCTGGCTGGGCACCTCCACCACGTGGGGAAATGGTGCTGCCCCCTGGCAAAACCTGGGATAGGGGGAAGCCTGTGTGGCTCAGCCCCGCCTCCACGTCGTGATGGAAGGAGCCACGTGGTGCCGCCCCGCTCCCCGGCAGGGTGCTCGTCACAGGGGTGCCTCCCCTAGCTAGGGGGCCGGTCCACCGCTGACTGCGCATGCCCACCACGTGAGGGAGCGGGGCAGCACTGGCTGTACGTTTGGGGGCGGAGGCAGGCGGAGGCAGGCGGAGGCAGGCGGAGAAGGCGGGCGGGGGGAGGTCCTCTCATGACCATGGGCCCCGCCCCCCGCCGGAGAGTAATGCCGTGCTCGGACCTGGGCGGCGGAGGAGGGGAGTGCCGTCTCCGTGGGGCTCCACCCCCCCCGCCGGAGGCAGAAGAGGTACCGCCGTTTGAACGGACAGGAGGGGTCCCCCATCCTGTAGAGGCCCCCCCCTGCTGCCTAATGTAGAAACGCAGTGGTCCGGCGCATGGCGGCCCCTGCTTACCAAAGGGCCGACCACCGCACGGACGTCCACTCACCTTGCCTGACGACAATGGACTGCCAGGTACGAGCGCACGCTTCCTGCGAAACTCTGCACGTCGTACGCATGTGGGAGGGCGCCCGGCCGTTGAAGCAGGTGGCCAAGCCCCTCCCACAAATACAGGCCAATGAATCGGCCTTTACACTTGTCACAGCGCAGCCACCATTAGACAGAGCTATTAGCCCTGTCAATGAAAGGGGAGAGGGAAGTACAATGCACTAGGGGCATAGCTTTAGCAGTGCTCCAACTGCTGCATCCTGCCCTTTGGTGCTCTAGCTGCCCGATTTGCATAAAGATAAAAGTCCTCATATCGCCACAACACTGCAACCTACAAAGATAAATAAAGTATTGATTTAATCAACATGATCAACCCTACCAGGTATTATGCCTGGTTCAACAGGTTTGATCATGCCGACAGAGGCTCTTTAACATTAGATAATGTGAGAAATGCCTTTAGTTGCTTAGAGGTTACCTTGGGTTCCTTTGTGAAATCAGAGACTATGTCATGCTTCGGTGTGGGAGGGAAACACCACACCGAGCATAGGAGGGAAGCGGAAAACAGGGAATCAGGCCTGAGAAATAGGGAAGGAAAATGGACACCTCCTAGTGAAAACCCTAACCAAAAACCTGACTGACTACCAGTATGAACAGACCCCAAAGGTAGGCGAGTTCATACGCAGGAATACCTAGAGTCCTATCAAGCCCTATATCTGGTACTAATGGCAGGGACGAGACTACCTGTTCCTCCAAAAGGAAGGACGAACAGGAGTCTCCTTTAGGCCTAATACAAACAATAGGGAAATGCAACACACAGAACCCAAACAAAATACAAAAGGGAAAGGAAAGACTTAACTTCAAAGGAGTAATGGAAGCACCAGGAACTCAGCCGAGATCTAATCACAATCTATCCAAAGGTCCAAACAGAAGCTATAAACCCCACAGCACAGTGGGAGAAGCAACTATAAATAGGGAAGGTTAAATTACCCTAGTAGCCATACCTGGGGAAAGAAGGTGTGGCAAGCACCAGAAACAATACAGACGTTATTTGATCTAAATGGAAAACATGTCAGATCAAACCACGTGTTGCCAGTCTCACCGTTCTCCTGCCACCTGTCGCGGGAACGTCCGTGACAGACTATCACACGCCTGGCTCTTGACGTGATCTTAGTATGTTGATCACTCCTGGGGAGGATAATAATGGTCTTGAATTTCCTCTATTTTTACACAATCTGTCTTACTTTGGTAGAGCCCAAATTCTTTAGAGATGGGTCTATAACTTTTTCGGCCTGATGAGCATGAACAACTCTTCTTCTGAGCTCATCAGTAATCTCATTTGTTTATGCCTTGATACACTTTCACAAATGTGTTATGAAGATCAGACTTTGATAGATCTCTGTTTTTAACCCCTTCCTGACGGAGTGATGTTCCATTTTTATGCGTTTTAGTTTTTTGCTCCCTGTTTTCCTGGAGTCCCGGAGCCAACACTTTATTTTTCCATTCACATAGATGGATGAGGATTTGTTTTTTGTGGGACTAGTTGTACTTTCTAATGCCAACATTTAATATGGCATACTATGTTAGAGGGAAGCTAATACCATTTTGGGATATGTATGACTTTGATCAGTTTTTATAAAAAAAAATTAAGTGATGAAAAAACAGCAAATCAACCATTTTTATTTCTTTTCCGTTGTGCCAATCACCATATGGTACACATTTTTTTTTATATTTCAATAGTACGGGCGTTTTCACACTTGTTATTTTTTTTGTTTATTTATTTTGATTTTGGGGAAAGGGGGTGATTTGAATTTTAGTTTTCAAAACATTAACTTTTGTTATGTCCCCAAATGTACTCTAACTTGCAATCATAAGATTGCAATTTGTATAGAATAATGGAATTTGCTTGAGGTCCCCGATTCCAGCAGGCGTACCCGGCCCCGTGTTGCTAGACCACAGGATGCGCAGGATCCGCTTCAAGGGCAGCAGAGTGGGGCTGGCGCTGTCAGAATACGTGGTGAGGCATACACCAGCAGCGCATCCCATCCTGGACCTAGTACCAGCACTGCCATAGACATGGTGAAGTGGCGAGCACCAGAAGGGCAGTTGAAGCTGGTACGGTGGCACGTGCATTAGTTCCCCCGTCGCAGCCACCGCACAGACAAGCCCGTAGAGCCCCTAGAGTCACTGAGGTGCTGGCAAACCCTGATTGGCAGCCCCCAACTTCAGCCACACCAGTAGTTCCCCCTTTCCCCGCCCAGTCTAGAGTTCGGGTTGAGACAGCTCAGATCGGATCGGCACTGTTTTTTTTTTAGCTGTTCTTGACTGCGGAGCTCTTGGACTTAGTCGTGGCAGAAACAAATCGGTATGCCACTCAATTTATAGCCGCCAAGCCGGGAAGCTTTTATGCCCAGCCTTTCCGGTGGAAACCCGTCCAAGTTTCCGAATTTAAAACTTTTCTGGGCCTTCTACTCAACATGGGCCTGACAAAAAAGAATGAATTGCGGTCATATTGGTCCACGAACCCAATTCATCACATGCCCATGTTCTCTGCTGCCATGTCCAGGACACGATTTGAGACCATCCTGCGTTTCCTGCACTTTAGCGACAACAGCACCTCTCGTCCCAGAGGCCACCTAGCTTTTGATCGGCTCCACAAAATTTGGCCCCTCATAGACCACCTTAACACCAAATTTGCAGATTTGTATACCCCTGAGCAAAACATCTGCATAGACGAGTCCCTTATACATTTTACCGGGCGCCTTGGCTTCAAACAATACATCCCAAGCAAGCGCGCCCGGTATGGGGTCAAATTGTATAAGCTCTGTGAAAGGGCCATATGCTATACGCACAAATTTCGAGTCTATGAGGGTAAAGATCAGACCCTGGAGCCGGAGCGTGACGTTTACATGCTCTCCTCCATTCACGCAGACACGACAATCCAAATAGAACGAGCAACCAGTGTCATTGAAAAGCCCCTGTCAGTCCACGACTATAATTTGCTAATGGGAGGGGTGGACTTCAATGACCAGATGTTGGCTCCTTATTTAGTGTCCTGCCGCACCAGACGCTGGTATAAGATGGTGTCTGTATATTTAATTCAATGGGCTCTGTACCATAGTTTTGTTCTCTACAGTAAGGCTGGGAGAACAGGATCCTTCCTCAAATTTCAGGAAGAGATCATCGAGAACCTCCTGTATCCAGGAGGTTCCGTGGCCCCATCCACCAGTGTAGTGAGCCGTCTACACGAGCGACATTTCCCCAATGTCGTTACTGGTACCTCAACCCAAGCGCCACCCTGTAGCAGGAGTGGAATAAGGCGTGACACCCGCTATTTCTGTCCTGACTGCCCTGACCACCCTGCCCTATGCTTAGGGGAGTGTTTCCGGAAGTACCACACACAGGTACACTTAGCATTGGGATTGCGTTACACAGGACAGGCACACAGGGCTCTTAGGGCCCTTTCACTCACAGCTGCTGCAAACCTCTCCTTTCACCTGGGACAAAGTGCATAATGTACTTCGCCACATCTCTGGGCGATTTGCGCTTTGCACATTGTCCCATGGGGAAGGAGAGGTTTGTCCTATAAAAGGTAAAAAAAAAAAAAAAAAAATTACCGGTAAGCAAAAAAGTTCATGTTCTGTTCCAAAAGTTCAATAAAGTTTATAAAAGTTAATATTCTGTTCAAATGTTATATAAAGTTAATGTTAATAAATTTATTGCGTTGGGGCCTGTTTTTTTTTTTTTTTTTTTTTTTTTTTTTTTTACCTTCTAGGTGGACCAACCGATGAACGAGCTGCAGCACTGATGTGCATTCTGACAGAAGCATTGCGCTGCTGTCAGATTACACAAAAGTCGGTGTATGCGGCGCTGCAAGACGAGATTTCTCCTCTGCAGTAAAAAAGATACATTTGCTTTGGCAAACACTTTGTATATATATTTAAAAAAAAATCCCGGAAATGATTTATTCATCCACATCGATTGATGTGAATGGAGAAATCGGGTTTGCCAGGGCATACAGGCTGAGTGGGTTTGGATGTTGGGCGGAGCTCCTATGTCCTGGCAGACGCCTTTCCCCTCCTTTTTTTTTTGGCAGAGATTTTTTCATCCACATTGATCGATGCGAATGAAGAAATCTGTGCCATTCATTTTTTCTTTCAGCCCAAAGGCTGAACGAAAAAAAAAAATCTCATTACCCATATGCTCAATATAAGGAGAATAGCAGAAACTCCTAATGCTGGCCATACATGTAATGATTGCCTAGACCAGGGGTGTCAAACTCAAATTCATCGGGGGCCGCATCAGCAGTTTGGTCCCCCTCAAAGGGCCGGTCCCGGCCTGACCTGCAAGCGCTGACTGGGGTCACATAGCATTATACTGATTTATGATGCTATGTAACCCTTACAGTTCTGGAACGTGTTGGATAACACTGACATAATGCTGTCAGTGTTATCCAACACATTCCAGAACTGTAAGGGTTACCGTATTTTTCGCCCTATAAGACGCACCGGCCCATAAGACGCACCTAGGTTTTTGAGGAGGAAAATAAGAAAAAGGGGATCTGTGGGTGACACTTATGGGGGATCTGTGGGTGACACTTATGGGGGATCTGTGGGTGACACTTATGGGGGATCTGTGGGTGACACTTATGGGGGATCTGTGGGTGACACTTATGGGGGATCTGTGGGTGACACTTATGGGGGATCTGTGGGTTACACTTATGGGGGATCTGTGGGTGACACTTATGGGGGATCTGTGGGTGACACTTATGGGGGATCTGTGGGTGACACTTATGGGGGATCTGTGGGTGACACTTATGGGGGATCTGTGGGTGACACTTATGGGGGATCTGTGGGTGACACTTATGGGGGATCTGTGGGTGACACTTATGGGGGATCTGTGGGTGACACTTATGGGGGATCTGTGGGTGACGCATTGTTATGGGGGATCTGTGGGTGACGCATTGTTATGGGGGATCTGTGGGTGACGCACTGTTATGGGGGATCTGTGGGTGACGCACTGTTATGGGGGATCTGTGGGTGACGCACTGTTATGGGGGATCTGTGGGTGACGCACTGTTATGGGGGATCTGTGGGTGACGCACTGTTATGGGGGATCTGTGGGTGACACATATATAGCATCTTATGCTATGTGTCATCCACAAATCCCCTCCATAAGTGTCCCTGTAGTGTGAATGACCCCCAATACACGGGCTAGGGGCCGGCATCTGCTTTTATAATGACAGCGGGGACCGTGCAGTGACTATTCTACTACACGGGCCCCGCTCACTGTATAATCCTATGTCTAATAGTTAATTGTAATTGTATGTAATCGCATAAGGAGCGCTGTGTATTACGATACTTACAACTACAAGCGCTCGCAGCTCGGTAGGTAGCAGAGAGGAGGCAGGAGGCAGGCCAGGAGGACAGGCGCTGGCAGCATGAGTCATACGTCACGCGCCTGCTTCATTCATAAAGTGGGCGGCGCAGGCGCGTGACGTATGACTCACACTGCCAGCGCCCGTCCTCCCAGCCTCTCGGCGAGCGCTTGTAGTTGTAAGTACCGGTAATACACAGCGCTCCTTATGCGATACACCCGATACAGGAGCCGGGAGGAGCGGGGGCCGCCTGCGGCTACGCGGGCCACATGACGAGGTCTGGCGGGCCGGATTCGGCCCGCGGGCCTTGTGTTTGACACCCGTGGCCTAGACCCTCAAATGCCAGGGCAGTACAAACACCCCACAAATGACCCCATTTTGGAAAGAAGACACCCCAATGTATTCACTGAGGGGCATATTGAGTCCATGAAAGATTGAACTTTTTGTCCCAAATTAGCGGAAAGGGAGACTTTGTGAGAACAAAAAAAATATATCAATTTCCGCAAACTTGTGTAAAAAAAAAAAAAAAAAATCTTCTATGAACTCGTCATGCCCCTCATGGAATACCTTGGGGTGTCTTCTCTCCAAAATGGGGTCACATGTGGGGTATTTATACTGCCTGGGCATTTTAGGGGCCCTAAAGCGTGAGAAGAAGTCTGGAATCCAAATGTCTAAAAATGCCCTCCTAAAAAGGAATTTGGGCCCCTTTGCGCACCTAGGCTGCAAAAAAGTGTCACACATGTGGTATCACCGTACTCAGGAGAAGTTGGGCAATGTGTTTTGGGGTGTCTTTTTACATATACCCATGCTGGGTGAGAGAAATATCTCTCTACAATGACAACTTTGTATAAAAAAAATGGGAAAAGTTGACTTTTAGAGAGATATTTCTCTCACCCAGTATGGGTATATGTAAAAATACACCCCAAAACACATTGCCCTACTTCTTTTGAGTACGGCGATACCACATGTGTGACACTTTTTGGCAGCCTAGGTGCCCACAGGGGCCCAAATTCTTAAGAGCACCTTTAGTATTTCACAGGGCATTTTTTAGGCATTTGGATTCCAGACTTCTTCTCACGCTTTAGGTCCCCTAAAATGCCAGGGCAGTATAAATGCCCCACAAGTGACCCCATTTTGGAAAGACAGTAAAAACACCCCAGACAGTAAAAACACCCCACAAATGACCCCATTTTGGAAAGTAGACACCCTAAGGTATTCGCCGATGGGCATAGTGAGTTCATGGAAGTTTTTATTTTTTGTCACAAGTTAGTGGAATATGAGACTTTGTAAGAAAAAAAAAAAATCATCATTTTCCGCTAACTTGTGACAAAATTTAAAAACTTCTATGAACTCACTATGCCCATCGGCGAATACCTTAGGGTGTCTACTTTCCAAAATGGGGTCATTTGTGGGGTGTTTTTACTGTCTGGCATTGTAGAACCTCAGTAAACATGACAGGTGCTCAGAAAGTCAGAGCTGCTTCAAAATGAGGAAATTCACATTTTTGTACCATAGTTTGTAAACGCTATAACTTTTGTGCAAACCAATAAATATACACTTATTGCATTTTTTTATCAAAGACATGTAGAACAATAAATTTAGAGAAAAATGTATATAGAAATGTAGTTTTATTTGAAAAATTTTATAACTGAAAGTGAAAAATGTCATTTTTTTGATTAATAACCAAAAAAGTAAAAATGTCAGCAGCAATGAAATACCACCAAATGAAAGTTCTATTAGTGAGAAGAAAAGGAGGTAAAATTCATTTGGGTGGTAAGTTGTATGACCGAGCAATAAACCGTGAAAGTAGTGTAGTGCAGAATTGTAAAAAGTGGTCTGGTCATTAAGGGGGTTTAAGCTAGGGGAGCTGAGGTGGTTAAAAACCCAAAATCCGCCATACATGTACGGTGGATGTCAGAAAGGGGATAAATAAAACAGGCTGCCCACTCACACCTTATTATCCTATTGATTGAAAACACCTTCAAATTATCTGCTAACCCTAAAAGTTCACATTCTTTTGGCACTCACAGACTTATACTGGATCATTTTCCTCGATAAATAAATTACCAAGTCTAATATTTTTTTACTCATTTTTTTTATTTCGTTATCTTTATTTTTAGGACTTGTGTGAAGATCTGATCTAGTTTTAGGTCAAATTTATGCAAACATTTCGAAATATATGAAGGTTTCCCAAATTTTCAAGCCCTACTATATACCTGTTTCCATATTGATGGCAACTAATATGGTATTTAGCAAGACGCATGAAGGAGATGACCTAGCTGAACTGTCAATTTTATTCAGCAGACATGAGCCTTTCCAAACCACATGATGTGCAATGCAGTGATTTGCCATTTAGCTTATTTCACTATTGTTTGTGTCATTATGTAATGATCCTTGTGCTGCTGTGAGCCAAGGCTTCATCATGAATTATTAACAGACAGGAAAATTAGGCACATTGAAATGGGAATCAGTAAGTTTTAGCAGCCCAGCTAACTTGTACAACCCCACTTTGATATTGTCTGCCAAGACATTCACCACAAAACAAATCACTCAGAGTGAAAACAGACTTGGCGTATGCTTTCCATAGACCAAGACCATGTTTTTAATAAATAGGTTGATAATTAGAGATGAGCTTATTTTAAAAAAATCAATTTTCTGGAAAAATTCGGTTCGATCTGAATATATTTGCGGCGAATTATGCGGAGAGCCTTTATAGGACTGTAGAACACTGTGCCTTGTAGTAACATGCATAGGGAGTCTGCTTTCATAGGGAAATAATACTGTGAGTCCGTGTGACATGCAGATAACAGGTGTCGCTCACATTTTACTTATTAGGGCAGTCACGGGGCCAAAACTGATCAAATAACTCAAGTATGAACTCAGCCTTACAGGTCGATGTTAGCGCCAAGAAGAAGCGCACTCGTTTTACACCGTCGCCAGCTAATTCCACATAGATGTCTACAAAACCTGTTCTATTAAACGCTTATACAAGTAGAGCCCCCTGACAGAGTGGAGAGGGTGTCAGCAGTAAGTTTGTGTTGATGTCACTGATTAATTTGCCCTTCCTCTGATCCATCAGAACAATAACCCACAAAAAACGGATCCTGTCTGTGGAACATGTCTTCACTCGGTCAGCATTTGCTCAATAATCCATTAGTATTGCTAATGCCCAAAAAAACCAGGAGTGGATCTAAAACAGAGATGACATGTGAATGGAATATTTGCATGACTTCTGTGTTTTGTACCCACTCCTGCTTTTGGCTACCAAATCATAAGCCAATTCTGATGGGACCATACAGACCTTACAGCTGCCACACAGAGAAGATCCGTTGTGCATCTCATTTTTCCTTCCATCTGACAGATCAAAAGAAAGGTCAAATAAATGATGATGTCAGCCAGGCTGAAAGGCAAAATAGTGGCCCAGTCATGAAGTGGGGAGGGTGGGAACAGCCTGAGAAGTCCACAGACTGGACCTATGACATAGTGGTGAGGTGGAAGCAGCATAAGGAGACCATAGAGTGGCCTAATGACAGAGTCTGGAGGTGGTGGCAGCATCAGGAGGCCACAGAAAGGCACGACGACAAAAGATTGTGGAGGTGGCAGCAGCATGAGGAGGCCACAGAGTAACACGAAGACAAAGTGTGGAGTTGTCAGCAGCTTGAGGAGGCCAGAGTAGCATGACGACGAGAGATTGTGGAGGTGGTAGTAGCATGAGGAGGCCAAAGAGTGGCACAATGACAGAGTCTGGAGTTGGCAGCAGTATGAGGAGACCACCGAGTGGTACAATGACCAAGTCTGGAGTTGGCAGCAGCATGAGGAGACCACAGAGTGGCCCAATGACAGAGTCTGGAGGTGGCAGCAGCAGCATCAGGAGGAGGCCACCGAGTGGCACAATGACACAGTCTGGAGGTGGCAGCAGCATCAGGAGGCCACAGAGTAGCACAATGAGAGATTATGGAGGTGGCAGCAGCATGAGGAGACCACAGAGTGGCCCAATGACAAAGTGAGGAAGTGTCTGCAGCATGACGAGGCCAGAGTAGCACGATGACGAGAGATTGTGGTGGTGGCAACAGCATGAGGAGGCCATAGAGTGGCAAAATGACAGAGTCTGGAGTTGGCAGCAGTATGAGGAGACCACCGAGTGGTACAATGACCAAGTCTGGAGTTGGCAGCAGCATGAGGAGACCACAGAGTGGCCCATTGACAGAGTGTGGAGGTAGCGGGAGCAGCAGCATCAGGAGGAGGCCACAGAGTGGCACATTGACTGAGACTGGAAGTGGCGACAGCAGCAGCATCAGTAGGATACCACAGAGTGGCAAGGTGACAGTGTGGAGATGGCAGGAGCAGCAGAAGCATCAAGATACCACAGAGTGGCAAGGTGACATAGTGTGGATATGGCAGTAGCAGCAGCAGCATTAGGATACCACAGAGTGGCAAGGTGACATAGTGTGGAGATGGCAGTAGCAGCAGCAGCATCAGGATACCACAGAGTGTCAAGGTGACATAGTGTGGAGATGGCAGTAGCAGCAGCAGCATCAGGAGGATACCACAGAGTGGCAAGGTGACATAGTGTGAAATGGCAGTAGCAGCAGCAACAGCATCAGGAGGATACCACATATGGTGACGCTGCATATGTTGGCGCAGGGCTGTGGTGCCAACATTGGCACGCTGGCCACGCTTCACCTTCTGCCCACATATTCTACATATGGCCATGTTATCCTCCTCCGGCAGCTTAACAAAAAAACTGCCACGCCGCTAAGTAGGTGATTTTCCCCCCAACAGTCCGCACTGACTGACTGCTACCGCTGCTGCTTCCATGAACCCCTGCACCACTACTTCCCAGGCATGTAGGCTGCTGCGAAGCAGGTGGTCTACCCCGGGCACATTTGGCTCCTGACCTCCCATTGCTGCCTCCCTGCTGACTCCCAGCCATGCTTTCAACACATATAACCGCCGACGTGAAATGAGAATATATTTTTCTTTTTGTACTAAAATAGGCAACTAAATGCTTTCAACACATATAAACGCCAAAGTGAACTGGGAATGTATTTTCTTTTTGTACTGAAATAGGCCACTAAATGCTTTTAACACAAATAAACGCCGAAGGGAACTGAGAATATATATATATATATATATATATATATATATATATATATATAATTTTTTTTATACTGAAATACAAAATAACATATATAACAGCCACACTGACTGACTGCTACCGCCGCTGCTTCCGTGAACCCCTGCACCACTACTTACTGGGCAGGTAGGCTGCTGTGAAGCAGGTAGTCTACCCCGGGCAAGTTTGGCTCCCGACCTCCCATTGCTGCCACCCTGCTGGCTCCCAGCCATGCTTTAAACACATATAACCGCCAACGTGAACTGAGAATATATGTTTCTTTTTGTACTGAAATAGGGCACTAAACGCTTTCAAGACATATAACTGCCGATGTGAACTGAGAATATATATTTATTTTTGTACTGAAATAGGCCACTAAATGCTTTCAACACATATAACCGTCAAAGTGAACTGAGAATATATTTTTCTTTCTGTACTGAAATAGACCACTGAACGATTTCGCCACAAAAAACTGCAACAGTGAAGTGCGTATATATTTTTCTTTCTGTACTGAAATTGGCCATTAAAGTCTTTTACCACAAATAAATGTGTATATTTTTTCCCTTTTGGTAATGAAATAGTACACTGAACGCTTTCACCACATATAACTACAGAAGTGAAATGTGTATATATTTTTCCTTTTTGTAATGAAATAGGCAACTAAACTCTTTCACCACAAATAAATGCAACAGTGAAGTGCATATATTTTTTTTTATTTTTGTACTGAAATAAGACACTGAATGCTTTCACCACATTTAACTGCAGAAGTGAAATGCGTATATATTTTTCCCTTTTGTACTGAAATAGGCCACTAAACTCTTTCGCCACAAATAAATGCAACAGTGAAGTGTGTATATTTTTTTTCCTTTTTGTACTGAAATAGGACACTGAACGCTTTTACCACATATAACTGCAGAAGTAAAATGCGTATGTATGTATATATATATATATATAATATCTTTCTTTTTTGTACTGAAATAGGCCACTAAACTCTTTCAACACAACTGCAGAAGTAAAATGCGTATATATTTTTCTTTTTTCACAGATATAAGCCACTAAAGGCTTTTCAACATAAAACTTGCACCCCAATAACAAGAACAAATTGCTGGAATTCCAGAGCTGTATAATGGCTATTTGGATCCCCAAATAATGTTTCCCTGCACTTGTAAATCACTTTTTTTTCACAATGAGGTTTTTCTAGCACTGTCCATAGCGACTTCAGACGTCTCTCCCTGCACTAAGATGCTGTGAAATGATTCCTCCTTATTCTTTCCCTGCACTTGTAAATCGCTTTTTTGGCACTGTCCCTAGTGCCTTCTGACGTCTCTTCCTACACTTACATGCTGTGAAATGACTCGTCTCTATCCTTTCCCTGCACTTATAAATAGTTTTTTCGTTAGTTTTTAATTTTTTTATTACAATGAGGTTTTTCCTATTGCTGTCCCTAGCGCCTTCTCACGTCTGTCCCTGCAGTCAGAACACTGGAAAACGTCTGACTCTAAGATGGCCATGACATCACAGGGCTGGCTGGCTGCTGATTGGCTACATGCATGGCATTATGGGTCAGACCGCCTTCCCAGAGTTCCTTGCCCCATGTTCTCACACTTTAAGAAAAATTGCAAGGAAATTCGCATTCATTGCGAATAAATTTTTCCTGAAATTCGGATCCAATTCCACTTTATCAGCTTCGATTCGCTCATTTCTATTGATAATGATCCGATAATGAAAATGATAACGATGATATAACTGGACCTTGTATTGTAAGAAGATGAGGTGCTCTAATAGTTTCAGGTACGAAAGTGGTTGCAGAGTACAAACAATTGATAGTGGGTTTAATAGATTCTTCAAATTAAATAAAAACTCCGGCAGCCCCTGTAACCATCTGAAGAAAAAAAAAAAGACGCCATGCTTACCCCTTTACTTCCATGCCACTTCCTGCACCGTGCTCTGGTTCTCCCAATGCTTGCTTGCTGCTGTTTATTTTCCTGGCTTCAGCGGTGACATTTCATGAATGCAGTTCACTCCTGCAGCCAATCACTGGCCTCAGCAGTGACATCTTATATACTGTTGAGGCCAATGACTGTCTGCACTGTGTCATGTGTGTACCGAACATTTCCTCTGCAGCCAGGAAGACATCACCAGTGCAAGACCAGAGCACATCAATGGAAGTAGTGGGGAGAAATGGGGCATGTGTGTCTCCTTTTGTTATTTTAGCAACCCATTTAAGCAGCATGACAGCATAAGATCAACTTATTTTTGAGTTGGCCCTTCTTACAAATAAAAAGACTGAAAAAGATGTCCTTTTAATGTTGACAACTAAAATAAGTCTCCATTATTTATGGGACATTATACTTTCCACAGCTCCTTAACTCAATGGCGGCAATTTATTTCACCCATACACCAGGAAACTGGTGCAAAAAGCTGCAAACCCTGGGTTTGAGACTTTTTGCACCAGTGCTGTTTCTACTTTACCCTCTCCACTTTCTGAAAAAGAGGATTGGCTTTGGATGTGAAGGACAAGGCCATTGGCCCGGATAGCTCTATCATCATTTTTGCCTGTTTTCTGGTGTAAATAGTAACTGAAATTTATACCTGATACGAGCTGGCATAGAGTTCATGTTAGGCAGACAGATAGACGGAGGATGCCCCTTGTCATAATTTAGGCACATCCTCCAGTAGCGCAGGGGATATCAAGACTGGCATAGAAAACACCAGTCGTGATAAATCTCCTCCTATGCAATTTGTAAAAAACAAGGAAATACAGCTGCAATCAACTCTATAACTGGCCCCTGGAGAAAACTTTCTGCAACCTTCTCTGCAACATAAAATTCAAATTTACTGCAGACAGTGCTCATGTGACATATGCTGTTTACTATAGGAGAGAAACAGTCGGCCAACGAACAAATGTATATAGCAAATTACAGGAGTATTTACTATTCCTGGAGCCTGAGGGAATTCTTAGGTCCCACTGCCCCACGTGAAGGGAGCAGTGTTATGTAGGGCACATCATAGGTAGGTGCCCTGTTACAGATTTGGCATCTGGGCCCTATTGCAAATATATTGGGGTCTATTACGGATCACAATCATAGTCTACCACTGTTGGCAACTTTTCTGCTTTCTTCTAAACAGCAGTGAGAATCCAGCTCTTCATTGGTTTGTGTGCAAGTGTTTCAAAATTATTGACAGACTGCAAACTAGACTTACGAGGCCTGACCTGTGATGTTACACATGTAACATTCTCCCTAACCATTATGAAATCCCCGATCACAGAGCAGGAGAGGAGCTTCATGGATTTACAGAAAGAAGTCAAAGACAAGCCAGCTATGAACCAACTGCCGTAGACAACTATAACATATCACTATGGCTGAAGTTGTAGGACTACTTTTTGCTGTCCTTCTATTGAAAGAATATTACACTATGACATACTGTGGAATTGTCGTAGGTAAGCAGAAGAAAATCAGAACCTCTATATCGGCGCTGGCGCAGGAACGGTATAGATGAGCAATATTTATTTTATTAATAGAAGTCTACGCGTTTCAAGGGCGGAACGCCCCCTTAGTCAGGACAGTGTTACAGAAGACATTCACAAACAGTGTTTTTAAAAAGACAATTTTGGCGCGCAGGCCAGAGGATGGGAGGGGAGAGGGTCCGGACATGGGTGTGTTTCTGCATAATGATTATACTAATTATTTATTTGTGGGACATAGAGCTATAATGACAGATGCTTGCTAGTACATATTGAGTTCTTTTTCCATTTTCATGTTTTTATTCTTCTGGTATAAGACACTGAAGATGGCAGTGTGCTTATATACACTCACCTAAAGAATTATTAGGAACACCTGTTCTATTTCTCATTAATGCAATTATCTAGTCAACCAATCACATGGCAGTTGCTTCAATGCATTTAGGGGTGTGGTCCTGGTCAAGACAATCTCCTGAACTCCAAACTGAATGTCAGAATGGGAAAGAAAGGTGATTTAAGCAATTTTGAGCGTGGCATGGTTGTTGGTGCCAGACGGGCCGGTCTGAGTATTTCACAATCTGCTCAGTTACTGGGATTTTCACGCACAACCATTTCTAGGGTTTACAAAGAATGGTGTGAAAAGGGAAAAACATCCAGTATGCGGCAGTCCTGTGGGCAAAAATGCCTTGTGGATGCTAGAGGTCAGAGAAGAATGGGCCGACTGATTCAAGCTGATAGAAGAGCAACGTTGACTGAAATAACCACTCGTTACAACCGAGGTATGCAGCAAAGCATTTGTGAAGCCACAACACGCACGACCTTGAGGCGGATGGGCTACAACAGCAGAAGACCCCACAAGGTACCACTCATGTCCACTACAAATAGGAAAAAGAGGCTACAATTTGCACGAGCTCACCAAAATTGGACTGTTGAAGACTGGAAAAATGTTGCCTGGTCTGATGAGTCTCGATTTCTGTTGAGACATTCAAATGGTAGAGTCCGAATTTGGCGTAAACAGAATGAGAACATGTATCCATCCTCTGATGGCTACTTCCAGCAGGATAATGCACCATGTCACAAAGCTCTAATCATTTCAAATTGGTTTCTTGAACATGACAATGAGTTCACTGTACTAAAATGGCCCCCACAGTCACCAGATCTCAACCCAATAGAGCATCTTTGGGATGTGGTGGAACGGGAGCTTCGTGCCCTGGATGTGCATCCCTCAAATCTCCATCAACTGCAAGATGCTATCCTATCAATATTGGCCAACATTTCTAAAGAATGCTATCAGCACCTTTTTGAATCAATGCCACGTAGAATTAAGGCAGTTCTGAAAACAAAAGGGGGTCCAACACTGTATTAGTATGGTGTTCCTAATAATTCTTTAGGTGAGTGTATATGGCATATGTTACGATCATGCTTCCAATATGGAGCGAAGTGTTGCCATATGTGTAAGGTTCAGACTATGTTGTAAAATGTATCTAGAGAACAGAAAGATCCCCCCTGATGTGAGTTTTTATACATAAAATGACACAGAACGGGGGGGGGGTTACGGTGTTAATTCATTAATATGGGGAAGCGCTTGGGGTGCATATCCTGCTTTCCGATGGTGAAGTCTGCACGCCCCCTCTAATGTCCTGATGGTCTAATTATAGGTCACAAAGGGCTGGCGGTATGCTTCTGCATCTATTCAGCATTGGGATTGCGCTAATAGTGTGAAGCGGGGTATTGCGCTGTGTGTGTAATTCAGATATTATTGTCATATTTATCCGGCATACATAATAGCATTTCATAATAAGGTTTTAATTATATAAAATCACAGAGGGAATACAGGAGGGGGGTAGCAGGTATGGTACTCGTCAATTCATATTAATTATGTGTAGGGAAACGCTCAGAGGTGGACATCCTCGGTGTACATATATATAGCGCTCTGATCGTGTATTCTGCATGCCGCCTCTGTTCCCTTGATGATCTCTATAGAAAGGTGGCAGAGATTATTCGGTACAGTGTACAGCTGTCATGTGGTGGAGTATCTCTATAGACCGTTCTGTGTAAGCATTAGAACTACGTGCACCTAGGTCCTCAAGTTAGATGTGTAGGTATATTCTCATTAGCAGCTGATGTTACAGGTAATCACAATCATTTTTAATCGATTGAGGAGTGTATACAGGATTAGGCTTGATTTAGGAGTGTATACAGGACTAGGCTTGTGTGTATATGCGTACCTGTATGTAAATATATAGATCCTAGTTATTGGGTTATTATTGCAGGCCTAAAAATAATAACATATCCAGAGGGATAATATAATCTATTTTCCAACATAAAAACACATATAAAAAAACAACAAGTAGGTAGATAAAATCAAGTCGATCAAATAAACAAACGATCGAAAGACTCCAGTATGTGGGAAGCACGACACAGGCAATACATTGCAGACTGAATCAACATAGATACAACATTCGGAGACAATATTCCAAGCATGGCCTTTCCAGACACTGTGCATCCACCCCTGACAAAGAAGGGCATCCAATAAAAAAAACACTCCCGGGACTTCCGGTTCCGGCGCTGGGATGCTAGCAGTGGAGTGAAAGAGCTCCGGCGCCCGCTCGTCTTCAGACTAGATCCCCACCGAGTGTTTATGTGTGAAAACACTATCAAAGAAGAAGTTGAGGTCTACTTGATCGTTGTGCTTGGTGCATGGAGCGGTATCTTCTGCGGAGTGGCAGCATTAAGTCCACCAAGTCGGCCAACGCGGGAGACTCGCAAGACAAGATGGCGGAGACATGCGCGCCTACACCTGAACCTGTGATCGATATTTATGACGGGGGTGAGTCGCAAACAGTGGAGTCGATGACACCGATGGCAAAGGGCATCGATTATAAAGCACTGGCTATAGAAGTGGCAACTTATTTGGCTCCTGATATCAGGGATACGCTGGCGAAAACGCTGTCAGCATCCCTGCAACAGCTACATGAGGTGATCCACCAGCATGATGGCAGGTTAGAGAAGTTGGAGCAGAGAGCGCAGTCTATTGAGAGCGACACTGCCAGTCATGCTCGCACCCTGAATGAAATATCCAAGCAAAACGCAATTTTAATGGATAGGGTGGAGGACTTGGAAAACAGGTCGAGACGCAGCAATCTGCGCTTGATAGGCCTACCAGAGTCGGTAAAAGCAATGGACTTGAAGGGTCTGTGTGAATTGGATTTGCCGCGGGCTCTGGGCCTAGAGGGTCATCATAAGGTGGAGAGAGCACACAGAATTGGGCCCATTGAGAGCTCACAAATGAAAAGAGTGGGGGAGACACATGGTGCGGCTGTAAAACCTAGGCAAGTAATTAGGAAGTACCTTGATTACTGTGACAAAGAAGCCATCTTAAGAGCATTCCGGAATAGGAAAAGCCCCCTCAGAATACAAGGAAATAATGTGCTGCTGTTTGCAGATTACTCGGCGGCAGTTGCAAAGAAAAGAAGAGAGTTTAGTAATGTGTGTTCGCAGTTATATCAAAGAAAAATCAAATTCCAGCTGATGTATCCAGCAAAACTGCGTGTCACCCATGCAGACGGATCTACAATTATTTTTCATGAGCCGTTGGCGGCAGAAGAAATGTTGGACTCTCTACAGAACAGAAGTCAGGAGGGGGGAGAAGAACGCAGACAGAGATCCTCATCACCGCGACAGGATTTGAGTGAAGGAGAAAGGTGGCAGACGAATTCCCAAGATACTGGACGAGGACGTCGTGAAAGAGAGAGCCGTTCAGGGACTGACAACAGACGTACTTCCAATAGAGAAGTGCGATCGTATCCGAGGAGGTGACTGCTCCGGTGATAATTTAAGTTATGGTTTAGCATGATCTACTACTTATAGTAGTGGGGCCTATTGTTCAATGGGAGTGATCCCCCTTTTATGTTTATGTTTACAATTTCCACTGATATTGATGAATGGGGGAAGATATCATTTGAGATGCTTGACTGTTCAAGATTATACTTGATTGATAAATGTAATGCTTACTCTGGGGGACAAATGATCTTAGGCAAGTTATGGCTTGAATTAGGAGGTCGAGCGGGAGCCGCAACCCAGAAAAAAGGAAGTTTAAATAAAGTAAATACAGTTAGGGGCTGCTCTAACGGTTAGGGGAAGAGGGTCAGGGGGGTAAGGAAGGGAAGCTTATTTAGGGGTTCTGAAAAGGGAAAAGGAGGAAAGAAAAGGGGGGGGGAGGGAAAAAAAACAAAAAAAAAAACACACATTTAGCAACTTTTGTCCATTTTGAACGTAATTTGTAATCCGGCTACAAGGGTATTGGTTTTGAGGAAAATATAAGATGAAGATCATCTCATGGAACATAAAAGGTCTGAAGTCACCCCATAAAAGATGGATGATTCTCAGACATTTAAAGAAACTCAAGCCTGACATTGTGCTTCTCCAGGAGACTCACCTTGAGGAGAAGGATTTTGACAGGATGAAAAGGTTATGGGTGGGGGCAGTATTTGGTTCCTCAGCGTGTGATAAGAAGGCAGGAGTTTTGACGTTGATTAATAAACAGCTCAACCACACGGTAATAGGGCATTCTGCTGATACAAAGGGCAGGTGGACACAGGTTCTGATACAGGTTCAGGATACACAATACAGCATTTATAACGTATATGGTCCCAATACTAATAATGGTGTTTTCTTTAGCGAATTGGAGTCCAAGGTGCTAAGTGACGCGAACCCTCATAAAATCATTGGAAGTGATTTTAACTCAGTGGTGAAAGGCGCAGAGGACAGAAAACGAGAAGGTAATAGGGTTGGGATTAATGGGCCACAGGACAATGTGATGCAACCCTTCATGGAGGGGGCGAGTCTGGTGGTTCCTTGGCGCCAATTGCATCCGGATGATAGAGGTTTTACGTTCTACTCCAACTCACAGCTCTCGTGGTCGAGGATTGATTATATACTTCTTTCCCCTTCACTTTCATATAGGGTGGAAGGGGCGGAGATTGGCGACTTGGTTCTATCAGACCATGCTCTGGTATCCATAGAATTGTTTGAGTCATTCCCAAGAGGGTTAGATTATATCTGGCGCTTTCCTTCTCACCTGAGTACAAGGGAGGAATTTGTAGAAAAGCTATCCATATGGTGGGAGGAGTTCAAGTCTGATAATGAGATACACTTAGATGACCCGCAGTTGTTTTGGAACACATCAAAGGTGGTGATGAGAGGAAAGATCATGGGGTATATAGGCAATATTAAAAAGAAGGCCCAAAAATCCTTTAGTTAAGCGAGCCAAAAAGTCAGGACAGCATACTCTAAATTCAGGGGTAATCCGTCTGATATTAACAGACAGAATTGGATCATTGAGCGCCGAAATTTTGAAAAATGTGTAAAGGAAAAAGAGTCCCTGAGACAGTCAGAAATGGAAACGAAGCTATATAAGTATGGTAATAAATCAGGGAGGTTGCTAGCAAATCTAGCTAATAGGATGAGGACTCCACAACATATTGCGTTTCTGGTGGACAAGGAGGGAAAGGGAGTCATGATCCTGCGGTAATCAGCAACATTGTAGGCTCCTACTATGAAGCATTATATAAGGACAAAGCGGTGTGTGATCTGACAGATACAATCTTAAATAGAGTGAAACTTCCAAATTTGACCGAGGAACAATTACTTACTCTGAATGCTGATATATCATTGCAGGAATTGCAGGAGGCCATTAGACACTTGGGTAATTCCAAAGCCCCAGGGCCTGATGGGTTCACAGGGGAATATTTCAAGGCGCTTATACCCCAGGTGTCTGCTGTCCTTTTGGAATTATTCAAGGGTGTTTTTCAAGGTCGTATGACATTGGACAATGAGAATATGTCTTATATCAAGCTACTCCCCAAGCCAGGGAAGGATCCAACGTCACCAGGATCTTATAGGCCCATATCTTTAATCAATGTTGATGCGAAACTGCTGGCCAAGATTATAGTGGATCGTTTAGCGAAGTTTTTGCCCCAATTAATAGGAAAAGAGCAGGTAGGGTTCGTGAAAGGCAGGTCCGCTGTGACAAATATAAGGACTGTCTTGACGGTCTTAGATCGAATTCAACATCTTCCAGTTAGGGGGGAGCTTCCAGCCATGCTCACCCTAGACGCAGAAAAGGCATTTGATAATGTCAGGTGGGCGTGGCTGGAAGCAGTGCTGGATAAGATGGGTTTTAAAGGAGCTTTTAGGGCTTATTTATCTCAGATGTATCGTAACCCGAGAGCAAGGGTATTTACTCAAGGCTTTTTATCTAAACCCTTTCAACTTCAAAAAGGTACCCGACAGGGTTGTCCGCTATCTCCTCTCCTGTTCAATTTAGCTCTAGAACCACTTGCCAGGGAATTGTGTGACTCTAATTTATTTGAGGGCATCAAGGTTGGAGGGTTTAGGGCAAAGGCGGCCTTGTTCGCAGATGACATAATACTATTTTTAGCCCGCCCGAAACAACATCTGGGTAAGATCATGGAATTGCTATGTGAATTCGGGAAATACTAGGGTTATGCAGTGAATAGAAATAAATGTGAGCTGCTTCCGTTGGCCCAGGGTGATGATGCGAGAGATATTGGCACAGAGGAGTATGGCATCGCTAAACCGTCGACACAGATTACTTACCTAGGGATCAAAATAGGGAAATCACCACATTCCATTTATAGGTTGAATTACCCGCCTCTGTTTGCCAAAATTAAAAAAGATTTAGACAGATGGATGAATTTACCTCTATCCTTAATGGGACGTTGCCAACTGATTAAAATGATGGGGGCTGCGAAGCTAATGTATCCTTTGCAGACAATACCTGTTCTCCTGAGACATGCGGATATTAGTGACCTAGAGAAAAAATTCACTCGATTCTTGTGGAGAGGGAGGAAGGCAAGAATAGTGTTAAAAAAGTTGAAAATTAAGAAGGACCAAGGAGGCCTTAATTTCCCAGATTTGAGGGGGTATAATATAGCATGCCTCAGCAGACACATATTGGATTGGGCAAATAAGACTTCGTTTTACTCAAATCTAGGTATCGAGAGTCAGCTGGCAGCTCCATGGAACCTGGTTTCCCTCCTTCACACCCAGGTGTCAAAACTCCCATATATAGCAAGAAGGTCTCTTATTCTTCGGGATACAATCATTGCCTGGAAAAATGTGAGGAAGCTCTTTGGTTTGTCTTATTTGTTCTCAAAACATCTTCCTTTACAGGGTAATCCTAATTTTCCTCCTGGCTATAGCGAGAAATCTTTCCAAGAGTGGGCGAACAAGGGAATTACAAAGTTGGGAGACCTGATACACGAAAGAGAGGCCAGATGGGCATCACTGGAAGAATTAGTAGAGAGATGGGGCCTACAGAAACCAGCACAATTCCCGTATAGGCAAGTACATAGTTATGTGAGGAGTATTATACGGGATATTTCCAAAGAAGGGCAAAAGAACAAATTTGACTCCTTTCTGATGCATAAATGTAGGATGTCTATCTCAGAAATTTATAATGTTCTTAGGGCAACTTGGGAGGATCAGTTGGTAGCTAGTCTGTTCAAGAGGTGGGAGGATCAGTTTGAAATAACAGACTTAGTGCCCATCGCTAGGGCAGGTATTCAGGCATTATATCAAGCAGTACCTAATGAACAGATGAGAGAAACACAGTTTAAGATTCTGCAAAGAGCAACATATGGATTTGATTTTCCACCCTCCCAGGCTAGGCCGGATAGGATAACTGCTTGCCCAAAATGTTGCTCACCAGGAACAGACTTGTTACATGGTTTATGGTCGTGCTCCAGTGTAGCTGGATTCTGGTCTCAGGTGTCCACAATTATGAAAAAGCTAGGCAATACTGGGTGCAAATTATCACCACAGTTGGTCATATTTCAGGCTGAAGAGAAAGAAACATCGGATGATGAAAGGGATAGGAAGAAGAAGGGACTATCGGTTCTGGAACACAAGATTCTGCTAGAGGCAAAGCGCTGCCTATTGACACACTGGTTGTTGGCGAATGTTCCTAGTGCTGAGATGTTACAGAACCGATTGAAACATATATTTCTTTTAGAATGGAGAGATGCGATTACCAGAAAAGAAATATTGGGTAAAAAAATGGTATAAAGTATGGAGGAGCTTTATGATACAATACATTAATAGTTCGGAATATCCCACTTTGTTGGGGCCTTTTAAACTTACAACTTGGTATCTACAGGAAGATTTGAAGGGACGATTGGGTGCATTAAAAGTATGATAATGCGAACGAGTAGTCTTATAAATCCGACTAACAACTGTTTTAGTTTCTAGTAGCCGAGATGATCAAGATGGACAAAAGGGGGAGGGGAGGGGGGGCGGTAGGGAAAGGAAGGGAGGCCGGGGGGAGGGAGGGCGTTTCTAGGGAGGGGATAAAGAGGGCAATAATAATATATGTTTTCACAGATGTTAGTTATATGGGGATTGTTATCCTCAAAATTTTGCATGGTCAATTAAATTTTCTCACTGTTGGATATGTCAATTGTTTGAAAGACGAAGGGGGGGAGGGAGAGGGAGGGGGGGAAATAGAAAATAAAGGGGGAAAAAAACTGGGGAAAGTACATGTATTCCTTGCTGTAATTGAAATGACTGATGTATTTGATATCTTGACCAGCAATGGTTTTATTTGCAATCTACCTGTACTTTTCCTTTAATAAAAGTCTATTTTAAAAAAAAACAAAAAAAAACAAAACACTCCCATCGATTACATCCCGGACAACCTATTTAACAGATTTAGTAATCTACAAAAAAAGAGAAGTGTACTGGATTTACCAACTCGATACCCTAGTACAACACGGACCAAATGAAATTAATGAAACTATAATGTGATAGATCCTACCTTTCCAAAATCAACACACGACCGCTGGCCCTCTTCGAACCAGACATGTAGCAACAATTTGATTTTGATCGTTCGTTTATTTGATCGACTTGATTTTATCTACCTATTTGTTGTTTTTTTATATGCATTTTTATACGCATTTTTATGTGGAAAAATAGATTATATTATCCCTCTGGATGTGTTACTATTTTTAGATTTTTTTTTTAATCATACCTATTTGTGAATAAACCTTGTATACCCAAATAGGCCCACAATAATAGCCCAATAACCAGGATCTATAAATTTACATACAGGTACGCATATACACACACAAGCCTAGTTCTGTATACACTCCTCAATCGATTAAAAATTATTGTGATTACCTGTAACATCAGCTGCTAACGAGAATATACCTACACATCTAACTTGAGGACCTAGGCGCACGTAGTTATAATGCTTACACAGCACGGTCTATAGAGATACTCCACCACATGACGGCTGTACACTGTACCGAATAATCTCTGCCACCTTTCTATAGAGATCATCAAGGGAACAGAGGCGGCATGCAGAATACACGATCAGAGCGCTATAAATATATGTACACCGAGGATGTCCACCTCTGAGCGCTTCCCTACACATACAGCCATGATCAAAATTGTAAGACCACTTGAAAAATGGCAAAAAATCATATTTAGCATGGTTGGATCTTAACAAGGTTCCAAGTAGAGCTTCAACATGCAACAAGAAGAAATGGGAGTGAGACAAAACATTTTTTGAGCATTCAATTTAATGAAAACAATGAATAAACTGAAACAGGCTGTTTTTCAGCTGATCAAAAGTTTAGGACCACACCTCCAAAAAAAACGAAACCCCCACCCAAAACAGAAATCCAACTTCCAAACATGAACTCAGTAATGAGTAGCTCTGCCGTTATTGTTTATCACGTGAAAAATGTGTTTCGCCATGCTTGATGCAAGCGTTTCCATGAGGTGAGTGGGAACATTTCTCCAAGTGGTGAAGACGGCCGCACAAAGGCCATATACTGTCTGGAACTGTTGTCCATTTTTGTAAACTTCCCTTGCCATCCATCCCCAAAGGTTCTCAATTGGATTTTGATTAGGGGAACACGCAGGATGGGCCAAAAGAGTGATGTTATTCTCCTCGAAGAAGTCCCTTGTCCTGCGGGCATTGTGTACTGTAGCGTTGTCCTGTTGAAAAACCCAGTCGTTACCACACAAACGAGGGCCCTCAGTCATGAGGAATGCTCTCTGCAACATCTGGACATAGCCAGCAGCCGTTTGACGCCCCTGCACTTCCTGAAGCTCCATTGTTCCACTGAAGGAAAAAGCACCCCAGACCATTATGGCGTGTAGAAAACATCTTAGGTGGGATCTGCTTGTCATGCCAGTAACGTTGGAAACCATCAGGACCATCAAGGTAAAAAAAATTCTCATCAGAGAATAAAACTTTCTTCCACCTTTGAATGTCCCATGTTTGGTGCTCTCTTGCAAAGTCCAAACGAGCAGTTCTGTGGCGTTCAAGGAGACGAAGTCTTTGAAGACGTTTTTTGTTTTTGAAGCCCTTCAGTCTCAGATGCCATCTGATGGTTATGGGGCTGCAGTCAGCACCAGTAAGGGCCTTAATTTGGGTCGAGGATCGTCCAGTGTCTTGACGGACAGCCAATTGGATCCTCCGGCTCAGTGCTGATTAAATTTTTGAGGGTCTTCCACTTGACTTTTTTGTTCCATAACCCTCAGGATCATTTAAGAAATTCCAAATGACTGTCTTACTGCATCCCACCTCAGCAGCGATGGCGCGCTGTGAGAGACCCTGCTTATGCAGTTCATCAACCCGACCACGTTCAAAAAGGGAGAGTTTTTTTGCCTTTGCCATCACAACGTGTGACTACTTGACAGAAAATGACAATCAATCCACATCTTTGCACAGATTTGGCCTTTTAAAAAGGCATGTGGTCCTAAAATTTGGATCAGCTGAAAAACAGCCTGTTTCAGTTTAATCGTTATTTTCAAATAATTGAATGCTCAAAAAATGTTTTGTCTCACTCTCATTTCTTCTTGTTGCATGTTGAAGCTCTACTTGGAACCTTGTTAAGATCCAACAATGTAAAATATGATTTTTTGCCATTTTTCAAGTGGTCTTAATCTTTTGATCAGGACTGTAATTAATATGAATTGATGAGTACCGTACCAGCCTCCCCCCCGCATTCCCTCTTTGACTTTATATAATAAAAACCTTATTATGAAATTCTATTATGTATGCCGTATAAATATGACAATAATATCTGAATTACACACACAGTGCAATACCCCGCTTCACACTAATAGAGCGATCCCAATGCCGAATAGATGCAGAAGCATACATCCAGCCCTTTGTGACCTATAATTAGACCATCAGGACATTAGAGGGGGCGTGCAGACTTCACAATCAGAAAGCAGCATATGCATGCCGGGGATATGCACCCCGAGCGCTTCCCCATATGAATGCATTAACAACGTAACCTTCCCAAACACCCCCCTCCCGGGTTCTGTGTCATTTTATGTATAAAAACTCACATCAGGGGGGGATCTTTCTGTTCGCTGGATACATTTTACAACATAGTCTGAACATTACACATATGGCAACACTTCGCTCCATATTGGAAGCGCGATCGTAACATATGCCATATATATAAGCACACTGCCAGCTTCAGTGTCTTATACCAAAAGAATAAAAGCATGAAAATGGAAAAAAAACTCAATATGTACTATTGAGGGACTGTCATTATAGCTCTATGTCCCACAAATAAATAATTAGTATAATCATTAGAGATGTCGCGAACATAAAATTTTCCGTTTGCGAACGGCGAACGTGAATTTCCGCAAATGTTTGCGAACGGGCGAACCCCAATAGACTTCAATAGGCAGACAAACTTTAAAACCCACAGGGACTCTTTCTGGTCTTAATAGTGATGGAAAAGTTGTTTCAAGGGGACTAACACCTGGACTGTGGCATGCCAGAGGGGGGTCCATGGCAAAACTCCCATGGAAAATTACGTAGTTGATGCAGAGTCGGGTTTTAATCCATAAAGGGCATAAATCACCTAACATTCCTAAATTGTTTGGAATAACGTGCTTTAAAACATCAGTTATGATGTTGTATCGATCAGGTAGTGTAAAGGTTACGCCCGCTTCACAATGACAGACCAAACTCCCCGTTTAACGCACCGCAAACAGTCCATTTGCACAACCACAAACTCCCCATTTGCACAAGGTTGGATACCAAGCTCGACATGTCCCGTTCCTCATCCTCACTGACGTCATTGAAGGTCTCTTCCTCCACCCAGCCACGTACAACACCAAGGGTCCCCGAAAGGTGACAACAAGCCCCCTGGGACGCCTGCTGTGGTTGGTCTTCCACCTCCTAAAAGCCACCTTCCTCCTCTGACTCCTCTTCTTCAGACTCCTCTCTCTGCGTTGCCGCAGGTCCAGCAATCGACGATGACAAGGCTGCTTCTGGTGGTGATGGTGACCACAACTCTTCCTCTTCATGCTCTTCTACAGCCTGATCCAGCACTCTTCGCAGGGCACGCTCCAGAAAAAATGCATATGGGATGAGGTCGATGATGTTGCCTTGGGTTTGACTGACCAGGTTTGTCACCTCCGCAAAAGGACGCATGAGCCTACAGCCATTGTGCATGAGCGTTCAGTAACGCGGCCAAAAAATACCCAGCTCCGCAGAGGCGGTCCTCTTTTTTTTTAATTAAAAAAATCTGTTCTTACCAGTTTAATCTCTGTTTTGTCCCCTATCAGGGGCCGGTGTATGGAATAGATTTTAGGAACCGGGAGATGGAAAAAGATGCTTGGTCGGTCCTCTTATTCCAATTTAGGGCACTGCGCCGTGAAATTTACTGTGCTACCAGATAGAAATAGTACTACTTAACATACCACTCATATCAGTGTAATCCCTGTTACGTCCCCTATCAGGTGACGTGTATGGAATAGAGTTTAGACAACCGCAAAGAGTTGTCAATAGTTGACACACTCATGACATAAATTTTATTCCTCTATGCGTCAATCTTGGTGTAGTGATGACTGTGCACGTGCGCACGTTTGGCAGATTGCAGGCGATGGCGGTTTTTCAAAGCCTATGGTCGTGCTGAGGTATTTCAGTGACAGCAGTGGCGTAGGGATCGCCATAGCAACCATAGCAGTGGCTATGGGGCCCTACGCCACTGGGGGCCCGTCCGGACCGCATAATTATTTTTTTTTTTATTAACACACACAGGCACTGGCAGCCAGGCCCGCCCGCCCAGTGTAGTGGGCGGGGCGTGGGCGGGCGGGCCGCGGCTCGGGCCTGGCTGGGGATTGGGAAGCCAAGAAGTAGTCAGGTCATGTGCTCCGCCTCCTTGTCTCAGTCTCCCGGCGGCCGGCGTCATAACGTCACTCACTCCGACATCACGCGCCTGCTCCTAAAGTGGGAGGAGCATGCGCATGCGGCGTGACGGAGTTAGTGACGTCACGCTGCCGCCGGCTGCCTATTTTGAATGTGAAGAGTGGGAGCCTGCCTGCCCGCCAGTGCCCAGTGTGCCTAACTGCCCATGCCCAGTAGGCCAGAAGTGAATGGAGAGGAGTCCTGACTGTCCCCAGTAAGTTAGTGAAGTGTCAAGTGATAGATAAGGATTATTAGATAGTAGTATACATACTAGTACATACTTTGCACAAGTTTATTATTTACAACTTAAAGGGAACCTGTCACCAAAGAAACCGCTTATTAAGCTGTTAATACTATTAACAGCTTAATAAGCGATTTTTTTTGGTGACAGGTTCCCTTTAAGTTGTAAATAATAAACTTGTGCAAAGTATGTACTAGTATGTAGTACCTTATAGTGCTGCATAGTAGTTTCCTAATGCACTTTTTCTTCGTTTAGCCGCATTTAGCCTCTTTGAGAAATCAATGTTTTATTCAGTGGCTGCCCCGTGCTTCAAGTCAGGTTTGAAGTCAAGGGGGCAGCGGCCTAGGTGTCTCCAATGCTGCTCTCCCCGCCTCCCGCCGCCTTTATTGACAAGCCGGCTTCAGTTTCGCTACTGCGCATGCGCCCGGCATCTTCTGTAACTGCGCTAGTATGTAAGGCTGGCGGGCGCATGCGCAGTAGCGAAACTGAAGCCGGCTGAGTGTACGAGCCGGAGCCGGGATCGCGCTACAGGCTACAGCAGCCCTTTGCTGCGCATGCGGGCTGGGAGCGCGGTCCCAGCACTGAGATCCGGTGTGTCAATAAAGGCGGAAGGAGGCGGGGAGAGCAGGATTGGAGACGCCTAGGCCGCTGCCCCCTTGACTTCAAACCTGACTTGAAGCACGGGGCAGCGACTGAATAAAACATTGATTTCTCAAGGAGGCTAAATGCGGCTAAACGAAGAAAAAGTGCATCAGGGAACTACTATGCAGCACTATAAGGTACTATTAACAGCTTAATAAGCGATTTTTTTGGTGACAGGTTCCCTTTAAGCTCACTTACATAAGGAACGCGGGGTCCGTCTTACAATAGTTGGGACAGGGGCACTGTTATGGGGGGGGCCCATACATTTTTTTTGCTATGGGGCCCATGCATTTCTAGCTACGCCACTGAGTGACAGTTAAGTGACGCAGAAAACAATGAAGCTGCAGTGTGGGCCCATTGTTGGCCTAGTAGGCTTTAATGATCACCTTAAATGATCACAAAGAAAATTTATGTTTTTTCTATGCAAAATTATCCAGCCGATCGCTTTTGGTCTGTTCACAATGAAGCAACGACCTTATCTCATCTGGGGTGTGCCAACATTGTCATTGCCAACACACTCATAGAGGTGATCGCTTCATTGCGATACGCAAGCCCCTTCACCACAACAAGGTAACGATCACGAAGGGGAATTGACACATGTATGTGCCTTTTTTTTTGTTTTGTTTTTGCAGCCACAGTGCAGTACCAGAGGCCAGAAAAATTAGGCATGTACACATGCCTGAAAAATTAGGTATTGTTGCAGAAGCAAATTGATGTTTTCTAGGCAGAAAGGGCACTAAAACATTGCGGCTTGAACCCTAGTTGGTGGCGGAGAAGTCACGCAAGTCATCCGGCATGCAGAGATAAAATACAGAAGCGTGTGGACCATTTTTAGCCAAAAGCAGCTCATCTCATCCATACATTTTTTAGTCAAATGTATCGCCCACTGTCAGTCCCTTCGGGATCCATGCCTCATTCATCTTAATAAAGGTGAGGTAATCTAGACTTTTTTTGACCTAGGCGACTTCTCTTCTCAGTGACAATACCTCCTGCTGCACTGAAGGTCCTTTCTGACAGGACACTTGAAGCGGGGCAGGCCAGAAGTTCTATCGCAAATTGGGATAGCTCAGGCCACAGGTCAAGCCTGCACACCCAGTAGTCAAGGGGTTCATCGCTCCTCAAAGTGTTGATATCTGCAGTTAAGGCGAGGTAGTCTGCTACCTGTTGGTCGAGTCGTTCTCTGAGGGTGGACCCCGAAGGGCTGTGGCGATGCATAGGACTTAAAAAGCTCTGCATGTCCTCCATCAACAACACGTCTGTAAAACGTGCTGTCCTTGCCGGCGTGGTCGTGGTAGGAAGAGGATTACTTTCACCTCTTCCCCTGTTAGCTTCCCGTTGTGCTGTGACATCACCCTTATACGCTGTGTAAAGCATATTTTTTAAATTGTTTTAGAACTGCTGCATCCTTTCCGACTTCCGGTAATTCGGTAACATTTCAGGCACTTTCTGCTTATACCGGGGGTCTAGAAGCGTGGCCACCCAGTACAGGTCGTTCTCCTTCAGCCTTTTTATACGAGGGTCCCTCAACAGGCATGACAGCATGAAAGACCCCATTTGCACAAGGTTGGATGCCGAGCTACTCATGTCCCGTTCCTCGTCCTCACTGATGTCATTGAAGGTCTGTTCTTCCCCCCAGCCACGTACAACACCACGGGTACCAGATAGGTGACAACGAGCACCCTGGGATGCCTGCTGTGGTTGGTCTTCCTCCTCTTCAAAGCCACATTCCTTCTCTGACTCCTCTTCCTCAGATTCCTCTTCCAGCGTTGCCGCAGGTCCAGCAAGCGATGCTGATAAGGCTGTTTCTGGTGATGATGGTGACCACAACTCTTCCTCTTCACGCTCATCTACGGCCTGATTCAGCACTCTTCGCAGGGCACGCTCCAGGAAGAAAACAAATGGGATGATGTCGCTGATGGTGCCTTCGGTGCGACTGACTAGGTTTGTCACCTCCTCAAAAGGACGCATGAGCCTACATGCATTGTGCATTAGCATCCAGTAACGTGGCAAAAAAATACCCAGCTCCGCAGAGGCTGTCCTAGCACCCCGGTCATATAAATACTCGTTGACGGCTTTTTCTTGTTGGAGCAGGCGGTCGAACATTAGGAGTGTTGAATTCAAACGTGTCGGGCTGTCGCAAATCAAGCGCCTCACTGGCATGTTGTTTCACCGCTGAATATCTGAAAAGTGCGCCATGGCCGTGTAGGAACACCTGAAATGGCCACACACCTTCCTGGTCTGCTTGAGGACGTCCTGTAAGCCTGGGTACTTATGCACAAAGCGTTGTATAATCAGATTCAACACATGTGCCATGCACGGCACATGTGTCAACTTGCCCAAATTCAATGCCGCCAACAAATTGATTCCGTTGTCACACACCACTTTGCCGATCTCCAGTTGGTGCGGAGTCAGCCACTGATCCACCTGTGCGTTCAGGGTGGACAATAGTGCTGGTCTAGTGTGACTCTCTGCTTTCAGGCAAGTCAACCCCAAGACGGCGTGACACTGTCGTATCCGGGATGTGGAATAGCCCCTGGGGAGCTGGGGGGTGCAGTTGATGTGGAGCAAGACGCAGCAGCAGAAGAGGACTCAGCCGAGGAGGTTAGCGAAGAGGATGGAGTAGGAGGAGTAGAGGAGGTGGCAGCAGGCCTGCCTGCAAGTCGTGGCGGTGTCACCAACTCCTCTGCAGAGCCACGCATTCCATGCTTGGCAGCCGTCAGCAGGTTTACCCAATGCGCAGTGTACGTGATATACCTGCCCTGACCGTGCTTTTGCAGACCAGGTATCAGTGGTCAGATGGACCCTTGCCCCAACACTGTGTGCCAGACATGCCATGACTTCCTTTTCCACAATAGAGTACAGGTTGGGGATTGCCTTTTGTGAAAAGAAATTTTGGCCGGGTACCTTCCACTGCGGTGTCCCAATAGCTACAAATTTTTTGAAGGCCTCAGACTCCACCAGCTTGTATGGTAAAAGCTGGTGGGCTAAGAGTTCCGACAAGCCAGCTGTCAGACGCCGGGCAAGGGGGTGACTCTGTGACATTGGCTTCTTACGCTCAAACATTTCCTTGACAGACACCTGACTGTAAGCAGATGAGCAGGAACTGCTGAAGGTGAGAGGCGGAGTGGCGGATGGTTAAGAGGGGGGCAAGGAGGACTGCAGTGGTTGACGTGGCTGAAGATGCTGGACCAGGAGGAGGATGGTGGCTTTGAGTTTGTGTGCTGCTTGTACTCGTCATCATGTGTTGATCCCATAGGCGTTTGTGATTTGAGATCATGTGCCTTCGCAAAGCAGTTGTACCTAAGTAGGTGTTGGACTTCCCACGACTCCGTTTCTTTTGGCACAGGTTGCAAATGGCATCGCTGTTATCAGAGAAAGACACACAAAAAAAATGCCACACTGCTGAGCTTTGCAATGACGGCATTCTGGTGGTGGCAACAGCATGCGTTGATTGGCGTGCTGTCTGGCTGACCCCGGGTGCCGATACATGCTGTCTGACTGTGCCACTAGCTCCTTGCGACGACCTCCTCCTGCTTCCAACTCGTCTCCTCCTCCTCTCTGTCTCCCCATCTGAACTTTCCCCCTGTTCTTCTTCTCTTCGAGCGGACACCCACGTGACATCCACGGACACATCGTCATCATCAACCGCTTCATTTGTATCTGACAACAAAGGAAGCAGCAGCGGGTACAACATCATCATCATCACACCGTACGTCCATGTGTGTAATGCTGCCTGACTGAGACATATCCCTGTTATCTACATCCTCTGGCAATAATGGTTGCGCATCACTCATTTCTTCCAACTGATGTGTAAATAACTCCTCTGACAGATCAAGTGAAGCAGCTGTGGTGCTAGTGTTGGTGGTGGCGGCAGGCGGGCAAGTGATAACTTGAGAGGTGCCCGAAGCTGAGCTGGAGGAGGATGGTGTGTCAAGGTTCCGAGTGGAAGCTGTAGAAGATTGGGTGTCCTGTGTTAGCCAGTCAACTATGTCCTCAGAACTTTTTGAGTTCAGGGTACGTGGCATCTGAACACTGGGCATTATTCTAGGGCCAAAGGAAGTCACAGCACCACGACCACTGCGGGGTGGCCTGCCTCTGCCTGTCATTTTTTTTTCGATTAGTTGTACTATGCGTGCAAGCTACTGTGACACCAGATATGAGTGGCACTGTGCACTGGCAGTAGTTGGCAAAGTACACGCTGTAGGCCTGACACAGACGCTTGCAGGCAACAAACTGCAATTATATTACAGTCCAAAAAGTTTTTTTTTTTTTTAATGTAATCTACTGTGACACCAGATATGAGTGGTGGCACTGTGCACTGGCAATAGTTGGCACAGTACACGCTGTAGGCCTGGCACACACGCTTGCAGGCAACTAACTGCAATTATATTACAGTCAAAAAAGTTAATTATTTTTTTTAAATGTAATCTACTGTGACACCAGATATGAGTGGTGCAACTGGCCACTGGCAGTAGTTGGCACAGTACACGCTGTAGGCCTGACACACACGCTTGCAGGGAACTGTAATTATATTACAGTCAAAAATTATAATTTTTTTAAATGCAAGCTACTGTGACACCAGATATGAGTGGTGGCACTAGGCAAGTGGGCACAGTATACGCTGTGGGCCTGACACACACGCTGGCAGGCAACTGCAATTAGATTACAGAGGAAAAAATAAATAAAAAGCAGACTGATGTACTAGCCCTAAAAAGGGCTTTTTGGGGTGCTGTCAGGACGCTGTCCTTACAGCAGATCAGATGAGTCTTTCAGGACTGTAGTGGACACTGAATACACTGGCCTATCGATTTCCCTATTAAATCAGCAGCAGCTGCACTGTCCCTCCTCTCACTAAGACTGCAGCTTCTAAATTAATCTAAGATGGATGCTGTCCTTGCTTTTTGCTAGGAGGGTCTGGGAGGGAGGGTCTGCTGCTGATTGGCTGGATTGTGTCTGCTGACTGTGAGGTACAGGGTCAAAGTTTGCTCAATGATGACAAATGGGGGCGGACCGAAAATCGCATATGTTCGCCCGCTGCGGCGAAAGCGAACAAGCGATGTTTGCCGGGAACTGTTCGCCGGCGAATAGTTCGGGACATCTCTAATAATCATTATGCAGAAACACACCTATGTCCGGCCCCTCTCCCCTCCCATTCTCTGGCCTGAGCGCCAAAATTGTCTTTTAAAAAACACTGTTTGTGAATGTCTTCTGTAACACTGTCCTTACGAAGGGGGCGTTCCGCCCTTAAAACACATAGACTTGTATTAATAAAAGAAATATTGCTCATTTATACCGACCTGGCATCACGTTCCTGCGGCTGCGCCGATATAGAGGTTCTGATTTTCTTCTGCTTTCCTACGATTCTTCTCATCCCGAGGACCGCTGTGGTGTTACAGGCAGGAACCTAGACAGCAGCGCAGGCATCCCGTATGCTGGACTGGGAAATACCAGCAAAATGAAGAAAAACGGTAAGCGCAACTGATCACTTACTATTATCTCGCAGCAACACACAGGAGGCGCTGCCTCCTGTCTTTTCTCTTCCCTGCATATACTGTGGAACTGTGCCTTTTGCAGCTATTTGTACACAATCCCTATGATCAACTAAGTAAGGAGAGACTTTATTTATTGCAAACAACGGGCCCGATAATTGTGTCCATCGTTCAACGGTTGTGCCTTGCAAAGCATCCATCATCATGGGCACCCCAACCAACACCAGGAGCTCCAATACCAGGATGTGCCCTGAGGGAAGAAAGGGTGTGCCCTCCAGTCCCTGCACAGCCCTAGGGAACTCAAGAGTGGAGATCACCACCATGATCTGTGAGTACTAGGACCACAATTGGAGCTACAACTACCATCCTCCAAACACTCCAAAGTGGTCCACTGCAGTAACATAATTAAGCCATAACTGTAAGTTCAGGTTTTCATGTTGATTGAGCATCCATGTTTCAAAGTTGCATCTGCTGCATTTTACTATAGCAAGAAAGCCAAATTGTGCTGCAATTACGAAAATCCATAAAAATCATGGACAACAGACACAATGTGGACACAGCATGTAAACCTGGCTAAATGACTGACAGGTGAAGTGATTAACACTGATTATCTTGTTAGTGAACAATCAGTTCTCGAAGGTGATGTGTTAAGCTGGATTTACACAGGCCGACTGGGCAGCCAATTGTCGGGAAGTAAGCGTTCCTTCCCGACAGTCGGCTACTCACTCAGTGAAGAGGATCGCTGCATTTAAATGCAGCGATCTCCTTCATTGTATGAGGATGAGGGATCGCTATTGCAATCTCTCGACCTCATACAGAATCATGGTTTCTGAGCAGCAGATCACGGTTTAGACGGCACAATCTGCTGCCCAGAAGCCATGATCGGTGGTGCCTTCATGAATTAAACGATCACCCAATGAATAAGCATTTTGCTCATTTATCTGGTGATCGGTAGCACATATACATGGCCAGATTGTCGGGAACGACAATTTGCAGAAAAGGTAGTTTCCGATAATCTGCCTGATTTTTGGGCCGTGTAAATGCGCCTTTAAAAGAAGAAAGTTAGTCAAGCCTGGTGACCTGAGTGACTTTGATAAATGCCAAATTGTGATGACTTGATGAATGGGTCAGAACATCTTAAAAATGGCAGGCCTTTATGGAGTGTTCCTGGTATGTATTGGTTAGTGTTTCAAAGAAGGACAACTGAGGAACTTGCAAAAGGGTTATAGACAACCATGAACACCTGGGGATAGAAGACCAGCATGTCTGGTCTGATCCCACAGAGGAAGTAATGTAGCACAAGTTGCTGAAAAAGAAAATTCTAGCTACAACATAAACGTGTCAGAACAGACATACTAGCTGCAGACCAATAATGATCCCTATACAGAACCAAAAGTGCCTACAATGGCCATGCAAGCATTAAAACTGGACCATGGAGCAATGGAACATTAGTGTCTGCTCTGATGAATCCTGGATAACACCAGGATGAACTATGGGAAGAAGACTACAAAAGGTATTTTGATGCTCTGGCCAGTGGTCTGTTGGGAAACTTTACCACCAACCTAAACATTGTTGAAGGCCAAGTACACACCATTTATGGCAATAGTGTTTCTAATGCCAGTGGCCTCTAAGTCTAAAGTGGCCAGCTGCATTGCAAAAATGTCTGCTTACTGTTAGTGCTTATGCATCTAATACAACAGGTACTGAGGCTTTGCAAAGAGCAGGTACAAGAAGTATAAGTATATTCCCTTCTTCAGTAGGCCCTGGCATCTGCCTCTTGCTGGTGCTCAGAATTATCATTAGTCCATGTTGTACAGAGAGCTCTAAATACGATGCTGTGATTGCCATGATTGTAATGGGGGCACTGTGGTTGCTCCAACTGTTATGAGGTTGCTGTATGACTATAAGCGTTATGGGGGTACCGTATGATCCGAAATAAGGGCATGAGAAAATCTGCAGTCCTGCACTTTGCATGTGTCAGTTATTTTCTCTCATCTATAAAACCTTGTGTTGTCCTTTGTATTTAATTGTATAGTACCGAGTCCAACCTATTTTAAAACCATTGCATGTTTTAGCTGTTTTTGTTTTTTTTTGCCTTTCAATGTTTCTCGGGAATTACTTTCCAAATATCCACATCTTTTAAATACATCACGATAAACTGATTTTCTTGAATTTACTGATTTGATTATACTCAAAGCAGTAGTAGCTCCATTACATAACTCAGACCCCACAAAAGGTAGAGTCCATACCAAAAAAAAATTACTTCTGGCCACCTCGGTGTTAAGTAGTTTGAAATGTATGATTTCCCAGGATCTACATAAGGAGTCCCTCTAATACAGGGGTGCAATATCATTCTATGCAGCCCTTCAGACGACTTGGACAATGACAAGCTGCCATTCAGGTACGAGCCCAAAAAAAGAGTAAACTGATGAGAATGGCGGTTCTAGAACTTCAAACATTCATGTCTGGGTACTATTGGCTTGTGGTTTGTGATCTTGTTGCTGAAATCAGTGCACTCAGCCCCACACGTCTGCACTCATTAGAGTTGATGACATTGAACATGAACGTGCCCTGTGTTTTGGGAAATGTGATCTTTATTGGCATGTAGCTGAGACTTTTTGCATTGATTAGCAGCCAGTGTGGCTGCTCGGTACACAATGATTAGCTCATTAAATATCGCCATTGATTATAATTTTAGATTTTGAATTTTCTTCTATTGCCTAAAAGGGACTTTAGACCTGACGTCTGCCTGTCTGTCTCTATCTCCTGTGCACGCAGTTCAGTACAATATATTGTCCTCTGTTATTAACCGTATCAGGCTAGAGAAAAGTAGACTTCCTCTAAAGTTTAGCTCATGTATCTCCACGTCTAAGGATCTCCAGAAACATATATATATACATAGGTGTGAATGATATCAGCAGGATATTTTTATATAGAAACTTTGCTTTTAAAAGCTTTACACCTTAGAAGTAGTGCTCGTTTATGGGAGCTGAAGTCATTTATTGCTGCTTACACCTAAAAGAGTCATGTGTTCAGTATCTGTGAAGAAATAGAAGAAAAAAGTTGGACCCATCACTAGTTAGGCTGGATTGCCTTTTTTTTTGACAATTTACCAGAAAATATGTGGCAAAACGGCAATTTTTTTATAACACGACTTTCCAATTTAAATTTTGGAAAGCCGTGTTACACGACTGCACTAAGCAGTATGCAACTGAAAGTATTCCTTGACAGTTAGGCCTCATGCACATAACAGTATGTATTTTGCGGTTTGAAAACTGCAGACAGAATTGACTTCAGTGGGTCTGTGGTCAACATTTTACGGCCAAGTATAGGACATGTTCTATCTTTTTGAGAAATGGACATGCGCTTTCCACATCCATATGTCCCTTCCGCAAAAAGATTGAATAGTCCTCAAGACGTGGAGTCAATGGGTCCACAAAGAAATGTGGATGGCACACAGACTCCATTTGTTTTTTGCAGATCCTTGGTTTGAGGTGTATGAGGCCTTTGGGTAGGGCTACACAGCGACTTGTCACGCAACATAAGATCACAATGTTGTGCTACTACATCACACAAAATACTAGTGAACGTGGTTGCAACCTGCAAGTTCCCGCAACTCAAAAGTCTGCCGAAATCTAAACCTATAGGATTTATTCATTAAATGCAACTGGCAAAGTCTTAATGCAGCCCTAGTATAGTTGTAGTAATCACCAGTATTCATCCGTGGCTTCTGAAAATCCAACCAATGATCAATAATCTAGAACACATTCTTTAAAATCCTCAAAATTCCCCAATTGATTAAAAATACTATTTGTATCCAGTTGTTTTGGTATCATTATGCAGGCTTGTAACAAATCATGGTAATGATTAGTATGTTTCTATAACAAAAATATATTGTATCTTTTGCCCCATAAGACGCACGTTCAAGCTCTGACTCATCTCAGGTTAGTTTGCATATGTATTAAATAGTTTTTTTTACACAATAAAAGCACACAGAGCTATGGGGACTGGGTATTGCGGATGTGCTAGTGGCCATCTAGCAACCCATGTCCTCAGCTCTATATCCAAAATCCTGGTGACAGGTTCCCTTTAAGGACTCATTCACACGGCCGTTGCCGTATTGCGGCCTGCATACGGCTGGGTCCGCAATACACGGGGCACCGGCTGTGTGCATTCCGCATCACGGAAGCAATCCGTGGGGCAGCTGCATGCCGATCGCGGACCCATTCACTTGAATGGGTCAGCGATCCGTCCGTTCTGCAAAAAGATAGAGCAAGTCCTATCCTTTTAGGGTGCGGAGGCACGGAACGGAACCCACGGAAGCACTCCGTAGTGCTTCCGTAGGGTTCCGTTCCACACCGCATCTCCGGATCCATTCAAGTGAATGGGTCCGCGATTCGCATGCGGCTGCCCCACGGTTGGTGCCCGGGCATTGCGGACCGCAATTTGTGGTCCACAGCACAGGCAGCATACGGTCGTGTGAACAAGCCCTAAACCTAACATTTCTGTCTAGAGAAGCTACTCCACCCGACTCCTGGAGCGAGATTGTGACTTATTTGCCACTTTTTTTAAAAGTTGCAATGATAAATCTGGAGTGAAACTCATTAACATAGCTAACTACACCCACATTTCCACCCATATTACAAAACTGGACTGAATGGTGCAAAAATTCAAAAAGTCGCAACATTTTGCACGAGTGTAAAAAGTCTCTAATTTTTGTGCAATCGCAAAATCCCTATCTTGTGACTTTTTGATGCCAGAATTCTGGAGTGAAGGTATGATAAATCAGGGCCTATGCTTTTGTAGCGTTTTCCAGCTTCATAGGTCTCTATCAGGCTGCCTGTATTTATTATTATTTATTTTATGCACTTCTATATCGCTGACATATTCTGCAGCGCTTTACACACCAGGCTGTTCCCAACAGCTCACAATCTAAGGTCCCTATCAGTATGTCTTCGGAGTGTAAGAGGAAACAGAGTACCTGGAGGAAACCCACGCAAACAGGGGGAGAACATACAAACTCCATGCAGATGTTGTCCTTGGTCGGATTCAAAGCCAGGACCCCCTAACCAATGTATGAAACAAATAGCATGTAAATGTGCCAACCACTAAGTACATTAATTGGCAGATTCGCATCATGTACAGGCAGCAAACATATCTTCTAGGTCTTCGGAAAGTTGTTTGCATCAAGGCATGATTTACACTAAGCAATCTTTCTTGAAATGAGCAGATTTGTCAGTAAAAGATTGGTGTGCCTTTATTTAAAGGGGTTGTGTCACTTCAGGAAATGACATTTATCATGTAGACAAAGTTAATACAAGGCACTTACTAATGTATTGTGATTGTCCATATTGTCTCCTTTGCTGTCTGGATTCATTTTTCCATCACATTATATACTGTACGTATCCAGCGGTTATGGCCACTGCTGCAGCATATATACAAGGTGGCCGAGATGGGCACTGCAGGGCATGCATGTCTATGTCAGCTCCCATGGTCCTGGCCACCGGAGAAGCTGGTGCCTTTTCCTATAGTGTGCAAGCATGACCATCGCTACTGGATAGAAGGGTGGTCGTAACCGCTGGATATGAGCATTGTATAATGTGATGGGAAAATGAATCCAGACAGTAAAGGAGACAATATGGACAATCACAATACATTAGTAAGTGCCTTGTATTAACTTTATCTACATGATAAATGCCATTTGTTGAAATGAGACAACCCCTTTAAAGGGGTTTCTGAGAATTTTAACTGATGAATAGGTTATTAGTATCTAATAGTTAGGGGTCTGACACCTAGGACCCCCACGGATCAGCTTTTTGAGAAGGCACCGGCGCTCCTGTAAGCAGCCTGCCCCATCCTCTCCAGGGGTTCACTTACTTTTTCTCCCTGCACTGTGGATGTTTACTTGACGTGCTCAATAAAAGTCATGAAAGGTACAACTGTTTACAGGTGAAACTCGAAAAATTAGAATATCATGCAATATCATTTATTTCAGTAATACAACTTAAAAGGTGAAACTAACATATGAGATAGACTCATTACATGCAAAGCGAGATATTTCAAGCCTTTATTTGTTATAATTTGGATGATTATGGCTTACAGCTTATGAAACCCCAAAGTCACAATATCAGGTACCCTTTGCTCAGGGGATATGGATTAATTAGCTGACTAGAGTGTGACACTTTGAGCCTAGAATATTGAACCTTTTCACAAAATTCTAATTTTAAGCTGCATTAATGCAATTCCTTTTAATTAGCATTACTGAAAGAAATGGACTTTTACGCGATATTCTAATTTTTCGAGTTTCACCTGTAGACTGTATTAGGTTAGTTAGATTGTGTTGGTCTACAAATCACACTTTAATAGTAATCAATGCAGAAGTCCAGGTTATGGATCCAGCATCACTGGCTTCAGGTCCTAATTCACACAGACCTGTGTTTGTAGTCGGTGGTTTCAATGACAAAGGTGCATATTGCTACGTGTTCAAATATTTTGGCAGCATTTCAACATCTGTTCCCCTTGATTACACTTAACAGCAACAACACCCGGTGATCCAGCCGCCCAAAGGGAGACACAAGACATGAAGAGGCTGTAATGGTGGGAAAATGGGCTGAACTTTTGCGGAGTGCATGAATTTCATAGTGGCAGATTGATTGGAGGCAGATAGCTAATAAAATCTTACACAGGTGGCAACATATCACATGTACTGAGGTTAGTGCTAATTTAATACCCAAATATATATTTGACCTGCTCCACTATCAGAAGTGGAGTGAAAAGTTGGTCAGGATTTCAGAGTAGGTCACTTTTATGGCACATTTATCAAGTGTAAAATAAAAAAAATAAAAAAAATAAAAAAATCACAATTCCACACAAGTTAACCCCGGTTGTGCTTTCACTGAAACATACGCAACTACATTGTATTTGCGCCAAATTTATAATTTTTTAACAATGTATTACTATTCATAAATATTATTTATTCATACATTTGGCACACTAACCTCAAATAGCCCTACAATGATTTCAATATGTGAGAGAGAATCTAAATCGCACATCCTCATTACTATGCTTACGATATAACAACTGTTTTAATTTCCAGCACGAGAAAACATGGCTATACAGCACTATTATCAATAAATATAACCCTATGCTATGCACTAAAAGAAGGCATTGGTATAGAGTTTGATCAAAGAGCATAGGCCCACTTACCACGACAAGGTTGCCTCTTCAAGTGGGGACCTACTCTAACTTTGGCGCGGCAACCACTAGCGCCCCCGCACCGCACCAGCAGGCGACGGGACCCAGTAGCCACACAGCGCCCTCACTGTGCGGCAAAGCCATCCTGACCCTGGGCCCCATCACTCCACCAGCACACCACAAAAGCAGCGACGGCCACCGTCCAGCACTGCATAATGTGAACAGGTGCAAAGAGCTCACCTGTTCACAGCCTCTCAGGAACACCAACTGATAGGTGGTAGGAATTTATAAACCCTTTGCAGACTTCTGCTAGTTAAAAGCACCTGAGCCGAATGGGGAGGAGTGTTGATCCAGAAGGAGGGGAAAAGGAAAGTCTATACAATGTATTCAATAGAGCCCTACAATGATTCCGCTCTACGTTTTTTATTACTAAGGTGCTGACAGTTTCTGCGTCACTAGAGGACTGGAGTACACATGTGAAATTTTTCTTTTGTCATTTTTTCAAAATTCTGGTGATAAATCTGGCTAAAAATTCCAGCCACAAAACATCTGCGCACCCCTTAGTAAATACTAAATGCCTACCATGGCGCAAACCACATAAAGAATGTTGGAAATGCTTCTTAAATTTGTTGCACAAGCTATTCCACCAAGAAAACAGCCAAAACCTTTCACTTTTCTGGTGCACCCCTTCCATATACCATTCCTTCTATACAGGGGTGTAGCTATAGGCTCATGGGCCCTGGTGCAAGAGTTCAGTTTGGGCCTCCCTACCCTCAATACCGTTTCCTAACACCACCAAACCCCTGCACGCCCACTATGCCCAATGGCAGAACTAAAATCTCACTGAGAAAATACATTTTAATCCAATAAGTGCATGCGCAGCTGCCCTCTATTCATTTTCTATGGGGCCGGTGAAAATAGCCAAGCGCTGGCTCGTCTATTTCCGTTGAGCCCATAGAAGTGAATGGGAGCGGTGGCCGGTCATGCGCGGTACGCTCCCGTTCACTTCTATGGGGAGCCAGCTTGGTGATGGCCGGACTGGAGTCCTCCAGCCACCACCTTGCGAGGCTCCGTTCTCGATATAGGTGCGGATCCCAGTGGTGGGACCCGCACCTATAAGACAATGGGGGCATAGCCTAGCGATATGCCCCCATTGTCTATGATGAGACAACTCCTTTAAAGGGATAATTGACTTAAAGTTAGGCTGCTACGTTCACATGGCTATGGCGCTGCCGTGCCTCTGGCACCACAGCCATGTGAATGCAGTTGACACTTTAAGTCAATTCTAAAACAGGGATACATCAGAAGGCAAGGTAGTGGCAGTGTACCCCCCAAACTGAGGTGACATGCTGTACAGCCACATTACAGCAGTGTCACTCACACAGTGACTATTACCCAGTTCCAGTAGAACCCAGACCAGCATAATCTGGGGAAACCAGTAGAAACTGGCCACTTTATACACAGACTACTAACAACTAGGTCCTGGCCCCTTGCCCTGCCCTCCGCTGGGCTGGAGACCTTTAAGCTCATGCTGGCTGCTGTGCTGCTATCTCCCAGTAAGTCCCCATTCCTACCCACCCGGCACCATCGCTCTGTAGAGCTCTGCTGGTCACGCCACCTCACCTCACTCACTCCCTGCAGCAGGCGCGCAGCTTCACCCCCACGTCCGGCTTACAACTCTGCCACACCTGTGGGCCCCCTGACTTAGGGGCCCGACCACTGCGACCACTATAGCTACGCCACTGCTTCCATATTCCTGTGACTTCCCCGCTTTTTCTGCTGCTATCATGGACCTTGAGCTGAATCCTCACACCAAAACTCTCTTTGGTGATGCTCTGTGTAACGTAATAGCTTGTTAATCCATACAAAAGAAACAAGGTTCACATGGCACTCACCAGAGGGTTAAAATCTTCTTTATTCCAATTTGCAGGTATATGAAGACATGAACATATTGGCATTGACCGTTTCACCTAACACAAAATGGCCGTCTCCAATATGTCCATGTCTTCATGTACCTCCTAACTGGAATAAAGAAGATTTGAACCCACGTGAACTTTGTTTCTTTTGTATGTCGTCGCCCCCCCCCTTTATTCTATACTTTGTTGGAGTGAAATGCAACAAATTTATTTTGAGGTATATACATAACAATAAATTTAGCGCATGATTGGTTGTTCCGCAAAAAAATAGAACATGTCCTATTATTGTCCGCATTACGGACAAGGATAGGACTGTTCTATTAGAGGCCAGCTGTTCCGTTCCACAAAATATGGAAAGCACACGGATGTCATCCGTATTTTTTGCGCACCGCAAAAATACATACGGTCGTGTACATGAAGCCTAATAGTAATTGTGTCAATCCACCAGAGGACTCGCCACTCCCGTTAAACCTTTGAAACGTGGTGAGAGGCCAGAACAGTCGCAAATTACAGCGCTAATGTGTGCCGTAATATGCGATGTGCCACAATTTACAAATTTACCATGCCATAAAAGTGCCATAAAGCTGTTCCATCCAACAGTCCTTAATGTTTCTTGCCAGACCAGAATCATAGACTTAGCGTCCTTTAACATGGACGGACATTATGCCCATTACTAATGAAGCCCTTGTACCCACCTCTTCTCATACCTTTAACACTTCGCCAGCCCATCCCTCTTTACACAGGCAGATGATCATTTCTGCTCCCACGTAAAGATGCGATCAGATGACAAATGAGTGTTTACTCGGCTCAATGATCGGGAACAGAGTCTGTTAGGCCTGATGCACATGACCGTAGCAGGTCCATGCCCATATTGCGGTCCACAATACACGAACGCCGGTCGTGTGCGCAACGTATCACAGAGGCAGACCTATTCACTTGAATGGGTCCACAATCGGGGAAATACGGTACAGTACGGAACAGAGGCACGGTTCCAAAGCCCTACGGAGTGCTGCAGTTTTACGGACAAGGATAGGACAGTACTACAGAGGGCAGCACGTTCCGTTTTTGCAAAATGCAAAACACACACGGGCAGTATCCGTGTTTTGCGGACTGCGTCATGTGCGTGAGCCCTAAGGCTGAATTCACACCCAGCATTTTGCAGTGCTTTTCTTGTCTAAGTTGCTCCAACCAGATGCTACGATACAGTCTATAGAGAAATATTACTTTGTAGCGTTTCTGGCATTTGTGTGCTCTGGGTACAATGTCTCTTCTGCTGTTGTTCCCATAGTCTCCTCCATAAGGGTATGTTCACACGTGAGAATACACGCTGGAAAAATCTGATAACGCACTGTACTGTCTGATTTTTTTTTTTTTTACTAAAAAACTGTCCAAAAATCATCCCTTTTTAGTGTCGGATGTCTTCTCTGTCTACTGACCTGTAAAATGGAGGATGCTATCTTGATCGATTTGTGTGGGGCAAATCACAAAAGTTTTGGATTCATCAAAATTCTAATCTTTTGGGGAAAATTTTTAATCAATTTTGCTCTTCTCCAGCATGAAAATCACGGCAGAAATATGAAGCTTGCCCTTGGATTTCTGGTGTGGATTTGCAATGTTGGCATGGATCCGTTTGAAGACATCAAGCCAAGAAGAAACATGCCGCTCTACGTTCCTGCAGTGCAGTGAAGAAACCAGCGCCAGGCAAACTGTGGCACAGGTTTCCCATGGTGAGCAAATTCAGTGCAGATTTTGGCACACGTGTCCCTACAGTATCCCTCGGCAGAAACCACTGTGGCTTTCATAATGAACACTGCAGTCCCGCTTTCGGATTAGCGTCATTGAATGGAGCTAAGCCGCGAGCAGACTCCTGCCCATTCTTGGCGCAGTCTGGAAAATCACACATGAAAAATCCTCCATGGCCTCCTATTGAAGACAATGAAAGGCGGTTCAGCACTGATTTCGGCAAAAAAAAATTTAAAATCAAAGGACATGAACATACCCGGATTTATAGACCATGCGTCACTTAAATCCAATACAGACTTATAAAAACACTGCAAACAGTAGTGGTTTCTATTTGTTTTTTAATGCAGCATCACCATGGGTATGGTGTTTATTCACGTGTTTTCCTATAGACTTCCCTATAAAAATGTAAAAATGCATAAAAATAAAAAAACATGTAAAAAAAATTAAAATATGTCTTAAAGGCACATCAATTTCTTAGTACTTTTCCAACAAACCCCCTACCCCCACCCCCGCCATGGAAATGCTGTTCTACATTGCAAAGGTTGAAATCCGCAGCAGTCTCCGTCAGAGAACTGTTATTTTAGGGTACTTTCACACTTGCGGCAGAGGTCGCCGGAACTTCCCGCCGGATCTGGCAATCTGGACGCAAACTGATTGTATTTGTCGGACGGATCCGGGTGCATCTGACAAACGCATTGAAATGCCGGATCCGTCTCTCCGGTGTCATCTGGAAAAACGGATCCGGTATTATAATTTTTTTTGCATTTTTAAAGGTCCGCGCATGCGCAGACCAAAAAAACGGATCCGTTAGGCTGTAACACTGAATGTAAATTAATGGATCCGGCAAGTGTTCTGTATTTTTGACTGGATATAAAACTGCAGCATGCTGCAGTATTTTCTCCGTCCAAAAAAAGTACAGTGACTGAACTGATACATACTGAACGGATTGCTCTCCACTCAGAATGCATTAGGATTAGGGTCCATTCACACATCCGCAATTCCATTTCGCATTTTGCGGAACGGAATTGCGGACCCATACATTTCTATGGGGCCACACGACGTGCGGCCCCGATCGGAATTGCGGACCCATACATTTCTATGGGGCCACACGACGTGCGGCCCCGATCGGAATTGCGGACCCGCACTTCCGGGTCCGCAATTCCAATCCTGAAAAAAATAGAACATGTCCTATTCTTGTCCGCAATAGCGGAACGCACATTGCCGCTGTCTGTGTTTTGCAGATCCACGGATCCGCAAAACACACACGGATGTGTGAATGGACCCTCAAACTGAAGCGTTTTTCTCCGGTATGGAGTTCCGTCCTAGGGGCTCAAAACAAAAACGCTAGTGTGAAAGTAGCCTGATGGAAAAAAAGGCCCACATGCAGGATTTTTTACTTCTGTCTAAAATAATGAATCTCAGACAGAAATGGCTCCAACGGACGCCGAATGTGCACAACTAGTGCAAGAGGTTCCATTTTATTTTATTTTTTACAGGTTTTTTCCTTAGGCTACTTTCACACCGGAAAAAAACGCTTCAGTTTTATCCCCATTCATTGTCAATGGGGACAAAACGTAACTGAACAGAATGCTCCAAAATGCATCCCGTTCTCATACCGGAGAGTAAACTGTATACTTTCCGTCCTGGGATGCAGAGCAAGACGGATCTGTTTTCTATGCCACAATCTGCCACAATAGAAAACGGATCCGTCTTGGCTATGATAAAGATAATACAATCGGATCCGTTCATAACGGATGCAGACGGTTGTATTATCAGTAACGGAAGCGTTTTTGCTGAACCCTGCCAGATCCAGTAGCAACGCTAGTGTGAAAGTAGCCTTAGACCATAAGAAGGGAAAAATAAATGTTAATGTGAACTCACTCCTAGTTCTGCGGTGTCTCCAAAGCCAAAAGTGGATTCAAAAATAATACACTTCTCCTTCCTGCTGGATCCACTCTGGCTTTGGCTCAGAAATATGTATGCGTGAACCCATGTGGCATTCCTTAGGGTCCCTACCAGGGGCGTAGCTATAGGGGGTGCAGAGGTAGCAGTCGCTACCGGGCCCAGGAGCCTGAGGGGGCCCAAAAACCCTTGTGCCACATAAGACACTGACATTATAGAAAGTGCATGCTTTTCAATTTACACCTCTGGCTGGAGGGAAAGGGTTAGGTCAAGAATTTGGCATGAGGGGGTGCCCTTTCAATGTTTGCCTCTGGCAGCAGGAAGGCTATGTGCTCACCTGCCCCTTGCCAACAAGCACTAAAGGAATGGGGGCCCAAGCTGAACTCTTGCACCAGGGCCCGTGAGCCTTTAGCTACGCCCCTGGTCCCTACACACATGAATTAGACACCGGCGCGTTATTATCACAAAAAAAATACCAATATAATGGCTTGAGATTTTTTTGGTCACGCTTTTTTCCGTGTTTTCTGTGGAGGTTTATTTGGCATTTTGGCTAGATTGACTAAGCCTATAGTCGTGTGAGCTCAGAGGGCTGTGTAGACCACCACCAGGGTTAGTACAGGAGCTCCGGCTGGATGACCGTGCAGGGACAGACACTTTTCTCTCACTCTATACCAACTGCTGGTTGGCTTACTTCCAGATTTTTATGGCAAAATTGCGCCATTTTGCCTATTTTGAGGTACAATGGCGCATCATAGTCCCCCCTTTTCCATGAAGCTTCGCCCACTTTCTTCTAAGCCCCCACTCCCTTGTCGAGCATCTCAGAAAAAAGTGCGGTAACCAGCGATGGACTGGCCATCGGGAGTACCGGGAGAATCCCGGTGGGCCGATCGAATTATGGGCCAGCCAGGGCCGCCATCAGGGGGGTAAAGCCGATACCCCAGTAAGGGGCCCGGACCCCGGCCGGTCCCGAGCCATTTTAATTTTTTTGCTGTCAGTGTGTTAACTTTAAAATCAGCGCTCATCTCTTTACTATCTTACACTGACTCAGCTCCAGTAACAGCAGGCAGTGTGGGGGCGGCGCTCACTCACTGACGTCACACGCCTGCTCCTCCCACTAGGCGGCGCAGGCGCGTGACGTCAGTGAGTGAGCGCTGCCGCCCGCACTTGTTACTGGAGGCTGGAGGGAGCTGAATGTAAGGTAGTAAAGAGATGAGCGCTGTGTTAAAATTAAAGTTACTGTCTGCAGCCTGCAGGATACCGATTTATTAATGTATACTACTGTGAGTGGCGGGGAGGGGGATCTATGGATGACGGCACTGTTATAGGGAGGGGGATCCGTGGATGGCACTGTTATGGGGGGGGTCTGTGGATGACACTTATGGGGGGGGGTCTGTGGATGACACTTATGGGGGGGATCTGTGGATGGCACCATTATGGAGGGGGATTTTTTTTTCTAAATTAAGAGTAAAAATAAAAAACCTGTTTATACTTACAGTGGAATGTTTTTACTTATGTTTTTTTTTTTAGTGTGTTTGGGAAAAATAAAGTGGGCCGGTCTGGCTGAAGTCCAGGGCCACTTTATTGTCCCAGTCCATCCCTGGCGGTAACCCTAGATGCGTCACTTTTTTTAGACAGATCTTTGGCACAGATACATTAGTACATCTGGGCCGGTGCGTCTTACCGCTCGCATTCTCTTCGTGAGGTTTTACCCCTCCAGAGCAGGCGATGTGATAACATCTTAAAAAGCATCTTTAAAAGAAGTCAGACCAAAATGCTTGTGTGTCCTGCACGTATCATTTGGGGCTGGCGGGGGGTTTTTTCCCACAAAAAAAATAAAAATGCACTTAAAAATCCCAAGGGTAAAAAATATCGTAAAGAAAAAACAGAAAAACGCCAGCAAAAAAACTTTCTGCGAAAGCAGCCGAAAAACACAGTCACGCAGTTTTCTGTCCGTTGAAAAATTTGAACCGCTGCTCCCTGACAAAGGGCTCACGCACACGACCGTGGTTTTTGTCCGGATTCGATCATCCACGTTTTTTTGCAGGTCGGATGCAGACCCATACACTTCAATGGGGATGCAAAAGATGCGGACAGGACAATGTGCGGTATCCGCATCCATATGTCCATTCTGCGCCGCCCCCCTCCGTTTTGCAGACAAGGATAGGACATTTCTACAGTGGGCAGGACGTTCTGTTCAACAAAATGCGAAACGGACGCAACCAGTATCTGTGTATTGCGGCAACGGCCATGGCCATCTGCACCAGTCATTGATTATCACTTGCCCCGCTGCAGCAGCTGGAAGCCCTCGTGCACACTGCACTGTAGTTAATGCGGATTTTCCATGCAGATTTAACTACGTTTCTGTGCCAAATTCACGTTATAAGCGGGTTTTGTCATGGAGTTTGGTGCAGAATTGCCCCAGATCTCACCCTTTGTGTTAGGGCTCATGCACGCGAACGTATTTTCTTTCCGTGTCCATTCATCTCAATGGGTCTGCAAAAAAAACGGAAGGTACTCTGTGTGCATTTCAGTATGTCCATTCCGCATTACGGACAAGGATAGGACTGTTCTATCAGGGGCCAGCTGTTCTCTCCACAAAATACGGAATGCACACGGACGTCATAAGTAATTTTTTGCGGATTTGTGTAAGCATGAGCCCTTACACTGTGGATTTATCACACAAAAATCAGCAGGGGGGAAATCTGCATGTAATACTCACTGTGTGCATGGAGCCTAAGTAAAACTGGCCATAGAGCTCTACAAGGTGAAAGGCACAGTAGAGAATGAAAAACGCAATTGACCGTGTGAATGAGCCCTAAGGGAAGGGCTCTCTGGCCGGCACTGAATCAGTGCTCCCATGGTGTACACAGCGCCAATATGTTCCAGTCAGTCCTCGGGAAGCAAGCTGTGTGCGGTGGAGTGTAAGCTCTTGTGGTGCACCGTGTGACGCGGGGGTTAATCCTCCGCCAGGCTCGCCGTAATATCGTGATTAATGAGCGCTAATGCCATTATTACATGCTGGCTTCCTGTGGGGCGAGGAGGGGGCGGGGCCGGGGCGGGGTCAGGGGCAGGCCGCCGCGCAAGCCCTGGGGACCGGGGCGGGGCTGGCAGGGACGCCGCTCGTACTCGGCAGCCGCTTCCCCCAGGAGTCTGCCTTTCATCTCGCCGCTGCTGGCGCCTGCAAATAGCCTCATTCCGTCTGCTGCCTCCCCCCCCTCCTCCTCCCAGCGCCTGACTCCCACGGACTGAGCCCGTATCCCTGCCTCCCCAGTGGCCGGCTGAGAGCCGCATAAGTGTATAATTGGTGCTGGGGCCGAGGGGTAATCACCACGCTTCACCCTCCCGGCCGTACCCAGTGCGAGGGAGCGGAGGCTCCGGGAAAGCACTGACAGCTGTCCGGGAAGAAAGGGTTAAGCCCGTGCGGGAGCAGCTTTATGACCATGGACACAGGGCTATAGATAGGCAGAGGATTGGAGTCATATATACGGAATACCCATACATTATATAGGATATTATATGGCTGATGTGTGTGTAATACTCGGACATTGCACTCCTCGGCCCCGGAATAACGGAATAAATAGCAGCTGCTATATATAGGTGTGATCATGTGTATACATGGGGGGAATAGCTCATCTATATATATATATATATATATATATATATATATATATATATGTGTGTGTGTGTGAACATGTGTATATATAGGGGGAATAGCTCATCTATATATATATATATATATGTGTGTGTGTGTGAACATGTGTATATATAGGGGGAATAACTCATATATATATATATATATATATATGTGTGATCATGTGTATATATAGGGGGAATAGCTCATCTATATATATATATATATATGTGTGTGTGTGTGAACATGTGTATATATAGGGGGAATAGCTCATCTATATATATATATATATGTGTGTGTGTGAACATGTGTATATATAGGGGGAATAGCTCATCTATATATATATATATATGTGTGTGTGTGTGAACATGTGTATATATAGGGGGAATAACTCATATATATATATATATATATATATGTGTGATCATGTGTATATATAGGGGGAATAGCTCATCTATATATATATATATATGTGTGTGTGTGTGAACATGTGTATATATAGGGGGAATAGCTCATCTATATATATATATATATGTGTGTGTGTGTGAACATGTGTATATATAGGGGGAATAGCTCATCTATATATATATATATATATGTGTGTGTGTGTGAACATGTGTATATATAGGGGGAATAACTCATATATATATATATATATATATGTGTGATCATGTGTATATATAGGGGGAATAGCTCATCTATATATATATATATATGTGTGTGTGTGTGAACATGTGTATATATAGGGGGAATAGCTCATCTATATATATATATATATGTGTGTGTGTGAACATGTGTATATATAGGGGGAATAACTCATCTATATACATATATATATATATATATATATATATATATATATATATATGTGTGTGTGTGTGATCATGTGTATATATACGGGGAATAACTCATATATATATATATATATATATAGGTGTGATCATGTGTGTATATATGGGGGGAATAACTTATATATATATATATATATATAGGTGTGATCATGTGTATATATAGGGGGAATAGCTCATATATATATATATATATATGTGTGTGTGTGATCATGTGTATATATGGGGTGAGAGCTCATCTATATATATATATAGGTGTGATCATGTGTATATATGGGGTGAGAGCTCATCGGCATCTATATATATATATAGATGTGAACATGTGTATATGTGGGGGGAATAGCTCATCTATATATATATATATATATATATATATGTGTGTGTGAACATGTGTATACATGGGGGGAATAGCTCATCTATATATATATATATATATATATATATATATATGTGTGTGTGTGTGTGTGTGAACATGTGTATATATAGGGGGAATAGCTCATCTATATATATATATATATATGTGTGTGTGTGTGTGTGTGTGTGAACATGTGTATATATAGGGGGAATAACTCATATATATATATGTGTGATCATGTGTATATATAGGGGGAATAGCTCATCTATATATATATATATATATATGTGTGTGTGTGTGAACATGTGTATATATAGGGGGAATAGCTCATCTATATATATATATATATATGTGTGTGTGTGTGAACATGTGTATATATAGGGGGAATAACTCATATATATATAGGTGTGATCATGTGTATATATAGGGGGAATAGCTCATCTATATATATATATATATATATGTGTGTGTGTGTGTGAACATGTGTATATATAGGGGGAATAACTCATCTATATATATATATATATATATATATATATGTGTGTGTGTGTGATCATGTGTATATATACGGGGAATAACTCATATATATATATATATATATAGGTGTGATCATGTGTGTATATATGGGGGGAATAACTTATATATATATATATATATATATATATAGGTGTGATCATGTGTATATATAGGGGGAATAGCTCATATATATATATATATATATATATATATATATATGTGTGTGTGTGATCATGTGTATATATGGGGTGAGAGCTCATCTATATATATATATATATATAGATGTGAACATGTGTATATGTGGGGGGAATAGCTCATCTATATAAGAGAGAGAGAGAGAGATAATAGATAGATATGAGAGAGATAGATAGATAGATGCAAGATAGATATGAGATAGATAGATAGATAGATAGATAGATAGATAGATAGATAGATAGATAGATAGATAGATAGATAGATAGATAGATAGATAGATAGATAGATACAAGATAGATAGATAGATAGATATGAGAGAGATAGATATGAGATAGATAGATAATAGATAGATAGATATGAGATTGATAGATATGAGATAGATAGATAGATAGATAGATAGATAGATAGATAGATGATAAATAGTATATTTTATGTTTTGGCTTGGATGTAATGTAAGGACCGGGCATTAGCATGGCACGGCTGGCACTGGACTCGCTGTGCATTTTCATACCAGGAGCTGCAGGGCCTAGCACAAGCGGCACGGAGGTAAATGCTAATATATGAACACATCGTATTTTTAAGAACCCAGAACTGCCCTAAAATAACATTTCTAATCACTGCAATTACACATTCAACAACAGGTCAAATATTCAGCCATTAGTACATGGGATTCGGCTGATGTGCGACATTTACTGCCTAAACTATACACAGCATGCCTGTAATAACAAGTCATAAACCTATAAACCATAGAAATATCGATATGAGATAGATAGATAAATAGATGATAGATAGATAGATAGATAGATAGATAGATATGAGATAGATAGATATTAGATAAATAGATAATAGATAGATAGATAGATAGATAGATAGATAGATAGGAGATAGATAATAGATAGATAGATATTAGATAGATAGATAGATAGATAGATAGATAGATAGATAGATAGATAGATAGATAGATAGATAGGAGATAGATAGATAGATAGGAGATAGATAATAGATAGATATTAGATAGATAGATAGATAGATAGATAGATAGATAGATAGATAGATAGATAGATAGATAGATAGACCGTAGATAGATAGATAGGAGATAGATAGATAGATAGATAGATAGATATGAGATAGATAATAGATAGATAGATATTAGATAAATAGATAGATAGATAGATAGATAGATAGATGATTAGATAGATAGATAGATAGATAGGAGATAGATAGATAGATAGATAGATAGATAGATATGAGATAGATAATAGATAGATAGATAGATATTAGATAGATAGATAGATAGATATGAGATAGATAGATATGAGATAGATAGATAGATAGATAGAAGATATACAGATAGATAGATATGAGAAAGATAGACATAGATAAATACCGCATGAAACAGACGACACACACATGTACACACGTATATATATACACACACATGTATATACACACACACATGTACACACGTATATATATACACACACATGTATATACACACACACATGTACACACGTATATATATACACACACATGTATATACACACACACACACATGTACACACGTATATATATATACACACACACATGTATATACACACACACATGTACACACGTATATATATACACACATGTATATACACACACACATGTACACACGTATATATATACACACACATGTATATATACACACACATGTACACACGTATATATATACACACACATGTATATACACACACATGTACACACGTATATATACACACACATGTATATACACACACACACACATGTACACACGTGTATATATATACACACACATGTATATACACACACACATGTACACACGTATATATATATACACACACATGTATATACACACACACACATGTACACACGTGTATATATATACACACACACATGTATATACACACACACATGTACACACGTATATATATACACGTATATACACACACACACACACACACACACACTATATCTATATATCTTTCACTGTTCTCCGGACTCCGCTAATCCGGGGTCCCTTCCCTCTGGGGGCTGCAGCAATCCATTTGGAGCCTCATGAACTGGGGGTTATCCTCCCAAGTCTCTGAAGTCCCTACCCTACAAGTGCCAGCTTCTGCAGCTGCCAGGAGACTTCCTACACTGGGCTATTACAGGGTAATGAGTTGTAATTGTCGCACAGGAGGTTATGAGACAATTCTGTTATAATTCTGGAATTCATTCATCATTCTTTCCCCGACTGTTTTCTGATGGTAGATAAGCCGTGCCCTGGGCCTGACTGTCCTAGGACAGGTTTGGGGATTCTTTTTGGGTTTGGTGTGTTTTTTATTAGAGATGACTGAAAAGTGTCCCTTTCTAGAGGAGTCGGAGTACCCTAAGAGGCCCCAGACATCAAAGACCCCCTGGCCTTGTAGTCCCTCGCCCATCAGATGTATCTCTATCAGCTGAACGCCAAGATGACACTTAAAATGTTTACATGTAGACACACGAAGACATCACAAAGAGAGGAGTCTTTAAGGGGAGACTAGAAAGAGAAAATTGGTTATATGAGCTTCCTCCTCATATAATCAAACGTAATTACCCAAGTGTCTTTTCGGTTTCTGCTGATTGCAGCCCTACAGGTATCACTAATAACAGTCTGTCTCATTAACTCCTTCTTTCTTCTTTTCCAGTTCTAGAACGAGTGCAATAAAGCAGAGCGCCGCAGCCAATCAGGAGAGGCGGTCCGGTGACGTCACGCGACCCGGGCGTTTCCTGTTGGTTGTCAGAGAAGCTGCTTTCAAAAGAGGAAAGAAAAAGTTTCTTGAGTTTCCTTGAAGTGTGTGCAGCCTGCGGAGATCGATCCGAGAGCAGAGAGACGCTACACTGCTGGGCTACCTTCCTCTAAGGGATCTCGGCCAGGAAGGGGACTTTTGTGGTTGCCCTTAAAGACCAACATGTCTTCGCCTAGGAAAATGAAGGAGGATTTAAGCTCTGATGAAGAGAGCTCTGGGCATCCTCTCCATTCGCCATCGGAGGATCACAAGATCAAGGTTTCCAGCCTGCCCTTCAGCGTGGAAGCCCTCATGGCTGATAAGAGGATTCCTAAGGAAGTGTCCCATCTACGTGGCTTGGAGGCTCCAGGAGCAAGTAGCAACCCAAGACACCTGCACCTGGGGGTCGGGAGCAGAGAGAGTCCCAGTCCTCCAGGGGTTACAAAAAACTTTGAAACTTCATCTGTGAAATCAGAAAACTCAGAAGATGGGACTGCATGGGCCAAGGAAGGAGGTAGCTACTCCCCTCCACCAAGTAAGTTCATGCCACATTCATACTCCTGGTGCCATAGAGATGTGTATCTCCAGCGCAGGGCTCTGGTTTCATGTAGGAGTCACTGCAGCCCATTCAGAGGCTTTCATCTTCCTAATTGAACCTGGCTGCTCTGCATGCCCTGATATCAATACCCCCATAACCATATCTCTGTTCCAGGAGCACCCTTCTGCTTTGTCTGGCAGTGATGTGGTCCTCATACAGGTCAGGGCTGCAGCAGGTTTATTGTTCAGACTGGGTAGTGCCAGGTCTAGGGCATGTTCTCAGCTCCAGCATGTGTCTGACAGCAGGCACAGCACAGGGCACTGATCTGGCTGCTGGTGTGTGGCAGATGAGGATCATGGGACCCGGATGTTTGTAGAAGATCTTCATGGCATCTTCTGAGGAGCACTTCAATACATGTGTTTGCTGAGGAGTGAAACAATAAAGGGATTGTTGAGGTGGTTTGTGGTGGACATTAATAAGCCGCGGAGCAGAGGAGCCATGAGGTGGCTGTACCTCTCATATAGAACACTGCTCCCATCCACATTACTGCACCAGTATACCCCAGAAATGTCATTACTGCACCAGTATACCCCAGAAATGATGTCATTACTGCACCAGTATACCCCAGAAATGATGTCATTACTGCACCAGTATACCCCAGAAATGTCATTACTGCACCAGTATACCCCAGAAATGTCATTACTGCACCAGTATACCCCAGAAATGTCATTACTGCACCAGTATACCCCAGAAATGTCATTACTGCACCAGTATACCCCAGAAATGTCATTACTGCACCAGTATACCCCAGAAATGTCATTACTGCACCAGTATACCCCAGAAATGTCATTACTGCAGTAGTGTCACCATCTATCTCTAATATTTTCTGTCATCTATCTATAATATTTTTCTATAACCTATCTATCCATCTATCTCATATCTATGTATCTATCTATTGTATCTATCTTTCTATTTATTCTTATATCTATCTCATATCTATCTATCTATCTATCTATCTCCTATCTATCATCTATCTATCTATCTATCTATCTATCTATCTATCTATCTATCTATCTATCTCATATCTATCTTAAGAAGTAGGTTTATCTGCGGTCCTATGTGAACAATCCCCGACATCAGGCTGATATATTTTATAGCTCTGCCATATCGATGCATGTAGCAGAGCTGGGTTTGTCGTGTACTTCTCTGGCCCTGTATGAAGTGCACACATACTATAGTACATTAACCCTGGACTGTAGTTTATACTGCAGATTGTTTTTTATATCACAGCGAGCATATAGAACATAGTAACTGCCACCACATTTCATCACACTTATTGGCCCCTCCATCATCATGTAAAAGCCATTAGTCATTTCCTCCTCGACAGATTTCAAAAATATGATTTGCTAAGCTGTCATATTTGCCCTCAAGTTAGTAATGAACCCAATAAGCTATTCTTTGGATAGGGCATAGTGCGATTCATTGATTACCGTGATATTCATATACAGGGCCATACGAGAATGTATAGTCATAGGTAGGGGGCTATCACCTAAAGACTGACCTCAGCTGGGGCACTGCGGACATCAATGTACATTATGTTAGGTAAGGGGCTATCACCTAAAGACTGACCTCAGCCGGGGCACGAGAAGCCTGTCTGTGTGCGGACATCATTGCACATTATGTTAGGTAGGGGGCTATCACCTAAAGACTGACCTCAGCTGGGGCACTGCGGACATCAATGTACATTATG